>NW_024467201.1:851491-912731 GCF_000292625.1 Dacryopinax primogenitus
GGGACCAGATCGTTATGCACTATGGAGTGCCAAGTGAAATCCTCACGGACCGTGGAAAGAACTTCCTTGCTCCGGTTGTGTCTGAATTCCTGAAGATTGCAAAGATCAGACAGTTGACTACCTCAGGATATCATACAATGGGATCCTTGAGTCGTATCTCAAGAAGATGAATACCACAGGAGATCCGACTCGATGGAACAAATTTCTTGATGCTGCACTATTTGCAACTCGAGTCCGACAGCAAACCACAGCCAAGTGGTCACCATTTGAGTTGTTGTATGGTCAAAAGCCTCGGTTGCCATTTGACCAGCCACTTCTCCGTGCCCCAGATGCTGCACTCCCAGGGGATGCAGAGCACTCGGAACGGCACTTGCAAATGCAGAAGGCTCGAGAAGAAGCTTCGGAGCGAGGCACTATCCGTGCACTTGCAGACAAAGAGCGGTGGGATCACCAACTCAAAATCGGGGCGGAAGGTACACAGCAGGCTTTTGAGGTTGGTCAAAAGGTGCTGCTCCGGAATGAAACTGCAAACAAGGGTGATGCACATTGGTTCGGACCATTTGTGATCACTACAAAACTGGATAAGGGAACCTATCAACTGAAGGATAGACGTGGACACTTACGACCAGGCTTGGTGAATGGAAACCGTCTTCGACTTGCTCATCTCCGAGAAGATGATACAAACCATCGGGCTTGGGTCTTGCCAAAGGCAACACAACGCCAGTGGTCGAAGGAAGACAAGGAAGCCGCTTCACAGGCTGTTGTCCGTGCCATGCCTTCAATATGAATTATCGGTCGCTTTGCCAATCCAAATACCGGGTCTGCACCAGTCACGGTTACAGAAGACAAAACCACATCTGCACCAGTGACGGTTGCAGAAGACAAAGCCCAGTCTGCACCAGTGACGGTTGCAGAGGACAAAGCACAGAATACGCAGTGAACAGTTATGCCAAGACGGAGATCATGACCCATGGGTCAAGATCACGGAATTCCGCAAACTGTTCCAGTGAAACAAAGGCCACAGACTCGATTCTAAACCGATAACACAGACAATACCCCAAGACTGCAGGTCTTGGGTTACAATCCTCCAGACGGAGGTCCGATTCCCTCAACCTGAAGCCCCGGAGCAACCCAAACAGTTGCCTGCACAGATGGGCGAAGTTAGTAAATCCGATGCAAAAGGTGGTCCACTGATTGCATATGCATGTCCAGTCCTCCAAATGGAGGTCCAGAATGCAGTACACACCAGCCTTACCAGGACGCACCAAAACTCGAAGCAATCCCAGCAGACGACAGACACAGAGCAGAGCCAGAAAGCAAATTCCGTCTCAAAATCACAAAAACCCATCCATCCAGCCCAAGAACAGCTCAGATCAGCCCAGAAACCAGCCAGAATCATCTCCAGGGGGCCTCAGATTGGTTGACAGTAGTTGACAGTGAGGAAGGAGTGAAGCAGGGGGTTGGATGGCACAGATTGCCCTCCAGCAGCATCGTGGTCGATGCTCAAGAGCTAGAGAGGGGATGGTGTCGAGTTTGCGCCAAGAGTGGCAGTGCAGGACCCTTGCGCAGCCTTAAGGCACCGGAATTTGATTCCATTAGACTATCTATGTAGCCTATATGTATATAGGGACGGATTGGCCCGCGGCAGGCCAATCCACGCCACGTTATCTATTCTCCCCTAATCGACGACTCGACATAATATTATTATAAAAACAAATCAAAACATTGTTTACCTGCCACTACCGGTCGAACGGAATTCTTCTCCTCGGAACACCCATGCTTGTGCGGCCATTCTGCCATGGACGCATTATAAAACGGACCATACTTGTGGGGACAAAGAGACTTGCTTCCCACCAAGCAAGCGTCGTCGACGAGTTACGGGCTCGAGGATTTGTTCATGATGAAACGAGGCGCGTCTTGTCTGGTCTGTTTGGCTGACCTCAACTCATCGTTCCTTTCAGTTCAACCCTCTCAGATGCCACCAAGAATAAGTCAACTGTCTACCTTGGTGTTGATCCTTCGGCAGACTCGCTTCATGTCGGAAATCTCGTTGCCTTGATGGCCCTGTTACATTTCCACATTCGAGGACACCAGACCATTGCTCTTGTGAGGATTCACAACTCCGGGATAAGATTGATTTCTGAGGATCTGTAGATTGGAGGTGCTACTGGGATGATTGGAGATCCATCTGGGCGCTCGACTGAACGCAACCTTCTCTCGCCAGAGGATCTTGGACGAAACGTAGAAAGCATCACCGGCCAAGTTCAGGAGTTTCTACAACGAGGTGCATCGTATGCCGGTAAGCGAACGCGGGATGTGAGAGCGCATCACATCCCAAAGGTCGTCAACAACCTCGATTGGCTTGGGAAAATGACGATGATTGACTTTCTCCGTGTTGTTGGGAAGCACGCTCGCGTGAATCAAATGATCGCCAAAGAGAGGTGAATCTTTCTTCACGTGCGTATGATAGCTGCTGAGGCTTGAGAAAGTGTCAAGGCTAGACTGGAATCTGAAAGTGGAATCTCCTTCACAGAGTTCACATATCAGCTCCTGCAAGCCTATGATTTCTACGTCCTCCACAAAGAGCATGGCTGCAACATTCAGATCGGCGGCTCAGACCAGTGGGGTAACATCACGGCGGGCACTCAGCTTATACGCCATCTCACGGCCGACGAAACGGGTGTAGGGGCAGAGACCTACGGATTGACTATACCGCTCCTGACGACGAGCGACGGCGAGAAGTTTGGCAAAAGTGCGGGCAATGCGGTGTGGTTGAAGGAGGACAAAACAACAGTATTCGACTTCTATCAGGTTCGCTCATCATATTTCGTGCGCTTAGTTCTCATGATTGTCTAGTTCTTCATCCGGGTTGAGGACGCCGATATTGAGCGATATCTACGCATACTAACCCTGCTCCCAGAAGAGGAGATCACGGAATTAATCAAATGGCAAAAGGTTAGCCCCACATTCGCTGCACGACGTCATCTAACCCGACAAAGTCCAGTCCCGAGCTTCGCGTTGCGCAGAAGCGGCTCGCCGATGAAGTGACCGAACTTGTCCATGGCGGTATGTGGACTCTTATAACTGACGATCCTCAACTAACTGGCCTTCAGAGGATGGCCTGGCCCGTGCACGTACCATGACACGGGTACTATATAATACAAATATAGAGGAGCTCGAGGCGGATGACATTGTGAAAGCATTCCAGGGCGATCCCCGGCTAATACAGCTGGAGTGGAGTGAAATCGAAGGGAAAGTGATCCCCCAGTTTTGTCTATCGCATAAGATGATGCCATCACTGAGTGCGCCGTTTCCCACTGATCTCTTCATTTCACTAAATGTTCCTCAGCGGTTGCACGACAGCCCATCCGACAGGGTGGATTCTATCTAAACAATGAGCGCGTGGAGGATGTCCAAAGGCAACTGGAGCGAAGGGACTTCATTCAGGGTCGTTTTGCTATCATGCGAGCAGGGAAGAAACAGCATCTCATCGTCGTTACCGAGGTACCGCGGGAGGAACACAAATGATACAGATGGTTTAGAGCTATCTATACGCTATATAGTGTGCTTAATCAATACGAATGGCGCCATACAGCTTGCGCATAGCCCAGTACGTTGCGAGGAAACCGATCGTACCTGAGCCACTCATGTTAGATCTAATTTCTGATGAGAAAGAGAGGCTCACCAGTAATGAGGAAATCGAATAATGCAATGAGAAATAAGTAGCCCAGATACAAGACGACACTGGCGAAAGAATCGAGTGACAGCCTCGAGGCCCAATAGAATAACCCATAGGTAATGAGCCAAAAGGCGCTACCGCCACCAATGAAGAACGATCTCCAGTGCCACCTGCAGGATGGAGTCATTCGGATGTCAATTATGACGAGCTGAGCACATACCGGTATTCTTCGGCACACAAGATGAAGTATGTGAAGAGGATGGCAACAGTCGCGGTTGTTATGCATACGACTCCAGCAGTGAGTGCAAGGAAACCGAAGGCATAATAGGCGCGAGAGCCAAAGAGGCTTGACAGGACGAAGTAGAGCTCAACGAAAGCAGCACCAAAGGGCAAGATGCCAGCCAAGAGAGCAGACGCCTGTTACAGGTTAGATTGGATGGGAGTCAGATCTACAAAACATACCCATGGTCTGAGGTACCTAGGAGCTGTTGGTATTTGGCGAGGAATCGGACTCACCCGAACCGGGTGAGAGACGCCCTACAGGAAATTAGCTGACAATCCCTGCGGTTGGGGGGTGGGATACTTACACCGTGCTTCAATCCGAAGAACACGCCCACAGCAGTGAGAGGCGCGGAGATGACAAACCACAACAGGACAATAGCCAACATTGTGCCAAATGGAACTGCACCCGAAGAGCCGGTCCCAATCAGGAAGAGGTTGAGGAAGAAAACAACCGCAAACACGAATCTGTCCCAAACGGTGAATACATGAAGATCGTGCAAGCCTAGCATCACTCACCCAGGCATGACTGTAGCAGTGAAGAACACATTCTTCTTCCATTCAGTACCGCCGATGGACATATATACACGCTGTGACATGTACCCAGCGACACTACCAGTAACGTGAGACTTAATCCCAAAATGGTGCTTGGAAACCTTACCACCCAAAGAGGGTCCAGCAGATAATCATGACGGTAGCAAGAGAGCCACGGTTAGATGGTGATAGGAAGCCAAAAAGGGCAAATACTATCAAAGAATGTTAAGGATAAAAAACGTCGCGACAGACTTATCGCACCGAGGGTGACAGCCACCATGGCGCCTAGTTGCGCACCATTCCCAACAAGGACGGACAATACGATGGGATACCGAGGTGGACGGAAAACTTCGCCATGGATCAATTTCCATCCATAATCCTCTTGCACGTCCTCCTTTAAGTCGCATGAGGGCTAGGAAACGGTTCAGAAGATGAACACATACCGTCAGATCTAGTGCGTTGTAACGAGAGATCTGGGGAGAATATCAGCGCAGTGCACCTCATCCGAAGCTTATTTGCGTACATCTCGGGACACTGTACGAACCAGGATCATGGAGACCATCACGCACAGGAATACGACGATGACGATTGAGTTGATCAGACTGAACCAGTGGATCTTCGGGTCGAAGATATGCAGATAGTGATCCCAGCGGGTTGCCCATGGGGTATCCGATTGCTAGTGTGAACATCTGTGAGACTATGCCCTAAGCAGACATTGACAGGGGCATACCTCCCATGCAACAGTGTATGTATAGTAGATGGAGTTTGTGCGACCCTCGTTCAGGATGAGAGGAGGCGCATTTCGGTTGCAGCGCTGCGAATCGGGAGTCTCATTCGTCGCTTCGATACTGTTTTCTTGTAAGACAATAATCTATGGCGGAGCACATATTCCCACCTCCTGGGCCAAACAAGGACACCGACAACACGGTAATGGTTGTTGTCACGGACGTGGTATCTGCAAGACGAATGAGCGGCTGGTATCGGAGACGTATGAATGACGAGCGTACTGCATAACGATGTCGTAATGATTGTTGATTGCAGGGAGCTCCTCGAACGCCCCATCATCTATACCCAGATTGAAGCCTGTGTCGTAGAAGATCTCATCAGTACGCTCGTCCTGCTTCATCTCTGCGGCAGGGAGACCATCGACCAGCCAGTTGATGGCATAGTCCTCCTTGATGCGCTCGTTGATGAATTTTGCGTCCTCAGCCGGAATTACGGACATGCATAGAGTTGCGCAGGACACGTTCTCGAGCATTTTGATCTACCAGAACCCAGTATAAGTCCATGATTTAGCGCTCGGATACGCGAAACATACATTATATGGCGAGTCGAAGATACGGTCCCCGAAGAGAATGCTGCCAAGTGACTCTGGCATCTTTGTGGGGCCGCCTTCTGGCTCGCAAAAGTGAAAGTGTGGGTTGTAGTAATCATCTAAGGAGTGTAGCAGCTCAGCATATGCACTGTCCGAAGTTGGACTGATTGGCGCCCACAGTTGATGAGAGATTTCTGCACAACATATTAGACTTCACCTCAGAAAGGTACAGCTAGGAGGCACTCACTATTTTGGCATCGCTAGGTCCAACCATAGGCGTAAGCCTGTTGACCCGTAACGGTACTTGCTCTCCAGGAGTGTAGTCGACGGGAGCAGTACCAGGGAGATAGAAGGCGTCGCATGCCGGCAGCAGCGACGCGATAGCGAATGCCGCAGCTACAAGTCGCCGGGACATGGTAAAGAACACCGACCAGGTCGAAGAGCTCGACAGAGACTGGAGTCGGAGGTGAAGAAAAGGGAGCTCGACGTCTAAACCGAGCAAGAGTAGACGACGTGGGTGACGCGAAGATTGGACACGGAGTTTAACTGCGGAGGAATGACCGCGAGGCCCTGAGAAGTCGGAGGTAACAGCCACCTCGGGACTGTGTCAACTTGAACTCCAACCTTGTCCATCGCAACGCATACATCTACCTGAAAGACGATACTCATGGCCGACAAGACTACTGGTATGTCTCCTAATTTCTCTAAGATGAACTGCTCAAAAATGCGTTCGTAGTGCAAGCTGTTTCTGATACTGCTTCTTCTCTCGCAACTCAGGCGACCCAAGCTGCTACAACGGCAGCGGCCACAGCGGCTTCGACACTTTCCAGCGCAGCTGCTACCAGTATGTTCACTTCACCTTACAATATCTCTATTTCAATGTTCATGTACTATCTCAGCAAAGCAGGCTGTTTTGGATACAGTCACTGCTGTGACTGGTGACTCCGAACCCGTCCCAGGGCCTGACGAGACGCCCATCTCGCCTAGTGATGCCAGTCACAGCCTTGAGAAGGCTCTCAAGGGAAGGCCTGAGAAGAAGGATCTTGTAGACAGGAACATTCTGAAAGGTATTTTCCCTCGCTGACCTCTAACGTAACGCTTACCAAGAGCGCAGACACGAACGTCGCGCCTGGTCTCCAGGCTCAGCAGGCCAAACTAGAGCGTTCGCGTCTCGAGAATGCTCTGGAGCATAAGCTGGAAGCGAGGCCCCGGCCATCCGAGCTGGTCAAGGAGGGTATCCTTAAGCGTTCGTCCAAACCGTTTCCTGACGACGGCCATGTGCTAACGCCGTATTTAGCGGAGGAGGCACCCCCTTCGTGAGCGAGACGAGATGGCTCGGTCATCTGTGTAAGAGTATGTTCTATCACCACTAGGAAATGTGTAGCAGGGGAGAAAATACAAACAAAGTTAACGATGGCAATATCGCTCTACCGTTTGTGCCCTGTAAGAACTGTGACCTTGTTCTGACTGTTCAACCTTTCTGGTCGTGTGGGGGCAGATCCATGACGATCAATGACGTAAGAGAGTCCGTCGCCTTCCTCATCACGTGATTGCTGGGGTTGGGGACGCTGATTGGCTCACTCTCCAGGCCAAGGGTCAGTGGCAGTGTCGAAAGTCTGTGTGTGAAAGGGTCATCATCGCACGAACTCTCCTGCTCACGCATTTTTTTACCCATCCCGACAATGGACGGCCGCAAGCGTAGAAGGTCTCCTGAATCTGACCATAGCGATAACGAGAGTGAGGAAGCAGGTTGGGTTTCCTTTGGAGACGAAGATGAAGTCGATATTGCGGAATCGCTGGTCAAGTTTGCACCAGCGAAGCGACGCAAAGTCTCGAAACCTGCTGGACACGGCGATGATGATGTTGAGAGTGGAGGAGGAGGAGACGAGGATGAAGACGAGTTTATTGCGAATCTTATGCTGAAGCGCAATGTCAAGGCAGGCACAGAAGTTGTCAAGAAAGCGAAGGGTAAGAAGGGCAATATTGCCAAAGGTGCTGTGGGAGGTGGAAGCTTCCAAAGCATGGGTATGTCTATTTCTTCCACCGACAACATATGTTCTTATCATGACCCAGGACTACAACCTCAACTCCTTCGAGCCCTGTTACTTCGCGGCTTCAATAAACCAACTCCTATCCAGCGGCTCGCTGTTCCTGCCCTCCTCTCAACTCCTCCCCGAGATCTAGTTGGGATGGCTCGAACAGGATCTGGAAAGACCCTTGCTTACATGATTCCCCTCCTTCAGCGTCTGGGCGGGCGACACCAGACCACATTTGGTGCCCGCGCCTTGGTGTTGATTCCAACCCGAGAACTTGCCCTTCAGATTTTGAAGGTTGGGAAAGATCTTAGCCGGGGCTGGCACTCGGGGGACAAACAAGGGGGAGAGGGGGATAAAAGTGCCGTCGCATTGAGGTGGGGCTTAATTGTTGGTGGAGAGGGAATGGATGAGCAGTTTGAAATGATCACCAACAACCCAGACGTGTAAGGACATTCGATGCACTCGACAGGACTGACCATTGACCGCCTTCTTTTAGCATCATCGCTACTCCTGGTCGCTTATTACATCTCGTGGTTGAGATGAATCTCGACTTGAAGTCGATTAATTATGTCGTATTCGACGAAGCTGACAGGTGAATACCGGGCTTTGACACTGTGTTGCACTCTCTGACGTTCTCCAGGTTATTTGAACAAGGCTTCGCCACCGCCCTACACGAGATACTTCATCGTCTTCCTTCAACTCGGCAAACACTCCTTTTCTCCGCTACTCTCCCCAGCACTCTGGTTGAGTTCACTAAAGCCGGCTTGCAAGATCCCAAATTCGTCCGCCTTGACGCAGACAGCAAGCTCAGCAGTGACCTTAGGCTGGCTTTCTTCCGTGTCAGACAGGCGGAGAAAGATGCTGCTCTGATGGCACTGTTGAGAGAAGTTATCAAGGTCCCACTTGGCGAGAACGAAGTGAAGGAGTCGAAAGGCAAAGTCGACCCCAACACAGCGGCCGCACCCAATCAGACACTGATCTTCGCCGCAACGAAGCATCACGTCGATTACTTGGCCAATCTCCTGACAGCTGCTGGGTATTCCGTCTCTCACATCTACGGCTCCCTCGACCAGGCTGCACGTACTCTGGAGATGTCCCGCTTCCGCAGGGGACAGACCAACCTGCTTGTCGTCACGGACGTTGCTGCCCGTGGTATCGATATTCCCGTTCTCGAGAACGTGATCAACTACGACTTCCCTGCCGGATCGCGTGTGTTCGTACATCGTGTTGGTCGTACCGCACGTGCAGGACGAAAGGGTTGGGCGTGGTCTTTGATCGCCAGCACGGATCTTCCCTATCTCCTTGACCTCCAGCTGTTCCTGGGTCGTCCTCTCAAAGGGACGGCTGTGGGAGAAGGTACCTACACTACGTCATTGATATACGGAACCGTACCACGCGATGTTCTTGACGACGAAATTGAGAACATCAGAAGGCTCGAAGCTGATCGCCATGTTCACCTGCCTGGTCTGCGAGAAGTGATGCGCCGAGGTCATGGCATGTACGAACGGACGAAAGCGAAAGCAAACCACTCGAGCTACGAGCGTGCAAAACAGCTCGTTAAATCGGAAGGAGAGGGGAGGATTCATCCGATTTTCGGACGTCCCGAACAGCATGAAGCCAGCACAAGCAAGGCTGCGCTCCTAATGGCCATCGATTCTTTCAAGCCGCAAGAAACCGTATTCGAGATCGGCAGTAGGGGTAAGACGGCCGGTGCGACCGTCATGAAGGACAGAAGGACCGCCCTATCGAAAGCGCGGCAAAGAGTTTCCGAGATCTCAACTGGTAAGGACGAGGAGGACCAGGGGGATGAAAATTCTGGCGATGGCGATGGCGATGACACTCTACAAGACGACGACGAGGAACCGAATTTGGCTGGACCAAGTCAAGGAAAGTTCCAGGATTCTGAGTTCTATATGTCATACTACCAGAAGGATGCTGTAACAGAAAAGGGGTGAGTTTGAAACATATTTCCACAGCATCCATCCTGACAAGTGACTAGTTATTCTCTGAGGGATGGTGCTTCTTTCTTAGAGCAAGCCAGAACTGCAACCTTTGATCTCACGAACGACGACGCGTTAACCGACCGTCAGCGTCATGGTTCACAACTCAAGTGGGATCGTAAAAAGAAGAAATTTGTTAAGGGCACTGGCGAGGGTGCTGACAACCAAAAGATCCTCAAGACAGAAAGTGGTGCTCGGCTGCCTATAACGTACCGGAGCGGTCGATTTGACGAATGGAAGACAAAGACTAAAACAAGCTTGCCTCGTATCGGCGAGGCTGAATCAGAGAACGCCAGGAGAGCAACAGGAACAGGCTCATCAGGCGCGAAGAAATTCAAGCATCACAAGATTACAGAAGCCAAGTCTTTGGATCCCAAGCATATCAACTACGAGCGGAAGCTTCGACAAGCAAAGAAGAGAGATAGTGGACCATCTGAAGCACCCGATTCCACGCCATCCGATAGGAAGGGAGGGAAGCCTGGCAAGACCACTCGCTTCAAAGGGAAGCCTATTGGAAGAGTCAAAAACGAACTCAAGTCGGCTCAGCAAATCCGGCAAGACCGCCAAGGTGCTGCTCGCAGAAAGGCGAGGAACGCCCGTCCGAGTCGCAAGGGCAAGCATTAGTATCAATACAACAACATTGTACAGTGATTTCATGGTTTCTTCTGCTTGGGTATCTTGTTAGAGTATTCCCACTTTGCGCCTTTGCCCTCCACTATACGTGGATTCTCGATACCTTCTAAAATATCTACATTGACGCTCCTGAGTGCATCAACACACCACCTCGGGTAAGCAGCATCTGCAAAATATCGCTGGAAGAAATCCTTTAGGTATTGGGGGAATCGGCCCTCGATGATAGCATCGCGTGCCCCGCCCATGACCGAAGCTTGAAAGACGAGGTTGTGTTGGGTGATTGCTAAGGTAATCTCAACGAAAGCCCTTGGGTAACAACTGTGTGCTCACCGTGGGCGGCTACTGTTTCATGTGTGACAAGGTTGTGCAATGCTGCCCTGGACATACCCGAAGAGCATGTTAGACAAGGACAGTTGGCATCAATGGGGAAGAAACTCGTGCGGTGTCGGTCAAGCCGCAGATTCATAGGACCATCCCGAGTAAGAGCAACACCGAATCGTGCGGTTCGTCTACTCAAGTCAGAATGCGTCTTCGCATTTGAAAACAACGCTCGTACGTAGGAAATACACAATCTGCCATATCCACGCCCAGGGCGACGCAAACCAATAGGTCTGGGACCTCAGATGAGCGGGGTCGCAAATACAGGACAAGGAAGCTCACCTTCGGCAAACCCAATGCCCATGCAGTAACGCGGTCGATCTTCCGGCAATTGTTCTGCACATTGCTTGACACTGAAAGCTATTAGATGGGAACAGGAGAAACACTGACTCAAACGCACATTTTCCAGAAGATGTCTTTCTCTTCGCCCCCACTGAGCCCGCCAATAGCATATCCAGGCAGATCGTCTTTTCTCTTAACCATCTCGTCGAGACACTTCTGTCGAAGGTCAGGACTAAGACCACCCTGAACAATCGCGAACAGATTTTGTCGATCTGTGCGCCCACTCGATTTGTGCTTCGCGATACACCGATCAAGCCATCGTATTGAGCGCCACATGGCCTCTTCAACTCGTGGACCGGTTGTAAGAGAGTGCACTGCACAGTAATTAGACAGTGCTATCACAGGACTATAACCTGGTGCTTACCAACGTCGTCTAGTTGCATGATTATATCGGCACCGATGGAATGCTACTAGATGCCTTCAGCATGACTGCCATCAATCCAAACGCCCTCACCAACCTGGATACCAATAGATTCTTCTGGCTGAACTCATGTAAGTGCGACATATATGGAGGCATGACATGGCATGCATACTGTAAGCATGGTTGGTTCCCCAGTGTATGGACTTGCAAATAGCACTCCCTCCTCAGTTATCTTGGTGAACGAGCTCAAGCTAACCATCTGAAAGCCACCGCTGTCCTGCAAAATGCATAAGCGCCATATACTTTCCACAAACAGTGCTTTACCGTCAGCAGATTCTTCCTCCATCCTTGAAACTTGTGCGCTCCTCCAGCCGCATCTAGCACCTTCGTTCCAGGCCTGAGGTTTAGGTGGTAGGTATTGTTGAGAATGAGCGTCACTCCCAATGCCTCGACTTGCTGCGACGTGAGGCCTTTCATTGCACCTTGCGTGGCAACGGGCATGAATGTCGGTAGGTACGTGGTGCCATCTGGTCCGTTTTGAGACACTCCGGACTGTGGGCAGAGAGATCACGTACGAGTCATGGTCATGCGAGAGACACGAGCGTGTGTCGTGTGACACTTTGCGATGATCTCGAACTCCATTCCAGCTAACCTTGCAATGTTGCGCAAGTGCCGAGCTGCTGCTGAGGAGGTCAATGAAGCTATATCGGAAGGCGAGGATGTTGTGGTACGAGGGCAAGATGCGAGGACAAGGAGTGAGGTCTAATATATTTTTCTTATTGGGTGGTAAGGGTCCCGATAACTGTTGACTTACGCTATTGACGTTCACCCTCTGCATCACGAACAAAAATTACGCGCATTCTCCTCATACGACATGTCAGGCGACCGCCCATCATCTCTTTCTTCAAATAAACCCCTCAACGGCAGTGGTCCTCATGCAGCAGCAACGCAGCTCGCAGACCTGCTGCGTGACATCCAGTCATTCGACCCTTCGGACCCATCTTCCGCCGAGGACATTGGTCAACTTCTCAAAAGCATTGAGCAGGCCGATGGGATTGCCAAAGGCATCGATTCGCGTTTGGACACGCTGTTGCAGGATCTGGAGGGGATGATAGGAGTTTTGGAGGCAGATCGAGCTCAGGGCAAGGCGCTTGATGTGCAGACACAATCAAGACTACGGGAAGACGAGGACGCCATCGAAGCTGAACTGGCATCGCTGCAATGTAGAAGTGATGAGGCCGTTAAGGGAGCGAAAAGATGAGAAACTACGAGGAGTAAAAGGTGCATGATGAGGGTGCGTGACCGAACTCACGGCCAACACACCGTTGTTGACGCTCGATAGCAGGTATCTCACGAAAATTCATGGACAAGTTCTCGATATATTAGATATGCGCGTATGTATGATCATATTTCGCCGCTGGACATTTTGTAGCTTATCCTGGCATGTACATCAAGCGAACATAATTCAGGTGTTCAAACTAGGACTGCTTCTTACTGCTTCGCACATCTTCCTGGCATCCAGTTGGTAAATACTGTACACAACTCCGAAGCACTTCGCTCATATAATGTCCACCGAGGCACACGTCGTTCTTTTGATAGGAAGGAGGTACTGACACAAGTCAGGGATGTTTACAGATCAGGCCGACGGGTGGTACCTCGGCTCGATGCAAAGTTTGAGGGCGCATTATTGGCCATTCAAACCCGCTGACAAGCACTGGTGTGGGCCTGCCAAGTGTGCCCAGAAATAGCGCTATCAAAATGCCAAGGCTCTTCTACTTTCTGATCACTAACGAGGCAATTCATTCATTACCACATCAAGTCCACATAATCGTGCCCCTGAACTACCCCGGAGGACTAAACGTATCGCGACCGCATGTTGGTGTGAACTCAAAAGTCGTCCCGAAAATAGATCTTGGCGTTTTAGCAGAATTTCTGGAATATGTAGCTCGCCAAGAGAGGGGTAAGATCACCTCAGAACTCATGCGCTCATGCCCTCTCCCCCGCACGCCCGAGAATCGCCCAAAGTCAACGGCATTCTTCTCAATGGGCTAGACTCTAGCGTCGGGTGGTCATCGACCCGGAACGCAAGGAACGAAATGACGGCGGTTGCCGACCTGATCCAAGCCTATCAGATCAACACCGAGGGAGATACAGAACTTCTCTCGGCACTTTGCAAAGCTGTAAGAGCAGAGGACAAGGCAAGACTATTTATTTTTATTCTTTCGGTGCGTGGCTTAGAATCATAATGCAGTGTGCTACAGCCCATGCCGCGTTGCAAGACAGTATCATCCGGGCCCGAGAAAGATCTTTAATATCACGAACTCTACCGACTCCACCTCAAACTCAACAACAGACTGCAACAAGTCCAGGATCCCAGAGACGACCAGCTTCTCCCATAACACGTGCCAATGATTCGAATCAAGCTCGACAACAAGACCAACGGCCGGATTTGGAGCGACAGGGGTTGCCCTCGCTGTCTTCGGTGCTTCGATCTTTGACCAGTAATGAAGTGAATGCACTTGATGCAGCAGATGCTGGCGGCCCATCATCAGGAGTGGGACGGACGACCTGTGCACAAGGATCTCCAAAAACTCAAGGCTAAGCCACCATCTTCGCGACAACGCATGTTCAAGCGGGTCACCAAACGTGTGGTGTATCCGATCTTGGCGAAGCAGTCGCTGCACACAGTATGTTCGGGCTCACGACACTGATCTCGTGATGGAATCAAGGACTTGAGCGTTGAATAGTCGTAAGCTAACCACTGTAAATCATTCATTGTTGTAATCCAGCTTCGAGAGGATAAGATGTTGGAATGATTCATACTGATTAGAGTGCAAGGTGATCGTTCAGTTTCGCTCGAAGGATGCACCAGCGCCAAGCTGCTCACCAAAACAAAGTACACATGGATCACGTCTGTAATAGCCGAGAATAAAGTCAGAAGCGCGTGACATCAGCGAAAGACCATGTACATATATGTGGTGGGTGGGTGGCTATGTTGACGTACTTCGAATGACGTATAGACAGAAGACTCATAAGTGGATACCGACCATCTCCTCTCGAAATATACCTCGAAATAATAATACACTCGGCAACATGTCAGTCTTTCCTTGGTACAACTACGACGGCCACTATGCTCGCTACCAAGTCCATCTTCCGTAACCCTCCTCTGCCCGCCGCACTTGCCCGTGCATTGTCAACCTCAACAGTGCACTCGACATCCCAAGCCAAAGCATTCGACTTCCTGCCGTCCAACGCGCTCGACACAAAACCAGACAAGAAGAGAGGCATCACATAGATTCGCGGGCCGTACTATGCCCCTGTGACGAAGACCTATCTCGATGAGCTGCTTAGCGATTGGGGCGAGTTTGTCGACGGGATCAAGTTTGCCGGGGGGGCGTTCACGCTCATGCCGGATAATCGCCTGAAGGCGCTCATCGACACGGCCCATAAGCACGGTGAGCTTCATTTCAGGTTTGGATACGGTGGGGATGCTGAAGAAACACGCAGATTGCTATCTCAGCACTGGAGGGTACATCGAGCGCGTCCTCTCCGCTTCAGCGGGTGACAAAGACACCGTCGAGAAGTACATCAAGAAAGTGCGTGATGTGGGGTTTGATGTGCTAGAGATCTCCTCCGGATTCCTATCCATCCCGACCGAGGATTGGGCAGAGATCGTCAGGCTTGTCAAGAAGTACGGACTGAAGCCCAAGCCGGAGGTAGGTATCCAGTGGGGTGCAGACGGAGACGCGAGCATCGAGGAGCTCGAGAACGCTGGCACGAGGGATCCAAAGTGGCTCATTGACCGCGCGAAGATGTTCTTGGATGCGGGGGCCTCTGTGAGCATTCTGGTACAATGTTGGGAACTTGGTTGACTGTGGGCAATAGATGATCATGATCGAAAGTGAGGGCATTACGGAGAATGTCAAGAACTGGCGTACATATGGTGAGGCCACTCTCGTCCGAACTCTGACGTTGACTGAGCGATACATGCCAGTTATCTCTGCTATCACATCTGCTCTTCCAAATGACAAGATCATGTTCGAAGCTGCCGATCCTGAAGGTGCGCGTTTTCCCTCAACCAATTCCCCTCAAATCGTAACTCACCACCGTTGCAGTGTTCGCCTACCACATCCAGAACCAAGGCGCGCATGCGAACCTGTTTGTTGACCACTCGCAGATCGTCCAGCTTGCGTGCCTTCGGAAAGGCATCTGGGGTACAGGGAGCACTTTCTCCCGTATCGTCACGTTCAAGCCCTGAACAGGTGACGTGTGGTTTTTTGGAGACGCCCATATGTAGCCTTAGTCCAAGCTGTATCATGCCTAAATCGTGAATGGACTGTTCTAGTCCCGACGAGGAATGGCGAAATGATAGCAGAATGGCGCGATATTCGCCGACAATGAGGAAGAGGGGATGCATTCTATGTCTACATTGTCCCAAGAAAAGATGTGCTCTACTCTAGTCTAACTCTAGACCAGCTGCCCGCCAAGGAGCATACCCACCATCCACCCGGCCGCCGTTGCTGCCAGTGGGTTGACAGAGAATGTCACCAGACCCGGTCCTGGGCAGATACCGGAAAGCCTGCAAGACCATCAGCCGTTAATCTGAAAACACATCGACAAGTACTCACCCCCATCCGATACCGAAGAGCATTGCCCCCCCAACAAGCTTAAGGTCAATCTCCTTCTTCGTAGGGATGTCGAACTTCTCCGCCCTCTCCGGCTTGTGCAAGTGCCTAATATGCCATTGATATGCGACAAAGTTCGGGATGAGTGCGCCAACGACAACCATGAGGAGCGAAGGGTCCCACGGGCGGCGGTCGAATGGCGGGAACGGGAGGGGGAGGGACATGAACCCCAGTACGGCGGAGGCGCGGAGCATGCCTGAGAGCGCAAGGCCGAGGGAGAAGTGGGCACCAATGGCGAAGGAGGAGATGACTTTGTTGTGCACGAAACGGTAGATGAGGAAGGGGATTTGGAGCGCGGCGACGATGGGGAGGGAAATTTCTAGTGGGGGGAGGACGGCTGTTGGGGATGGAGGAGGGGCTGTACCGAGCATGTTGGAGACGAGGACGGCGGTGGGGAAGAAGACTAGGGTTGCGACGATGGACCGCGGGGAGAGGCGTGATAGTCCGCATATCATGTGTCCGGAAGTGCACCCACCACCGAGCTGGGTGCATCGTCAGTTTGAGTTATTAAGCAAGGGAGAATTAGACTCACCTTTGTACCGATGCCTACTAGCAAACCAGCCACGGCACTTAGCGCCCAAGACTCGACTTGCGGATCAAAGAGTGTGATCCCAAGCCTGGCCGAGAGCGCCTGCCCACAGATATGCAGTATCGCCCCGGCCGTTGCTCCCCCAGCTGCGAAAGCGAGTTTCCATGCCGTATCCTTGTCCGGGAGCGCAGGGAACTGGGTCTTGAAGTAGCGGACTGTGGAGTGGAGGATCCCACTTGCACCCATGATCTTGCCGTCTAGAGCGAGAAGGTGGTATGCTGATGAGCCGATCATGAGCCCGCCCACTAGGGGCATTGCTAGAGATTGAAGAGACATCGTTGTGCGCTTGTTGATGCGGTAGCTTGGGGTATATATCTAGAAGGTAATACCGAGCAGAGGACGGAGAGAAGATGAGCGCCAGTGAGGAGATAATATAGTCCGCTGAACAAGCAACAACTTGCTGCCGACTGGAGATGCCGAAAAGTCTCAGATCGCTCAGCAAGGGAATCGCTTAGGAATACCCGGTTATATACGGTCCGTGCGTGCGAGAAAGGGTCAGAAAGGGTAGAACAGTTGTAAGCAAATGTGGGATTGTTGGCAGATGTGGGAGCTCAGCCCCCTCAGAGGAAGGTGGAGAAAATCACAGAAGGGGAGAATGTCCACGGGTTGGGGAAGAATGCGCGTGAATATGGAACCGATGACAAAGCCAGCTACGTAGGCACGTCGTAACCATCAGTACAGAGGAATAATCAGATATTATTGTCAGTGGTAGACAGAAAAGAAAAGATAAAGAGCGAGAAGAGAGAGGAAGAGAACAAGATTTGACAATTGCCACGCGAATATTGCGATGTTGACTGTTTGTGGCACGGGCGATGGCGTGCTCAGATGACAGCATGGCGTTCCATTGCCCAAAACGGGTCACCCTCTGCCAAGGCAAGCCAAGCCTCTCTGAGCCACGCTACCGATGGAGTCCAATATTACTCCTGGGCAATTACACTTGTACCACATTCCCGAGAGCCCATTTGCAATCAAGCTACTCTTTGCCATCAAAGAGCTTGGGCTAGGAGATGCGCTCACCGTCCATGCAATTCCCGACCCTCCTCCAGCAGACCTCGTTGAGGAGCACGGGCTCTACCCACTGTCCGCATTCGTCCCGTCGCTCGTAACACCTTCGGGAACCATCTTCGACTCGAGCGTCATCCTCCAGTGTTTGGATACACTGCCTCGTCCAGAGGGAGCAGCGATGGGAAAGCTGTTCCCTGATGCTGCCCAGGACTCGGGCTTGCGCTGGGCCGCTCTGACTTACGAAGCACTCTGCAAAGCAGTTATGGGCACAGTGATGATGGTCCACCAGCAGGGTCAGCGGGGCGCGCCGGAGAAAGCACTTGCACCGCAGGAGGAGAGGGTGAAGCGAGGGGTGGCTCGGCTTGCTCAGCAGGAGCTGCCTGACACGGGTCGGAAAGTGCTAGACGTGAAAGGGATCGCGTTGGGTAGCATGCTGGGGTATATGGAGCAGTGCGAGTGGTGTACTGGATGGAGGGAATGGAAGGGAGGGGATATTCTTGGGTCGTGGTTTGAACAGATCAAACATCGGTTGCCGTAGGACGGCGCGGCATAAAGGCGTGCAAATATCCCTGTCAATTATATCCCAATTCAAATCATTTGTATTTTATAACACACCAGCATCATCGCATTACTCCATCGCCGTACCTGAATCCTAATGAAACAAATTACTACTGTGTATAATTAGTCGCAAATATGAATAATATTAAATGGGTTTTACATTCCTGTCAATTGTTTAGACGGGCACAAAAACGGTCATGATCGGCGCGTGCCCGACAGACGTCGTAACGCGAATACCAAGCTTTTAGTACGGTCGTCGTCCTCCCTTCCACCCGCCTAGTGCGGTTCCCCTCTCTCTCCTGCCCTCCAGCAAAGGGCAGGATGTTGTACCTCACCTCGGACAAGTTTCCTATCTGTGAGTGTGTTTACAGACAAGAACGTACACCTCTGATACCGTCAATGTCCCAGTCATCCCTTTCGGCGTCATCGGGTAAGCCCTTAGAATCACGCTCCTACACGTGTTGACCCGGTGCAGTTTCTACCGCTACTTCTGGTACATCATTCGTATCCTCGCTTTCTTCGCATATCGTCCTGTGCCACTTCCTCTCAATCCCACCTATGTCGCCAGTGAGGACGTGACCATTATCGTGCCTACCATCGATGCGGGAGAAGAGTTTATCGAGGCGGCGCGAACATGGCTCCAGGGCGACCCGCGAGAGATCATCATCGTCACCGAAGAACGGATGCGCGGGCCTTTGGAAGAGCTCGCCGCTGCAGTGGACGCGTCGAAGATCCGGGTGCTGACGGTGCCGTACGCGAACAAGCGACTGCAGATGGTCGAGGGTATCAAGCACACTATGACCGACATCGTCGTCTTTGCGGATGACGACGCGCTCTGGCCACCGACAATGTTGCCTTACATACTCGCATGCTTCGAGGACCAGAAGATTGGTGGAGTGGGGACGAGCCAGCGGGTCACCCCTGTCGGGTCGAAGCTGACCGTGTGGGAAGTGCTCGCCGCTTTCCGCCTCAGTATACGCAACGTCGAGATCGCCGCGAGCACGCATATTGACGGAGGCGTGCCGTGCCTCTCTGGTCGTACGGCCGCGTACCGGACGATTATCCTCAAGGACCCGGAGTTCCTACACGGGTTCACGCATGACTTGTGGTTGGGGAAATACCATCTTAATTCGGGGGACGACAAGTTCCTCACTCGTTGGCTCGTCAGCCATGGCTGGAATACGTATATCCAGTGCTGTAAGGAGGCGGAGTTACTCAGCACTATGAAGCCCAATTGGAGGTTCCTGAAGCAAGTGCTGAGATGGACGCGGAACACGTGGAGAAGCGACCTGAGAAGCTTGTTCAAAGAGCGGTATATATGGCATCGGTTCCCCTATGTTGCGTACACGATGGTTCGTGTCTATCTCCCGGTGGCTGCATCGTGCTGACGGTGTTCCAGGTGGACAAACTCTTCAACCCGTTCACATTGCTTGTTGGGCCATGCCTGGTCATATACCTTATCGTCAAATCGACAAAGTCCGTCCAAGAAGGCGGGTACCATCTCCCGTGGTGGGACATCGTGCTGTCATACTTCGTCTGGCTGCTCGTAACGCGCACAGCTAAGCTGCTGCCGCATTTATGGCACAGACCGGAACATGTGATCTACGTACCCGCGTTTATCCTCTTTGGGTACTATTTTGCGGTCATGAAGATATTTGCACTGCTTACGCTGCATGAGGTGCGATATTCCTTGTTCTTCCCCGCCGTTTTCGGGCTGATGATTGTACCAGACGGCCTGGGGCACTCGTGCGGGTATTGGCGACCCAACAACGGCCACAAAAGCCATGGACCATACAAGCACAGACCCTGATGCGCCGAACATGCCCTGGCTGCAGGAGAAGACGGTGCCGGAGCCCGTGGCGTCTGAGGGGATCGCGTCCGAGATGAGGGAATGGGACCCCGAGGCGGTGGTGTATGTACGTAAGGACTGATGGACTTAGCCGTGAAGGGACGATGATGTGGCCAGAGCTTACAACTTGTAGCATTATTTATGACCGCACTTCTAGCATACCTCAGTGGGACAGTCTGACTCAGGATATCATACCGTACGAGCGGAGTAATCAAATAATTGTCTATCATCCCTCAACCCTTAGATCAGGTGGTAAGGAAGTATTGCGCCAATTAAAGGGGACTGCTTAAATAATCGGGAGCAAACGTGCTAAGTGGGACAGAGGCGAGCAGCGGCGATGGCCATGTGGAAGGGTGAGCGGGCGCACAGGGCAAAGGGCAGCTGGCATTTGGCCATCAAAGCACCGCCGGGCTCGACATCGACAAGAACAGACGACGACATCGACGACGACGACGGCGACCTTGGGCTTCTTCTCCTTCTTCTCTTTTCTCATTCTTGTTCATCGGTCATAGCGATACATTGTCATCAGTTCTTGAAAGGTGACTCCTGCTTACTGGCATACAATACGGGATCGCCGCATCGCCGCACAAACACCCTCACATCAACAGCTTGGAGCATACATCTCGTACTCGTACTCGCCATCAACACCCAGCATACATATCTCGCATCCCCTTCCATCCCAACAGCATCCTTACCATGTCCCAATCCACCCTGCTACCCCTGAAGGGGCAGGTGCTACCCGCGACCTTGCCGGTGCAGGCGTACCGCATTTCTCTCCCCGAGGAGGTCCTCGACGCTCTGCGCGCTCTTCAAGCCTCGGCCGCAGCCAATCAATCTATCCAGGTCACCCTAGATGGGTCAGATAAGGTGCGCTAACTTGTCCGGGCTCCTTTCTCGGACATACTGATCCAATGACGTGTGCCGTGTCCTCTGCAGGGTCTAACCGTCGCCTCCCAACATTTCCCCTTTACCCTCGTCCGCGAGCTCTCTCAAGATTTACTCACGCGCACTCCTCTCCTCTCCTCCGGCGAACCAGGCCGGCTCATCCAACTCGGCCAAATCCGCAGAGAATGCACTATCCCCCCTCAGCTGTCTACGCGCGCCTTCCAGCGCGTGCAGCAGCGGAGTCACGAGGTCGAGGGTGAGCGCAAGGGGCGAAAAGCGATCTTGCTAGAAAACGTGCCTGTGGATGTAGAGAATGCTCGAGGGAAGAAGGGAAAGCGAGGCACCGCGAAGCCGATTATAGGGAAGAGGATCCTCCCGCCTGCTCGGCCAGTCAACGTCCTTGCAGCAAAGCCTGTGCCTCCTACCCCTGCTTCTACAGCAGCAACAAAACCGGTTTCCTCAGCTGCTAGCACTCCTCACTCTCGCATTGTCGCACCGCTGCCTATCCGCGCCGGCGCCAGTACACCAGGCACCGCGGCACCTTCGACAAGCAGCACTCCTAATCCATCCCAGCAGCAGGCAGGCGGGAAGAGCCCGTTGCTGATGAAAATCATCCATCGATTGGCGCACAAGTCGTTGACCTTGAAGGATCTTAGTAAACTCATTGGCGCACCCAAGGTTCATATCAGCAAGGTATTGAGCACGGTACGTTGATATTCATTATCGGCAATATAACGAGACTGATTCATATGGGCATGTAGGTAGCTTGGACAATAGGCCCTGCCACGAATCCAGACAATAAACTCTGGTCGCTGAAAGACAATGGCTGGCTGGACATTGACCTCTTCTCCCCCTTTGCTCCACAATGGACAACCGCAGACAAGGAACGCATCTATAAGGACACACTCGCTGCTTTCGGCCGACTGGGGTTGCCAGAGGGAGGGAGGGAGCGCATGCGTCTCGAGGAGATGTGGGCCCGGGTGAGAGGTGTCGAGCCCAAGGGACTGGGCATCCGTAATCCGGAGGAGAAGAAGGAACCGGCGCCCGCAAAGCCAGAAATTACTCTTACCCCCGCGAAGGACGATGCCACCCCGAAGGGAAAGGAGAAGGCCGTACCAGCACCCATCATCGTACCTGCCTCCCGGCCCAGTTCCAGCTCTGGCTCCAGCGCGCCCGCCTCCCAATCCAATGCACCCATGCTCACCTCATCCGGCATCGCCATCGGTGGTACGCTCTCCTCGAGTTTCCGTGGAGGACTTGCCAAGGGGAAAGATAGCAAAGTCAGCTCAAAGCCTACCTCTGCGTCTGCCTCTACCACGTCCAGTTCCTCTTCTGCTCCTCTCGCTCGCAAGGCGCTATCTAAACCTGAACCCCTGAGGGAAGATATGGAAGAAGGTGAGCTGGAGGATGAGCCACCAGCCCGCACGCCTACTAAGCCCGCACCCGCCCCTGCACCACTGCCGGCAGCAAAGTCGAAGTACCCTGGCTCTGTTAAAGCTACACCGTCCAAATCTGTCACGCCCGTGGCGACGTACGAAAAGCCTACCGTGTCCTCCGCTTCGAAGCTCAAGGAAAAGGATAAGGATAAGGAAAAAGCGCCTGTACGACCTCCGACATCTGTCCCCGTTGCCCCTTCTGTTCCCGCCACTTCATCGTCGATAGCCATCAAGCTCGATACACCGGACAAAGTGCAGAGCAAGCGCGCAGTGCGTCCCTCGGATGCTCGTCCTGGAGCTGACATCTCCCGCCCTGCCTCTGCGCTCAGCAAGCCCCATACTGTTGAAGTGAAGGTCAAAGAACCGGAAGTCCGCAAAAAACGCGCTGCGGATGATGATCTTGCTGAACAGGACCGTGAGGCCAAGAAACGCAAGACGGAAGATAAGGTGCCAAAGAAGGCCAAGAAGGAGATTACGGCCCGGGACGAGCGCGTGGTGTCTACCCCAGCTTCGGCGTCTAATTCCAGGCCTCCTGTGTCTGCCGCCACTGTTACTTCTGTGAGGAAAGAGAAGGAACAGGAGAAGGAGCGGGAGAAGGGGGATGTTCCAATCAAAAAACCCGCCGCTTTGAGGAAAGAGGATTCTTCCTTGGAAAGGGAACGTGACCGTGAACGTGAACGCAAGACCTTACCTGTGACCAAGGAACGGAAGGAGAATTCATCTCTGGAGCGCAAACCTCTGGTCAAGGAGAAGAAGGAAGCACCCCTCGCTGAACGTGATCGCGAGCGGCGTCCTGCCGACCCTAAACCTGTCATCAAGAAGCCCGACACCCTTGTGGAGAAGAAGGCAGCGAAACGCAAGCAGGTGGATTACAGCGAAGACGACGACGACCCCACGCCGGTGAAGAAGATGAAGACGGTAGCCGCGGCGAAGAAGCCGATGCTCAGAGAGGACACGCGTCCGAGGGTCAGCACTACTGCTCCGATTGTGGCCAAGGAGAGGGTGCCTGCAAAGCCAGCAACAAATGGCGAGTCATCCAAACGCGAACCCCCTACCCGCCCAGCCGTGGCCGACAAGGGCAAGCGCAAGCGACCTGATTATACGTCCAGTGACGATGACCGTGATGAGGAAACACGGCGCGTTGTGCGCCGTAAGACTGTCCGCTCTGCTCCTGCCAAGGACGTCAACATGGATGCTGGCCCAAGCACCTCCACACGTGTCACCGTTTCTACCAAACCAAAGCCTGAGCCCAGATCTGAGCCCAAATCTGAGCCCAAGCCCAAAACCAAACCCGAGACGATAGTCGATCCTAAGCCTAGGCCGGCGACCGATGTAGCACCATCCGCTGTCTCTGAGCATCCCCTGCCAAGTTCCCCGCCCACAGAGGACCAGCTGCTTATCAAGTCCCTTCGAAAGTACAGCAGATACGTCGAGGCGTATGCCAAGATCGTTCAGCAAAAGCAGATATATGAGGATGTTGCCGCTGGACGGAGGCCACTCGATGATCCTAAACTATATTCCCCTGAGCAGATGGAGCCCATCGTCCGTGACTACCAGCGCCAGCATACCGCAATCCAGGCGTTGTATGACAAGATGGACGAGATGCGTGCTGCGGCTGCGTCTTCTTCGACCCCTTCGGTTGGGAGCAAACCTTGACCTTGTTGATGATAGACCTGTTTTGGTGCATTTTCCCCCTTTTTCTCAGTAACGAATTTCTTCTGGTCTGCTTCCTTGGTTTGTATACCTTGACGGGACAGCTAGAGCACGCGCTAGCTTGTATTACCTCATTTTTCACTGTTACCCCTTACCCACATCCTCAACCACATTCACCACATCTGTCATCTGTAATCACCCAACACCCGCACATCCACACCCACAAGATGTACGCTAGATACACCGTCAGCTTTGCGTGTAATTGTACTGCGCTTTGGTCCTGCTGCACTCTTGCTCGACTCTGCGAACGGATTGCCGTCAACGAATAAGTACATTATCCTCCGGAGTCCCCACACCCAACAAAATACACCAAATACATAGCCGTACATGTCTATGTGCCCCCCTAACCTCCACAGCAGCTCAAGCTCACGCATATCTGGACACTGAGAGGTCATGTAGGGTACGCATCGGGGTTGTGCCCGTACAGCCTATTGGAATAAATATACTGGATGACCGAGTTAGGCAGGAGGTACCTAGAATCTAATCAGCATCGCATACGCAAGATGGACAGAATGAACGCACTTGATACTCATCCCGCGACGTACGAACAGCCTGACTTTGGTAGAAGAGATGTCGTTGTAAATGAGCTGTTTCACGACGATGACGTTGCCCCTGTTCCTGGTCAGCACGGGCTCGCCGACAGGGGGCGGGAAGCATACCGGTGCTGGTAGAGAATGTCATGGGAGAGTAGGAAGGCCCATACGTCTGAGCCTGTGCGCTCAACGATGATGCACCCAAAGCGGCCGAGGATGATTTGGAGCTGTATCAACCGTCAGATCGCCCAAGTTCAAGTTGGAATCTCAAGAGAACAAAACGCTTACGTCCTCCTCTGCCCACACGCCCGGATGTCCAAAGGACTCGATCAAGTCCCCTCCCGCGAGCAGGAGGATCTTCGCCCTCTTCCTCGACCCATCAGCCATGAGCACCCCTCCGTCCCTATTGATCTCAGCATCAAAGTGCTCCAAAACGATCGCCGTGCGCTGGTACTCGTCCTGCGTCGCTTCCCAAGCGTCGACCATGAGCCAAGTAGAGGTGTACTCGACCGCGAGCTCGCACATCCGCACACGGTGCAGGGCGGGCGCGAGCCCGGACTTCTTGTACCTGTCTGAGACGGGGGAGTAGTACCCGCCCATGATTTCGTATTTGGCATCTTCGAGGATCGTATCTTTGGCCATCTCGAACATGCGCCTGCAGACCGGTAAGATTGGTAAATGAACGATGTGTAAGTGCCCACAGATGCAGGTATGTAGGAGGGGAGAACGAGCCGCAGGCAACTGAGGATTATTAGCTTCACATCAGGGAGCAGGAGACCAGTCATACCGATAACGATAGGTATCTTATTCTCGTCTATAATGCATCAGCAACATCCAACCCAACCAGGAGCGCACTCACCCAACATCCGCGTCCTAAGCCTATGCCTCGGGAACTCGCCCGCCTCGAGCCTTTCCGTAAACTTCGTCGGGCCCCTAAGGAGCCCATCCCCATCCACCTCCTTACTCTGCGTCACCTGGAGCACATGCGTGTGGTACGGCGTAGCCGGGAGCTCCAGTCTTGGAGAAGCGACACGGGAAGTCGAGGGGCTGCCCTGACTCGGCGGGGTCTGGAAACCGTTGTGCGGCCTACGCATGCGAGGAGGGGTGTCCTGTCCTGGTTGGCGGGGTGTCGATTGCGCAGGAGGAGAGTCCTCTACCGAAGGGTAATGATCTATCGCATTGAGCCCATTCCCATTCCCGCCAGCGCTGGCGTTCCCACCGAGGTTGTTGGACCGGTCATCCAAGTCGAGCGGGGGCACGTCAGGCCTGCGCTCTGTCGACGGCTGCAGAGGCGGGGAGTCGTCATGAAACGAAAGCACAGACAGAGCAGGAATAGGCGGTTTCTTTGACATTGTTGAATTGTAGATGTTGGTTAGATGTTGAAGAGTGGAAATCCCCCCAAGTGGACAGACAGTCTTGTGCAAGTATTTCACACAGGGACGGAGCGGTATCGCCGACCAATCCCCTTGCGCACGCAACCGCTTTATACAGCGCTGACAAACATGAACATTTTATCCAACAATTAATCTGATATCAACTGACTCCCAACAGTAAACACCAATATGGCAATCTCATAAACATAACAATACCCCTAAGACTTCCAGGCAACAGGAATCGCCTACAAACCCAAACAGCGGTAGATCAATCCCCCCTCTCGCAGTACGTCTGCTGGCACCCCTTTGCTGCTAATTCAAGCCTGCCGGCTCTCCGCCCGACATCTCCGCTTTGATTCGAAAGCCGCGGCTTGTTGGCTTCTGCTACGCGTATCAGAGTGCCTAACTGGGAAGAGGAGATCGAGCGGGGGTGGCAGGTACTTTATAACACCGTGATCGCAGCTATGCAATGTACGTACATGTGCATACCGGAGGGCGTCATCGAACACCGGTATTGTCGCTATGCACTGCGCTCAGGCGATGGTACAACAAGTGTCGATCCCATATCCCCACACCCCAGCTGTGGCACCAACCGCCCAACATATTCCCGCGGTCCAAGCGTTCCACACTTCCTCTTCCAGGTCAGGTGGGCACTCACTCCCTCAAGTGGGAGATCCCGGCGTCTCACTGTACACTGGATTCCAGAGTATGAGTACCTGCACTAGTAGTCGAGTCCGAGGGTTGAAATTGCTGATGTTGAGGAATGTTGAAAGGGGAGTGTTTGGCTTGGCTGTCTGGCCATGCATGGTACATATGCCCCAGATGCTCCATACGCGCACTTGCCATATGCACCATATGCACCAGAACATAGTTACCCGCTCACACACCCCTAGCCCAAGAGTCGTGAACAGATAAATTCATTACCTCCGATAAACAAAAAAATGTCCGGTCGAGTCACCCACCAACCCCCAACCACCAGCCCTTCATTGCCCATTGCCCATTGCCCATTGCTCATAACCCAATGCTATGGGCATAACGCTGGGCGATGGGCGCTTTCGACCCTGAGGGGTCGCTGTTGTTGTTGTCGTCGTCGTCATGGGCGTCGTTGTCGTTGTTCCCCCTATCAAGATATGGCGTCCGTGTAGTTGAGGGATTTTCAGTCCTCGCTCCTCTTCCTCACTGTCACCACACCGTCACCGTCACCATCATCGAGCGCTAATCTCCGATCTCCCCCTAGGGCGACCACAATGCCCGCTCACGGTTCACCGCTCACAGCACGCGTACCGCTCATGTAGCAGCCCCAATCCCCTCCCTCACCTCCCCCTCGCGTCTTTCTGCCAAAGCCTTCGCCTTCCTTTCCCTCTCCCTTTCCCTCTCCCTATCTCTATCTCTGAGCTCTCTCGGCTCCCGCTCCCTCATCTCCCTCGGCTCGCGAGACTCCCACTTCCGTTCAGGCTCTCTCGATTCCCGTTTCCCGCGCTCCATCGGTTCCCTCGACTCCCTCGACTCCCGTTTCTCCCCCCGCTCCCGGTCGCGGTCGATCAACTCTCTAGGTTCTCGGGATCCGCGAGCTTCTCGAGCTTCTGGTTCCCGTGCTTTAGCCTCTGGGTCTTTTTCTTTTCGGTCTTTTGGTCCTGGGTCGGTTGGGAGTCCCTCTGCTGTAGGGGTTGGGGTTGGTGCTGAAGGGACTGATGCTGCTGCTGCTGCTGAAGGGACTGATGCTGCTGACGCTGCTGCTGCTGAAGGGACTGATGCTGCTGACGCTGATGGGGCTGTCGCTGATGCTGCTGACGGCGCTACAAGGACCGAGGCTGATCCTGCTCCAAAAGAATACACGCCGTTCACAATCCCGTTCGCAATCTTGTTCGCTGTGCCCGTGGCCCTCACTGTCACTGTCGTTGCCGTCGTCGGTGTCATTATAGCTGTCGTCGTTGTCGTTCCCTTCCCGTTCGTCGTGGGCGTGGTCGCACTCATACTCATACTCATGGGGCTGTTCACATACCCATTCGCACTCGCACTCGCACTCCCACTCCCACTCCCACTCCCACTCCCACTCCCACTCCCAGCGGCAGCAGGAGCACCCACGACCGCATCGCACGCACTCCCCTCCTTGCCCGCCGTCCCATCCATCCTATCCCTCCTATCCATCCTATCCATCCTATCCCTCCCATCCATCCTATCCCTCCCATCCACTCTCGTGCTCGTACTCGCACTCGCACTCGCGTTGGCGCTCGGCCCTGGACTAATAACGCCATCCACACCCATTCCTACTCTCGTGCGTGTCCCCTCCAACTTCAACTCCAACTGCAACTCCGTCTCAGTCTGCGCCAGGGACTGAAGCTGGGACTGAGGCTGAGGCTGGGACTGAGGCTGAGGCCGAGGCCGATCTCGATCTCCTCGATCTCCTTCTCCTTCTCGCCTGACCTTTTCCGGCTTGACCTCCAGCTCCAGCTCCAGTCGCTCTGGCTCTGACTCTGGCTCTGGCTCTGGCTCTGGCTCTGGTTCTAGCTCTGGTTCATCCCGCTCATCCCTCACCCCCAGGCCCAGCCTCTCCGCCTCCGGCTGCCCCACATCCCATTTCAGACCCCCAACTCTCTCCTCCTCCCCCTCTCCCTCCCCTTCCGCCTCCCCTTCCCCCACCCCCAGCGCCTCCCCCACCCCCTCCCCGTGGCCCTGGCCCCGGCCAACCCCCCAAGCCCCCCACTCTCCCCAGTCCAACCACCTCCAGTCCACTCCTTCCAGGCTAACCTCTCTCAAAAGCTGGCGTTCTGCCAACTTCCGGATCAAGGGTTGGTGGGCTTTTGCCCGGGCTGCTAGGGTTTGCCTTTCCCTCTCTTTATGGGCGACCTCCGTGCCTTCGTTCCCACTCCCACTCCCGCTCCCGCTCGCATTCGCATTCGCACCAGCACTGGGACCAAAGCCATCAGTCCCAGAGCTAAGAACCGATGGATGTGCGTACAGCGGGTACGGATACGGGTAAGGGTAAGGGTAAGGGAGCGGGTTTGGCTGAGGGAGTGGTTTGCCCGCTATTGGGGTTATTTGGAGGGATTCGAGCAGAGGGAGTTGGGGGAGGGAATCGAGGAGTCCCTAGCTGGGGTAAGCAGAGTGCGGGAAGGGGTAGGGAAAGAGAAGGCGGGGGGTACTCACTTCAGGTAAAGGAGCGACAACGCCTATTCTCAACTTCCTGAGCCCTTCAAACCCGTTCAACAACCCCAGCATGCGCTCGTCCAGCACAGCTACCCTCAGCCCCAACTCCCTCACACCACCTTCCGCCCCAGACCTATATAGCGCGCGGAAGGTCCTCTCCAGTTCCTCCCCCCCTGATGCAAGCGGGCGTATGACGACTTTCTTCACCGGCCGACGGGGGAGGAGCAGTTCGTACGCCTCCGGTGTTAGAGGGCCTTCGAACGTCTCCAAACAAGGGAGTGCCTCTTCCGGCAGGTGCAAGCCGGAGAATGTCTTGCTCGTGCATACCAACACGCGCAATTTCCGCTGAGCAAGGAGGAAGTCGCACAGGACTCGAGCGTCCATCGATTCGCTCGGTATGGAGAGCCTTTTGAGGGTATCGTCTGGTACGAACTTGCCTAGCCTGCGAAGGAAGAACGAGGGGATCTGGTCCGCTCCGAGGAGGGAGATGGACGTCGTATGCCCCGAACAGAGCAGTGGGATCAGAGCTTCGAAGAGCGTTACGTGGTTCATGATGTTGTCTATCGAAAGATGTTCCAATGTGAGCGAGCAGTGTTTGAGTGACTGGATAGTGATTGCGCGAGGGGGGACGGAGCCTGTGAGTGTGAGCCTGCGGAGGTGGGGAAGGGAGGAGAGGACGCTGATGAGCGGTGTGAGTTCTAGCCATTTGAGTTGGAGAGTATGGAGGTTATGCATCTGGCCTAGGGCGGCAAGGAGGTGCGGCGGAGAGTCACGTCCTTGAGGCCCGTGTTGTGAGCGTGAGGAGATGCTGCATGTTCTTACGTGGGATGCGAGCTGTGTCTGTGGGTTGGAAATGAGGAGAGCGAGAGGGAGAGAACGATCTTCTTGCGCGTGTGGTTGGAGTGCGTATGCTGGGACTGTAGGGCGTGGGATTGGAGGAGATCGGAGGGTGATATTAGAGAAGAGGATTGAACGTGTGAGATGGAGGAAGTGGGAGTTAACTTGAGCTGTGTTATGGAGTGAGTTTGTGTCGAGGAGTGATAATATGAGTAGATGAATCTCATCTGTGAAGTGCATTGTGGGTAAGCACAGAGAGAGAGAGAGAGAGAGAGAGAGAGAGAGAGAGAGAGAGAGAGAGAGAGTAAGAGGAGTAAAAGAGTGAAAAGCTCTCCCTCTCCCACTCGTCTATCCTAATTGGCATCTTACCCACTCTATCATTGTGAAGAGTGAATCCCCGAGAGTGGGGCTAGACCCTCACTCTTCTTAGAGTCTAGATCTGTCCATGTGCTCAGGGCGAGACCAATTCGAAACTAGATCGTCTCTTCTTCCCACTTTTTTGCATCACACATCCATCACAATCTAAATATCACTTCATCCAGTTCTCCACCACCTTCATCTCCACCTCCTTCAATCACTCCATCTCCCATCACTTCATCTCACCTACCATCTCATCTCACCAACCTCACCTCATCCAATCATAATCCTCGCACAGCCCCCCCTCACCCCCCACCCCCTTAAACCTCTTAACTCCTTTAACCTCCAACCGGTACCCCGCATTGCTTCTATCCCGCTTTTCTTTGAACCCGCACCCGCTGCAGCTCCTAATCCCCGCCGACCATTCCAGCCCTCATTTCTATTCATTCCTGTCCTGTGTTGTCCCTAGAGCTTTCTTACTCCGATCCTGTCACTGCCAGAGGACGGACGACGTCACTGCAACTGTAAGAATCCCAACCGCTTCGGAATGGAATCGGAATCACAATTACAATCGGAATCACCATTGGAATTCACGACGACTACCCCTAGCTCAGGGACAAAGTGGGTCGGGAGCCAGATCAAGCACACACAACCGCACACCACACACCACAAACGGGTTATTTCCCTCTTCTGTAAAACCCTCATCGCCCTGAGGCCTGGGGATCACGAGACCCAACACCAGCACCTGCAGCACCTGTTTCTGTTACTCTTTCCGTTTGTCAGCTCCCACGCCCGCGCCCACGCCCACGCCCACGCCAGTCTAGGCATCGACTCCTGACGACCACAGCACGTGAACCTATATATATAACTTAGCACCTAAATTCCCACTTCCAGCGGATGCGGGGCGGGCGGGCGGAATGCGGGATGTCTCGGAGCCCCGCTGTCACCGTCATGCCATGCCATGCCACGGAAGCCCACGCAACAAAAGGGAACGAAAGACGGAGTGTAACGCCACACTTTCACACTTTCCTTAAACCTAAACCCCGTTCTCACGCTCTTGCATCTGTTGTAGACTTTTGGCCGGTCAGCGTCCAGAGCAGTCAGAGCATCCAGAGCCTAAGCCTAACCCTTACCTTCCACGCCCATTCCTCCCATTCCAGTCGTTCCAGCCCGTACCATGCCATGCAGTTCTTTCCGGCATCGCCTAACGAGCAACAAGAGCTCACGAGACCCTGTTGCTCTTTCCCTTTGTCAGCTCCCACGCAGCCCACCCCACATGCATCCACCTCCAGCGGGTGCGGGGCGGGATGCGGGATGTCTCGGAGCGGCTCACGTCACACAACCCAAGGTGGTGTAACGCCTAACTTTGTTCTCACGCCAATAATAGCTACCCAGCGTATCCCCCACGGCAGGTCCATCGATAACCTCAGTTCACGTTAAGATATCAACCAGTCCAACTTCCGGAGTTGCAGTTTTGTCACGTTACCCCTGTTCATCCGCCTCCTGGCTGACAGGCTCGCTCGCTCGATCGTGAGTGGACCACTCTGCACTAGCTCCCAGCTCTAGCTCCACCTTCCATTCCTAATCCTAATCCTAATCCTAATCCTAATCCTCCAGTCCCTTACCTTCCAGGCCCATTCCGCCCCCATTCCAGCCATATGCATTCCAGCAGCCGTAACCGTAACCGTAACATCCCAGCATTCCAACGTTCCAGCGTTCCAGTCTTCCATACCAAAACCCAATCGCTCTCCAATCGCTGCCCAATCGCTGCCCAATCGCTCCCCGCTCCTCCTGACACTCCACGTGCGCTCAGCACCGTATCGTCCCATATCTATCCTCCCATCCCTCCTGCCTCCCTCCAAACCACTACCACTCTATACTCTCTACTCTATCCGCCCACCCGCGTGCCCGCAATGAATAAAACTCTCCACATATCACGCTCGCACCCTGACCCCGGTCCACCCAAACCAGTCTCCTAAACTCCGTTTTCACGCCCTCCGGGCCAACCAGCCGGATACCGGAGCCCCGGTTGCCCAATCCAGCCAAGGGGTAACGTCACTCGTCGCTCCTGTAACATGTTGTAACGGCTGTAACGTAAACTTTTGTGAGTTTTCGGAGACCAAAAGTCCTGTCCATCCATTGTGCGGCTACGAACTGTATCTATGTCTATATCTATATCTGTAAATGTACATGGACTGTATACATGCGATTACTCTAATCCTCGATCATATGCATGCACGCAACAAGGTTCGCACCCGTTTCCGAGGACACGTTCCATCTGTCGAACGCGATATTGTAATGGGTATATGAAACTCCTCGATGTAGGAATCCGTTCGCACGGTACCGGTCTGCCACAGGCTTGGCCCAGAAGCGCAAGTGTGAAAAAACAAGAATCCGAAATCCATCCGGAATCCGGAATCCAACGCCAGAAGCCAGCGAAGAGTAAGATGCGTGCGGAATGTCAGTCCAGTTCCGCAACCTTCCCCGTGCATCTCTTCCCTTCCTTATGGCCTCAGATGCCAGCCGCAGGGGAAGGCCCAGCGAAATCTTCCCCCTCCCTGGGATTATCAGGGCCTCGCCCATGCCGATCTGTATGCAGATTACCCACACTCACGCTCTCGGGCTCACCAGTCCCCGTCCCAGTCCCGGTAGCGCGTCGTCGGCCTCCCCATGGTTCGTTATTGGAACTCTTGAACACGCTCTTCCTCGGCCGTTGTCCTCCGTCAGCCGGCTCCGTAGGGAGGGACGCGTGCGTGCTGCCAGCGAGGACTTCTGGTTCTTCGGTTAACGGGGCGATCGTATCCGAATTAGCGGCTTCAGGGGCATCAACTCCTGCGGGCCTGGGGGTGGCCAGAGTCTCCGCCTCGCCCTCCCCTCCAGCAAGGGGCTGATCTTGCTCTCCCAGCTGGGTGGCAGATGTCGGTGTACTCTGCGCACGCTTGACGATCCTCAGTCCCTGTGCGACCCTCTTCGCCCTCCCGCTAGAACGTGCCGCGTCCACCGCACGCTTCGCCTCTTCTGGGACGAAAGACGATGCTGGGAGAGCCTGTGCGCCTGTGAGGTCGAATTCGTCCAGAATCTCCTCGCCTATCAATTCTAATGGCCCATCAGTATTCCCATCCGCAGCAGGTGATCGACCGAGCCTGGACGCACCTTCCAGCACATCTTCCAGCGTGATGATGCCGAGAGGGTTCCCTTCCAGAGTCTGGAGGAACTACGGGTATGTCAGAAGCCTGAATAGACACCGGACGATCCTTGATCGCTTACGCGTTCCGCGCCATCCTTATCGAGCACCGCATCCGCGGGCATGACCTGCTCGAGATTGTTCGAAAACCTACTACCTGCGGCATCCTTTTTCCCCGACGTGCTTCCTCCTTTTTCCATGTCACCGGCCGCCGTGGACTCATCCTCCTCGCTGTCCGAGTCACCTAGGTGAATCTTGTTGAGGAATCGGCGGGTCAGGCTCTCCTTCGCCTGTTTGTGCTCTTTGACGTCCCCGTTGACTTTTTGCAGCTGTGGCTCTTGTTGACGAGGGATACGCGAGACGAGGGCGATATGTGAGCGGCCCTCCTGAAAACGATCCAGAATGCCCAGCAGGGGCTCGTCGAACGACACGATAGGGATTTTGTTGAGCGGAATTGACCGGACGGGAGTGGCATCTTCCGGATCGAGCAGGACACACTAGACACAATTAGGCGTCACGCTGAGACCACTGGCGGACGACTCACCTGTTTGACCAAAAGAATACCCAGGCACTTTATCCGTTCCTGCCCTTCTTCCTTGTTCGTTTCAAAGATAGGTATGCGCTGCTGCGCCGTCAATATCCACTCGCACTTTGCAGGAAGGCACCCACAGAGTGCCCGCTCTTGACCACCATCGCCAGCGTCTCATAGTCCAGCTTGGCGTCCGCCTCGAGGTGGAACACCTTGCTCAGTGGGGTCATCGCATCCTCGACCTTCTTCACCTGGAAATCCAGCGCTCCGCCAACCATGTTGACCGTATCCCCGGCAAGGTCACCTTTCCCCCCTTCACCGGCAAGATGCATGTTGATGAGCTCTTTCAGCTCTTGTCGGCGGTAGATGATGCCTTGGTGCGGGCCGAGGATGAGCTCGAGCACTTTGGCCACTGGCCAGGAGACGATGAACTGTGCATTTGGTGAGGACGGAGGCACACCGGATATGTGGGAAAAGTTGCAGCTCACGAGCAGGTAGATGAGGCAACGCGTCGGGAGGGCCATCTTCGCGCCTATAGCGAGGCCATACCGGGAGCACACGGATTGGGGAATGATCTCCGAGAAGCTGCGCGCGTTGAGTGCTGAACGATGGACTGGGATAGAAAGACGCACATGACGATCAGTACTGTGGAGATTACGACAGCTTCGACGCCTCCGCCGAGCACGTTGTCCGATACGACGGGCAGAGTCTCGTTCACGATCATGTTAGCGATGAGCAAGGTTGTCTGACAGCCTTATCAGCGATGGCACAAATGGGATGTGAGGACGTACGAGAAGCAGATGCCCATTCTTTCGTATAGGCATGATCTGTCGAGCGTATTTTTTTTGCTTTGGAGAGCCGGATACGGAAAGAACGTGCAGCTGCGTCTCGTCGAGCGACATGTACCCGAGCGTGAGTCCTTCCAACGTATCAGTATAATGTCATCCAGGAGCGCAAGGAACGCACCAGCAAATATTCCCGAAAGGATGACCAGAACGGGTATCATCACCGCTTGAACGATGAAAGCTGCTAGACATCAGCCAAGTCTCAACTCCTTAGGAATGACGTGCCCGCATCATGCTGGTCTCTCTTTGTGAACGTATGCATTCCAGAACTTCCGTCCTCATCCTGTCGACTGTAGGGAAACAAGGCGCGTGCCAAGGTAGGTGCTGCTCTCCCAACCGCCATGAGCACGCTCATACCGCGATACGCGCTTGGACGGTGCATGTCTTTTCTGTCTTGTGCTCGTGTTAAGTGCTAGGCGGGCTGGGTGCAGTTACTCGAAGACAAGAATGAAGGATATTGATATGAGGAATGCAGGATTGAGCCTACCCAGAGGGGGTGGGGGCGGTGATATGAACGCCAAGATGCTGAGCTGCATTCATTTCTCTGTGGCGGAGTTGCTGGGCGCTGTGAGGAAAGGCTTGGCGCCAAGGATGCGAAATGATGTCATCACGCGTCTCTCTTTCTCTTTTCTGTCTCTCTTGTCTGGAACAGCAATCATTCCATCATCATTGTTCTCTGTCAATACTTCTGGTCATGTGCAACACTCCTCTGATGAAATAAACATAAGAACACTCTTGTTTGTTGTGACTGGATCAGCGCACTAAAACACACAGCGTTATCTCGTCTGCTGCTCGTCGTCTCTCTCCATTCTCTTCTGGTCCTCTGCAAGCCGCCCCCTACAACCCCTACAATGCAGCATCCTCGATGTCGTCAAATAGAGCCGCGAGATTTGGAAGGATCTGTGCTGATAGTTAGCATCCGTACGAGATACTGGACATCGATTGCTCGGCATCCGAGACCTTCACCCGTGCTTCTGGCTCGATCGGCGCCTCCTGGGCTGCTCGGACTGCGTATATGGACCTTCCTGTTCCCAGTCTCGGAGAGCATTACCTGTAATGTTCATGAACGTAACGCAGAGCCTAGGGTGGTGCTGGTGGCTTAACATGCCGCACCACCACAACAACCGGTGTACGACACACTGATCGAATGACCTCACCAAAAATAACTACAAGGCTGGAAAGGATGTCTCGCTTTCTCCTCCCCTGATACAAGTCCAGGCCTTATCGCGTCTCCACCCGCTTGTTCCCCCTTGCCCCCTGAAATACTAGCTGACGCTCCATCCCCTCGTTCGTTCCGGTTCCTTTCCAGCTTGCATTCGACTGCCCACAGAAAGATGGACGTGCAGCCAAAGCAAACCACCGGCAAACACGCCAGGTGGAAAAAGATGAACTCGCGTTCTCTGTTCAGTGACCTGAGGAATGACCTGACCGCAGCTGCGCTCGAGTTCGTAGGGACTGTGAGTTCCTAGATATCCTCCGACTGATGGGCGAGTCCTGACCATGGTTCCAGGTCGTGTTCCTCATGATCGGCCTGGGAGGTATCCAAGCAGCCGCAACGTCTTCCGCCCTCCTCGCAGCGGCGTCCAACACGGGCGGGGCACAATCCGTAAATGTTGTAGCCTCAATCGAGCAATTGCTCTACATCTCCGTCTCGATGGGTCTCGCGCTCCTAGTAGCTGGTAAGCCCTCTCTTGCTGGCTTGCGCTCACTCACGCGCCCCAGTCTGGCTCTTCTACCGCGTCACAGGCGGCGTATTCAACCCGGCAGTAGCGACCGCCCTCTTCCTAATAGGGGCGATCGGGCCAGTCCGGTTCATCCTCTTCTGCCTGGCCCAGATCGTAGGCGCCATTGTAGCATCCGCCATCCTACTCGGACTGCTCCCCGGGCCGCTGGTCGTCACCCCCTCCCTAGGACCGGGCGTCAACCTAGCACAAGGCGTGTTCATCGAGATGTTCCTCACCAGTTTCCTAGTGTTCGCAGTGCTCATGTCTGTCCCCTCTAATCTGAAGCTCCCTAGCTAACACAGACACAGGCTCGCGGCAGAAAAACACCGCTCGACAGCGTTCGCCCCTATCGGTATCGGCCTCACGCTCTTCGCGTGCCATTTGTTTGGAGTACTGTACACCGGCGCGGGGATGAACGCTGCCCGTGCATTCGGGCCCGCCGTCGTCTCCGGATTCAACCACGAGCAGTGGGTGGTACGTTCCCTTCTCGCTTGTCCTGTCAGCTACTGAGAAACTGCCAGTACTGGGTAGGCCCATTCCTAGGTTCTCTGCTCGCGACAGGCCTATACGCCTTCCTGAAACACATCAAGTACTGGGAACTGAACCCAGATCAAGACGTGGACGATTTCGTAGGTATTCTTCTTTCTAGAGTGAACACTCTCTGAACGTTGCGTGCTAGCATCAATCGCCGGCCGACCCTGTCGCGCGGGCACGGCGGGTCAGTGGGTCGCGTAGCAACGCCCGTAATTCGGGCACGGGTGAGACGGAAGACAGTTTCGTGCCGATGAATGAGTCGAGGGGCGATTCCTGGGGGGTGGATAACGGATCTGGGGTGGACAACCCGAAGGCCAACCGTGTTGAGGGGGTGTAGTTGGATTTGACATGACAGTGTTCAGCAGCATTCTTTGCATAGGACAGTATATCTCATGCACTTTTATTGTATTCTCCGTTACCATATGCATATCTGGGAAACACGGAGAGGTTGGGTTGGGCGCACCAACGAATCTGACGCGTCTTTACTTCCGGCGACGCGAACGCGTCCAGCATTTCATCTTCATTCCAACCATCATACTGTCCGTCGCTTCTCAAATTCTGCACGATCATGTCGCTCACAGACTCGCCACCAACGCCGCACTTATCCTCACAAGATGATCTTGTTGACCTGAAGGATCTATCCCTGTCTGATCTCGCTGGGCCGGATACACCTCGGGCGCAGAAACCGTTCAGCTTGTTCGCTGAGACTCCGGATCAACCACCACGAGCTCAGGCTGCAGGGAGTGACCAGCCAGCTGCTTCAACCTCTCGCCTAATTGAGAAGAGCATTGCAGGGAAAAGCGGCTTGCAGGAAGAGATGGATGGTGAGGCCGAGAGGAGGACACGAGGGCCTCGGACGAATAGGGCCGAGAGGCTCGAGACGGAGCTGTTTGAGCTCAAGCAGCTTAATCAGGTCTTTTCCGACTATCTGACGTCGCTGGAGGCGGCAAAAGATCATAATTCTGTGAGTATTTTCTCTGTTTACTGTCGTGTGTGTGGCTGACAAGAAGTTGTATAGCGGCTAGCAGCACAGGTGGATCGTACGAACGCTTTACTCGACAAGTATGTCGCTATCCTCGGCCAGGCGCAACATACACAAGAGCTGGTGCTGAATCCTGAATGGCAAGGCGCTGAAGCTGTGAGTTCTCTTCCCAGTTATTTCACATCCATTCTCAATGAACTCCAGGATGAGCTCGCTATCCTCGAACAACGACAAAGAGAGCACGAGGAACGTGTACGCATTGCAAGGGAAGAAAAAGAGCGGAAAGAGCGTGAAGAACGCGAGAGACTCGCTAAAGCGGAGCGAGAAGAACAGGAACGCGAGGCGCGAGAGCGGAAGGAAGCGATGGGTTCCCGCGGCAGAGGTCGGGGCGTAAGTGGTGTAAGAGGAGTACGAGGGGTGCGGGGAACGAGGGGAACGACTACAACCACGGCTCCCAGGGGTCGGGGTGTCTCTTCTACCACTGGTGATGCGTCGAAACCTCGATCATCTATGATGCCACGGCCGTCCGTAGCTGCTGGCCGTGGCAGAGCTCGGCCCTAATGAACGGGCTCGTTTACATTTAGATCCTGGCTTTCGGAGGAACTTGTATCTCTAATTTGTACTTCGTTTGAGTAAGAATACTATTTCCATTCCCTTTCAATGATAGGCTACAGGAGAAGATGCGCATGTTATGAGTGTGGATGACATTGTCCGACATCTAGCTATGAGTACAGGAGGAAAGGGAAGAGAAAGAGTGTATCTTTTGAGAAGATCAAGGTCGCATGGCGATCATGTCCGAACCCGACCGGTCTTTCTCTGCCTGCCGGTCTGCCTCCTGTCTGTACTGCCTCGGCAGCAGGGTCATACCCGCCACATACGCGAGCGCGATAATCGCTACCCAAACCCCATAAAGGATAATGATCCCATGCGGGTAACTGCGTCCGGTAATAAGTGGCCACTGTTGAGTGAAACCAGCGTAGATGGTGTAGAAAGCAAGGGCGATGATCACGACACCCAGAACACCATGGGCATAGTTCTGCGGCGGGCGGGCAGACCAACCAGCCTTGGGCTTGAGGTAGTGGATGATAAAACCGAGGGTCCATTGGACGAAGGCAAGAACAAAGACAGCAACACCGGCACGCTGCCGATTCTGTAAGCAGGAGTAAGATTGTGAGAGCAGTGGCACTTACTGTGTGGTTGGTGTCCAAGTGCGGGACGTGACTATTGTTCACCAGATGAATTCCGTACCCAACCCCGGCCACCGCGAGGGGCAGAGCAATCCAGAAGTTGATGACCCAGTGGATGATGAACCATTGAGGGATAAACGTCCGTGCCAAGCGGGCGAAGAGTGAACCCAATGGCATGAGAATTCCGAAGGCGAGTGAGCATAGTACCGCATGAGTTACTATCATGGTATCAGCCGGTGTGAAAGGATTTTCGGTAAGCGTAGGGCCGCCGTTGTTGCTGTCATCGTCGCTGGCAACGGAAGTCGCCGAGGGTGCAGGTGGGAATGAGCTTGTCAATGATGGGGCTAAGGCGGACAGGGGCTTAGACAGATCAAGGGTGTATGTGCCTTGGTCGTAATGCTGAATGAGCTGCGCGTCCACTGCACTTGAAGGCGGTCTTGCGGAGGAAATGGACCATAACAGGTTCTGCTGAGTACTCTGATCCGACGGGATTGTGTAGGTGATGCGAGTCTCGCTCACACCAAGGGTGGTGAGTTGCTGAGAGAGCGTGGCGACACGAGGAGGATTGGCTTGCACGGTGGGCATGATGTAGTCGCTCGCCATCCGCTGTGACAAGGTCACGGTGCCGTCCGCGTTCGGCCACAAAACAACCAAAGGGGAACCCGGCATCTGGGTTCCGAAACCTGTTCCAATCCATCCTATCTGATCTGCACTTGAAGGAATAAGAACTTCGACTGTGGGGCAACCAAGTCAGAACCGAGAAAGAGCATTTCGGAGCACAACGTACAAGTTGTCGTGCTGCCATTCAAGATTGCAGTGATACAGAAATGCAAGTTGCACATAGAGTCGCCGGTCTGGGCCTGCACACCAGAAATAGCGAACGCTGCAAGTGCAGCCATTCTAGTAGCAGTAGAGAACCGCGTGGAGACCATTTTGTTCGCGAGCTGAAGACCCAAACAGAGATGGAAGAAGATAGGGAAGGGAAGGGGATACGGCTTCACAGGGGCTACTCTGCTTGTCCATTCCGCCTTGAGTATATAACATCCAGGCGACTAACCACCCAACTGCGCAAGAGAAAAACAAGAGTTTGCTTGGAGGCGCTGTTTCTGTGCCACGGACCGCCCAAGACAGCGTGGGGCGTTGCTGCGCAGACGGCCCTCAGGCGAATCCTGTTCCCAAAACATCAACATGATATGGTCATATTATGAAGGTGCTTAGGGAGAGTTACGACCAGGAGTTACGACCAGGGCCGACCGGTTCAGTGCTCGGTTTACGTTGCTTGGCATGGCAGGGAAACGGTGAATGTGGCGGGTCACCGGTGAGGCTGTGCATTACATCGCCTTGTTTGTCGTACGAGTTTTCTTGCATCAATAAGGTCGTTTCAATAGGGAATTTTGCTATTGGTCAGTGGATTTTGTTTCGGGCATGCGCCTGGTTCATTCAGTATCCATGATCGGGATGAGTGGAATTTTGTTCCCATAGCACGATAGCTGTGTTGTGCATGAGGAGATGGGGCTCGGGAACGAGCGGAGGAAACACCGCTCGTAGTCTGTTTATATAAGACGGCCCTGGGAAGATAAAACCAAACTGTGAATGTGTGTGGTGGTTGGATCACCCGATGTTGAAAGCGCAGTCGACAGTCCCTGGACCGTTATCATTTTGACCAAGACGTGATGGTGCATTGTTTAAAGCTTGAGTGCCGGGAACTCTTCGGCGCTATTTACTTGCCCCAAAACGGAAAATCGAAACAATTCCCCACTTGACACACGTATCCGTTTGACTTTCTGATTAATAGGATTGCGTGAGCGCATCGCCGGGTGCTAGAGCTGTACAACCTCCCACCCCTCCTTCTCGCCTATCGTGCTGTGCAGTCCTGCCCAGAGGGCTTCAACGATGGTAGACCCGTTCGCCAAGCCGAACACGAGGGTCGAGGCATAGAAGAAATTGGCATTCCCGGTACCGGCGTCAAGCCATAGATAGTGGAATAGGGGGAGGAGGAGGGCGGCGTGAAGATGCAGCAGTGCCGTGACCAGCGGATGGCGGAAGTCTGTCCGGATTAGAATGATGAACTGGGCTGGAATGTCACGACTTACGGGAATAGATTTCCGGAAATATACCGAGCAGGGAAATGTAGAGGCCAGCATCGGACAGAGTCGGGTATGACTTGAATGTCGAGATGATGCCTTGCAGAAGAAAGAAGGCAAACAGGGGATCATGTCTGTGCAGATCGGCCCTCTGATGTCAGCCGTGCATTGCAATACGGAATCCGACGGGGACGCACTGGAACTTCAGACACATTGGAGCAACATAGATGAGAGGGTGTAACTGCGGAGATGAACGCAGAAAATTGAATGAGTTATTTTTGGAAAGAAACGGAATATACGCACGGAAAAGGTGAGAAGAAAGAAGGGTCGGTATTGATCGAACATCTCCGTGAAAAAGTACCACCACAGACCGGGATTGGGAGTAAGATCGGGTAACATGACACTGTGCGGGTAATGGTCAGGGAGTGTATTTCTGGAAAAGACATCGGGAACGAACGTAGCACCCCATGTTTGGAGCACCCAACCCCAACTCCCAGCGACGAATCTGCTCGCCCCGGTCAACACCACCATATACAAAGCGAACTCGGCCACAATTCGCAGCGCGGTCTTGGGGCTATACTTTGGAAGGGGCACAGTGGGTTTCGGGCCGGCAAGCAAGATCATCACCAGCGGTGGGAGGAGCAAGATGGAGGGCAGAGATGAGAAGGAGAGCACGGCGAGGAGGATCAGTGAGGGGGAAACTTGTTGCAGTGCGGCGAAGCGAAGGGCAAGGAGCAAGAAAGCATTGTCGAGAGAAGACGAAGAAAGGGCTACGGTCGGAAGGAAGTTGTAAGGCTTGGAAAGATATCTAAGCTTTGAAGTCAGTCCTACTTGGGGCGACGTTGTTTGTAGGAGAAAGTACACACAGAGATGCCAGTAGTACCCCTCTTCCATCGTGCCCTCTAGGTGCTATCCGTGCCCTCCAGATCTCAGCCAGGCACCATGCAGCAATTCCGTCCGCTACTGTCCATAAAAGTGCGGAAACCAACGGTATTGGTGGGATGAGGGTGAAGAGGGCGAGGGTTAACGGAGACTAGACATTCATCAGCATGTAAAGATGGTGTATTGGACAGCGCGTACATGACGGAAGACACCACCATGGTACGGATCAATACCTTTCTGGAAAAACCAGATTCCTTCCTTTACTATGCAGCAGTGCGTCAGCATACGACCGCCGCGAACTCGTGCACTTTTAAACACGTACAACGCGTGAAGCTCGTCAATGGTGATGCTAGTTGATGGTCATCCCTTAGCCAGGGACTCAGCGGAGAGAGGATGAGTGAGAATCTCAAAAGTAGGAGCAGCGCTGGTATGAGAAGGGCTGGGCGGGCATACGCCGCCCCAGAGAGGCGCTTAGGCATGTACAGTAGCAAGCAGGCTAAGCAACAAGTTCAGGGACCGACAAGGACCTTGGATGACGACTCGTAATAGGCCAGGGTCCACGCGCATCGCTCTGATAGTCATGCTGCGCCTCCCCGGGCCCGAGAAAGACACTTTTATCTGCACATGCTGCGCCTGGTCTATTCTCAAATAGTTCACGTAAGGATGCGCTATTTCTGCGAAGCACTTAGGGCTCAAAAGGCCCGTACGTCGTGGGGTTCGTTCGGAGGCAGCGCAGTTTGGGGTGAACCCCAGGCGTTTGACTTGCCGTCTCCCACGCCCCGCATTCTTCGATGATGGTATATAACAATGCACTACAATGCCCTTAATCGTCCCCTTTGCGCAAGTCAATGCCCCCTCATATCCTGCGGGCATTGTCGCCCGCTGTTTGCATGGTCGCACTGCGTGATCCTCGAGGTCGGAAGTCGCGCCGGACTACACGCGAAAGCGGGCCGATGTAGTTCACCCATCGCCGGAGACATTCCATGCCGTCGTACGCTCCCACATAACAGCGTCATTTTCACTTCCCTTACACAGGATCTACTTACAGAACCCGATGGGCGTCTAGTGGATATGATTCCCCAAAGCTATAGAGAAATTCGGATGGAAAGATGTTGAGGAACGTTAACAGGGAAGGTAGTACTCGGGATGTCGGTTGAAAGGCGGAATCAAAAGTGCAGGCGGGCCCACGTGTTTTGGTGGGTTTGGACGCGCGCAACTTTGGAAGGGCCTCAGTCCCCCTAGGGGGCAAAGGCGACTCTGTGCTCGCGGACCAATTCACACACCCCTTGCCCGTCGTCCCTCCTCATCTTCCCCTCCTCCTCCCCCCATCATTCATCATCACCTTCTCCTCCCTCTTCCTTCTCCTCCTTTCTTTATCCGCGACGGCCACCTACCTTTTCTTTACCGTCTGCTCGGCGAAAGAACCCCTTTCTCCTTATCACTCTTTCCAATAAAGCACCCATACCGATCATATGGAAGCCCCAGACAGCTCAAACCTATCCCTCTCCATCCCGCTCAAGCAAGACACCACAAAGGAAGCCAGCATGAATACTACCGCCTCATCCTCCTCTTCGTCGCATAACCAGCCCACACCGCGCCCTGCCAACGCATCCGTTTCTGGGAACGGCCCTCGCCAACGTCCGGGCGCCTCCACCGCCGGACGGTCAACTGGTACCCAGCAGCACCAGCGAAAGTCCCCATGGTGGCACTCACTCGCTGCGATTATTCCCTGTATCCCTTCCCCGAAATCAAAACATGTCGAGCTGGATCTCCCGAGTGCTGGCGCTGGCACGAATAACCAGGAGTCCGTGCAGATGGTGGAAAAGGATCGATCGGGTGTCTCTAAGCAGGATACTCCGCCCAAAGTAGCAGGAGATGAAGCGCTCGTCCCTACCCCGACGATCAACGTCACATCAGGTGACAAGTCGCTGGATTCGCTCCCTTTGCCCCTTACTCCTCCCAGTAACCCTCCGTCTCGTCCACACACACCTCCCCCCAACAGCACCGTCATCATCCCCCCATCCCCCAAGGTTCTCCTCCCTCCCAGCGAGACAGGACTCGTCACATCTGGCGCAGTTCAGCCTCCAGGGTCGACTGGAAGGGAAGATAACCGTGATCCCAGCATACGTGAACACTCGATACGGGGAGGACGAAGACGGGCGCATCACGAGGGCGAGGACGAGCATGAGGAAGCAACTACTGCTAGCGAAGGGAGCAGTCCTGCTTTCACGGAGGATGAAGGTGGAGAAGGTGACGAAGAAGGGCATGAGATTGGTGAAGAGGAGGAGATGGAAGAGGAAGAGGACGAAGATGCACGGTTAATCAGGCAAGGAGGTGCAGGGATTCCGATAGGACCCGTAAGTGAACAACTGGTGCATATCTTGGCAACATCTGATGGCGTGCGATAATTAGGATGGTGTGGCAAGACCATTATTACCGCCCCTGGAGGCAAAGCTGGCTGGTCGCAAGTGCCTGGTGCTGGATCTAGATGAAACCCTGCTGCATAGCAGCTTCAAGGTACTTCTACTATACAGAGCGGATAGCTCAGGATCTGACAATCTATATAGATGATACCCCATGCCGATTATGTCGTCCCCGTTGAGATCGAATGGCAATGGCACAATGTGTACTGTATCAAGCGCCCAGGAGTTGACGCATTCCTACGGGAAATGGGCGACCACTACGAAGTCGTCGTTTTCACCGCATCCTTATCCAAGTATGCCGATCCCGTACTGGACAAGCTAGATGTAAACCGTGTCATCTCTCACCGCCTTTTCCGCGAAAGCTGCTACAACCACAAAGGCAACTACGTGAAGGACCTGTCTCGTCTCGGGCGACCAATCCAAGACATGATCATCCTCGATAACTCCCCGGCAAGCTACATCTTCCATCCGAACAATGCAGTGCCCGTGACGAGCTGGTTCAACGACCCGCACGACACTGAATTGACAGATCTGTGTCCGTTCTTGAAAGATATCAAGGATGTCGAAGATGTCCGTGGCGTGCTGGATGGGAACCTTGCATATTGATAAGCATCGGATGGCCGCAGTAGAAGGTTCGCGTGATATCGATGTGATGTATGCAGATAGCTAACTTGCATGCCTTCTAGTGACGATGATCTCTCAAAGCGCATATACCCCACATCTCCGGCCGTACCTGCTCTGTCACCCCTGTGTCCACCCAAAAATCGTCTACCAACATATTACCTCACGACCACCTTTTAGTCGCACTTTCCACTGTTTCATCGCATCCGCCACTTTCTGCCTTCCTCCATCTCCCTTCCCTTCAGGCAAGCCCACTCTGTTATATATATATGTTCGCTCATGACCCCATGCGCCCCTTTCCTCTCTTCCTCCAGCAATCGCCACTGTCCTTCATTGCAAGCACGCTTTCCCTCTCTCCAATCTCACTGCACCTCTTGCGCTCCCTCCACCTGCCCGCATTCGATACGTTCCCGGCCATTGTTGTTGTGTAGCCCCCTTCACACGCTTCGGTAGCAAACGGAGCTTTGGCTTGCTTGCTCTCGAGTGTGCTTTCCCTATCCCGCTTTCTCGTTACGTCAGATATACCTACATACATACCTCGCATGAAGCCCATGTCTGAATGCTGCAATTCATACTGATTCAAGCGCAAACTTATGGCACGAGAACGAGCATCACCACGTATTGTAGCTTCCCTGGATTTAGGGCTGTACACCGCCTTTCGTCCGTTTGTCCGACAATCAGTTGTGGCTAAATGACTTTGAATGGGCGCTCATACAATGAGGGCGGCTCTATTGGCCTCTCGGGGTTATCGGAGTGGAGCTCTGATACCCCGGAAAGTTAATTTTTGATTCCGGCTGTGATTCATAATGACCCTGAATGAGCCGCCCTTGTGCTAGCTAAGTTCTCCTCCAACTTGAAGTATTGTGAGCGCCTTCTCCCCGGCCCAGCCCTCTTTGCAGCACACAGAAGAACTATGGCTTTCTCAGGAGCACTCACGCTGACCGACTTGAACGACTTTATTAACCCCTCACAAGCATGCATCAAGCCTGTGGAACAGTTTAACAAGCCCGTTGCAGAGCCTGGGGCGGCTGCAACGCAGATCGAGGTCGATGCACAAGGTGGGTACTACGAGGTTGCCCAGGGAGCTGTGGGGAGTAGTGGGAGCAGGAAGAAACTTGAGACGGCCCAGATTAGTTTGAACGATTGTTTGGCTTGCAGGTGTGTGAATTGGTGGAAGGAAGGCTGGAGACGTACTGACCGAACTGCAGCGGTTGTATCACGTCTGCCGAATCGGTGCTCATCACATTACAATCCCATGAGGAAGTGCTGAACTTCCTCTCCACCAACCCTCCGTACTCTGCCCCCGGGCACCGAATACCCATTCTATCGATCTCTCCCCAATCTCTCGCCTCCCTTTCTGCCTCCCTCTCACCCTCGCCGCCGATCTCAGCCCATCTGCACCGCATTTCTCAGCTCGCCTCACAATTAGGTTTCTTCCGGACCTATGACACCACCTTTGCACGACATATTGCGCATCTTGAGCAAGCAGTCGAGTTCTCGGAGCGAGCTGAAGCAAAGCGGCAGGGTAATGGCGGAGAAGGGGCTGAGGAGCGCCTGCCTATGCTAGCAAGTGCGTGCCCGGGGTGGGTGTGCTATGCGGAGAAAACTCATGGGGAAATGTTGCCCTTCATGAGCCGAGTGAAGAGCCCGCAGCAGATCATGGGCACATTGGTGAAGGAGTGGCTGGGCAGTCAGTGGGGAGCAAGGTAGGGTGATTGTTCCCACAGCCCTGAATCCAATTCTAAGTCATTTTGCAGCCCGGAACAAATATATCACGTCACGGTTATGCCGTGCTACGACAAGAAACTTGAGGCATCAAGACAAGATTTTTACAACGAACAGTACTCGACACGGGACGTGGACTGTGTACTTACTACTGGGGAGCTGGCCCTACTCTTACGAGAGAAGGGATTCGATTTGTCCCAGCCTGCCCCCTCCGAATCATTCGCTGCGGATTACGAGATCCCTTCGTTTGTTCCCCATCCTGGATCGACCTCCGGCTCCTACCTCCATTCACTCATCCACTCCATCGTGACCTCGTCTTCCACCAAATTGGTACTAGAAACCTGTGCAGTGCGCGGCTCAGCCGACTACGTTGAATACACCCTCAAGCCAGCTCAGACTGAGGAAGCGGGCCCGTCCCAGCCCGTCTTTCGAGCAGCAACGTGCTACGGCTTCCGGAACCTGCAAAACCTCGTTCGAAAAGTAGCCCGAGACGCAGGCGTTGTGACGGGCAAGGGTGCATTGGGCCGCTTACCAGGCGCCACAGCGCGTCGACGCTTACGGCCTGGTGCGACCACCACAGAAGGTGACAATGCGTACGACTTTGTCGAAGTGATGGCCTGCCCAGGTGGATGTGTCAATGGTGGAGGACAGATGAAGCCCTCGGATGTGGTCAAATCAATTACAGACGAGGAAGGCTTCGTGCGTGATTGGACGAACGAAGGTGTCCAGCTGGACTCTCCCTCTCCTGCGCCAACACCGAATGGGGGTGCGAGTTCACGCTGGGGTGACAAAGCCTGGCTGAGGAGGACGGAGGAGGCCTATTGGACTGATGAGACGGGCTTGCCGACTCCTCCTCCATCACCGGACGAAGGATCGCCAGCCCTGCCCCATTGGCCCACTGGCTCGGAAAAGCATCGGAAGGCTGACGCGCTCGCCATGCGTGTGTTGGATGAGCTCTGTCATCCAGTGGACAAGGGGGACCGTGCAGGCTGGGCCAGTCGGATGGACGATGCGGCTGAGCGGAAGAGACGGAACGCATTTCGCACCCATTATAGGGCTGTTGAGAGTGAGGTTGTGGGATTGGCGGTGAAGTGGTAATTGGGGAAAGGGCATTGTACGGCCGTAAGACCGTTCGGGCAAGTTATCTGTTGCTGGAGCCGGTGAAATCGTATTTCTTTTTTCTAGGGTGAACGCTCACCCAATCACTCTTTGTTCCAGAAATGAGTTCGCTCCACGTGACTAAGTCAGGGACTCGTGTTCCTAGCCAACGGGCGCTCATCAGCCGTCACCACCCTCTGCATCCTCACCTGGAAAGGCGAATCGTTATCCGCGCAACTGCTATTCATTTCTTTGATGACAAACTCACAGACATATTTCTCCTCGTATCTATCAAAGAACCGAAATATGGGTCTCCTTGTCTCCTGCCGTCACATCTCCATCGCTTGCCTGGTCTTCCGCACGCCGCGTGTTCTTCCGCAAACCGCGTGCTCTTCCGCCAGCCGCATGGTCTTCCGCAAACCGCCTTCTGACCAACAATCATCAAGCCGTATCCCGCAATGCCGTCGATTGAAGTCAAAGAATACAATCGGATCTATGCTTTCTGGTTTACGGTTACTATCCTTGCAGGAATGGACGAGCGCTCTAGAAAAGAGTTTGAGCTGTCTTTGACGCGACTTCGAGTCTGGGAGAGACAATGACGCAAAAAAAATGCATAAGGCTGCTGCATCTTTTGCGATGCACTTCCGTTGAAGATGCACAGTGAGACGACAATTTTTTTGGGCGGGAACTCTATCTTCACAACGGTATAGCTGCGTACAATGATGGTGGCTTGCTTTGTATCTGGCCTTCTGCCGCGCTCTCCACGTAGCTCTCTATCCTCTCACTTCTCTGTCCAAGTACAACCAAGGTGGATGGCTAAGGCATCTAGCGGTCTTTTGCCCTCCTATGCTCCGTGATATGGAAACTTGGTTGCTGTCTATGGTGCTGCACCTGTTCCTTGGTCCACCTCCTGTTTTTTTCCCTGAGTCTCTCTTGCCGTTTGAGACGTATTTAAACCCCTCCGGCCATCGACGAAACGGACAACAAATCATACCCAATATACCCCAACAATCCGCTGCCTTTGTGAGAGCATGGACTCGCACACTCTTTTCCGTGACCTCAGGAATGACCTGATCGCCGCTTTCCTCGAGTTTATAGGAACTGTGAGTGTCCCGCCTGCCCACCATGGTCAACATTTTTATTTATTTATCATTTCTGTAGATCGTGTTTCTCGTCATTGGCATGGGCGGCATACAAGCCGCATCAATGTCTTCCGTGACTGGGGGTGCCGTGCCGGTCAATCCAGTGCCGTCAGTCGAACACCTGGTCTACATCGCCGCCTCCATGGGACTTGGGTTGCTGGTGTCAGGTATGAGCTCTATTCTGTCTATTAATCCCGCACTGAGGCTCTCTAGCCTGGCTCTTCTTTCGCGTCACAGGTGGCGTTTTCAACCCGGCAGTTTCGACCGCCCTTCTACTTGTCGGCGCCATCGGTCCCATTCGCTTCATCCTTTACTGCCTGGCCCAGATCTTGGGGGCCATCGCTGCCTCTGCTATTCTACTCGGGCTGCTCCCTGGACAGTTGAACGTTACACCCTCCTTAGGGCCGAACGTGAACACTGCACAGGGGGTATTTATCGAGATGTTCCTTACTAGTTTCTTGGTACTTGCCGTCCTGATGTCTGTCTTTGTGTGTGCAAAATGCGATGTGCTGACTGTATGACAGGCTAGCAGTCGAAAAAGATCGTAGTACGGCGTTTGCTCCGATCGGAATCGGCATGACGCTCTTCGCTTGCCACTTGTTCGGAGTAGTGTACACCGGAGCGGGAATGAACGCTGCCCGAGTTTTTGGCCCGGCCGTCGTGTCGGGCTTTAATTCGGATCACTGGGTGGTAGGTCTTCCATGTTGGTGATGTCTCATATCAACCGCTCAGAAGTCGACAGTACTGGCTCGGTCCATTTTTGGGATCCCTACTTGCGACTTCTCTTTATGCGTTCTTGAAACATATCGAGTACTGGAAACTCAACCCAGGGCAAGATGTTGACGATTTCGTGAGTCTTCCCTTTCTCCTGTACTGCTGTGGACACTTAAGCTAGTTAGGATCAATCGCCACCTGACCCTGTTGCTCGCGTGTGGGCTATAAATTGGAAAGGATTATGGGACAGCGACGGCTCTTACCACATCACTTCTGAGCTAACACACGGCCCTCTCATTCTCACCCAGTCGAACATGGGAAATGGGAAAAGGCGTACACCTTCCACGTTGGCTAATAGCGACAGTAGCGAGGTTGTGGAGAAACATGCGGGTCGTGTCGAAGAGGTTTAAATCAAGAAATCACTGCAGGACAGGACAGTTTATATACACAACTCCATTCGTATTGCTTGTAAAATGTTATGGATCTACGTTCTCGTACTGCCCCGGTCACATGACCACCCAGGGACGTGGTCCTCACTGACCACCGCTCGACTTGCTCGCGACCACCGTCTTGCTGTGCATTATTCTCCTCTGACAATCTCTAGGGCAATATGGCAGGGATTGTGGTTGATCTCTTGACATTGCTGCAAAAATTGCTGTGCGCACCTCAGGCGCCGCAAGACCAACAGCAGCAGCAGGGAGCGTGGCAACAGCAACAACAGCAGTACGGGCCGCAAGGGCAATGGGGGCCGCCTCAGCAGCAGCAGCAGCAGCAGCAGCAGCAGCAGCAGCAATACTATCCTACCACCCAACAGCCTCAGTGGCAGCCACCGCCTCAACAGCAGCAACAATGGCCGACACCTGCAGAAGGTAAATGGCAACAGGGACCACCTCAGCAGCAGCAGTCAGGGCTTCAACCTCAGCCCCAGCAAGGGCACTCCCCTTCTCCTCAGCCGCACGGGCATTCACCATCTCCACGTCCGCATGGGCATTCACCTGCTCCTGGAGCTTATGGGCACTCACCATCTCCACGCCCTTATGGGCCGATAATGAACGGCGACATGCAACATGCTGAGGACCCGCACTATGCAGCTCTACGTGCACAGGCGAACGAAGAGGGGGACAAGATGTCGGCATGCTTTGATCGAGCACACGAGACATACGAGAGTGGGGATGGGGCAGCAGCGAAGCAACTGAGCAATGAGGGACGCGCACATAAGGAGAAAATGGAGCAACTGAACAGGGAGGCAGCCGACTGGATCTTCGCAGGTACGGTCCTCTCGGACATTTGACATGGCTAGTGACTAACAGTAAGCTGCAGCGAATAACTCCTCTTCTCCACCTGGAACCATCGATCTTCATGGCCTTTATGTACAGGAGGCCATCGAACGGACGGAATTGGCTCTCCAGGCTGCCCAATCCCGGGGCGGTTCTAACCTTCGCGTCATTGTCGGCAAGGGACTGCATTCTAAGAACCACGTCGCCAAGATCAAGCCCGCGATCGAGCAACTAATGGCAAAGTCCGTACAACTCGCTGCTAATCTTAAGGCTTTACCTGACCAACACGTCGCAGATACTCGTTCGCAGCCGAACTCGATTCCCAGAACGAGGGTGTGCTGGTTGTGCACTTGGGCGGCGAGGCTCAAGGTCGACGAGGCATGGACGCAGATGAAGTCACCCGGCGGCTCAACAGCGACGAAAAATGTGTCATTATGTAAGAATCATGTATTTGTTGGTGCCGCCGGCTCGGTCGCATGGGGCATTGGACACACCTTGGGACTGGTAATTGTCCGCGTTCCAGAACCTACATTTGTAGCACGTATTCTTGACGTATTCTTAGACAACCTTCGGCGTAATGCGATGACCTTGATAACCTCAACTGTTTCCCGCCCTCCTACGAGCCGCGTCACCTCTCTGATATCCGGACATGCCGAGACCATGGCATCCACTATCACGACCAATGTTCCGCTACCTCCTCATGGTCCGGCAACTTGGTCCACGTTGACGGAGGGGCCCGGGAGGGTCGTGTACTTTCTCATGGGCAAACTCTGTGAGGGTCATTATTACTCTGGACGGATGGCACCTGATGCTGCTGCGGAGTATGGGTCTCCAGCCGGCATATAAGGTGCTCATACCCCCTCCAAATAATTTCAGATAACAAGCTCATCGAAGTGCAACATCTGCAACTGCGATCCAGCTGATCCAACATCATTTCACCTTCGCCATAAGCAAGTCTCGAAATGGCACTATTCCACAAGTTGCTCCGCCGCCTCTGTTCACCCATGACGAACGACGACGTCCCGCAGCAAACGGGTGCACCAGACTCCCAGAACAAGACCGGCGAGGAGGGCGATGCCCAGCCGAAGGAAGTGAGGGACACTACGCATTATCCTCCGGTGCAAGCGACCGAGGCCCCAGAGGGACAGGGCATGCTGGGGATGGGAAATATCAAAGGTGAGAGCCTTGCGAAATGCCTCCTGCAGTGATGGGCATCATTGATGGACGTCATGTAATAGTCCCAGTTGGTGACACAATGCCAGTCATTCCACGTCCACGGATCAGCTGAGGAGGAGGGGCATGTGGATATGCTGGAAGGCATGAGGGCTGTTGTGCAAGCTGTACATTTTTTTTGGCCAGAGCCGTTGTAATTGCATGTCGACATCACGATTATACGCGCGAACTAGGAATGCCAACACCTCCGAACAGAACAACACCGCCAGTGAGCGCTGGCATTGTCAAGTATATTGGCTTCGGAAGATATTCACAGTGCCGAATGGGTCGTTATATGAAGACGGTATCCTTAGCGGCCTCGGAATTGTGGAATAAAACATGCCTATGGGTAGCAAAAAATTACTATGATACCCAAGAAAACTAAATCGCGATTTGTCGTCGTGCACGGCCTAAATCCCATCCGCAAACTTGACTTTTTCCTTCTTCCGCTTTTTCTTCTTCGGTTCTCCCTCTCCCCCTTCCTCGCCCCCCACCCTCTGTCTCTCCTGCTCTAACGCCGCCTCCCCCCTCAACCTGGTCAACCCCGCAAACCCATCTTCCTCTTCTTCTTCTTCCTCCTCGTCCCGTGGAACGTCCGCGTCCACCAAGATAGACCCAACCGTAGGCTCAGTTGGGTCATATTCCGAGTCACTCGAGGGGGTGGCAGGGCGCGGTGGAGGCTGAAGGGATTTCAGAGGGAGAGAATCTTCCGAGGGGAGGTTGGCAGGGTTAAGAGGGTCAGTAAGGAGGGATCCCGTGAGCGAGAGCATCTGGTTTGCTATTGTCATTCTTGAAGAGCGTCAGAACCAGAGCATCAGAGGAAGATTCAGCTACTCTCACCCAACAACAGTGAAATCCACAGTCTTGTTCTCTCCGCCTAGCGGCTCCCCACTCATCCTCGTCTTCCACCACCCGCTGTCCGTGCTCTCTGCTCCCTCCTCTCCCTCCGCACCAGTACCAGCAACGTACTCCCACACCCCTTCATCCAGTCCCCACTTCGGGATGCTGCAGTTCCACGTTCGCTCTAGGATGAGCCCAATGTGATCCGGGCCGCAGAGGGAGACGGAGCCGCGCAGGCGCATGCCGATCCTCGGTCGCCAGACGAGAGCAACGAACGACACGTTCGCAGCGGAAAAGGGGGAATCAGCAATAAGAAGAGCGGTAGGGCAGAGAAACTGGAGCTGGGTGTGTGCGAGGAGGATGCCTTCCAGTGTTGGGGAGTATCTAGACGGCGTCAGAGCCAGTGTGTTGAACAAAGGAAGAAGCGCACCTCATTACCAGGGCATCGAGCATCTCCTCAGCACCCTTCTTGGGGTTGTTCGCAAATTTTGGTGGAATGGAAAGTGTCATCCGTGCATGTAGCCGTACAAACGGCTGGTCCAGCGGCCCATTCTCATTGCACAATACCGTTTGGGACGCGTGTTTGGAGTGTTTGGACTTGCTGTGTTTCTTTTGCTTGTGTTTTGTTGGAGATCCTGGAAGAATAGACGTTGATGCCTGCGACTGGGACTGTTCGATATCGACGTGCTTGCGTTTTTTGGTCGAGACGGGTGTCGACATTGTGGAAGAATGATGTTGAAAGAGTGTACAAAGAGTATTGATAAAAAGTGAAAATTACGATGCGGGCCGATGCAGCTCGGAGCCGAGCAACCAGGGTCTGCTCCGTGTTGGATTGACGTCACGCTTCTTCTGTAGTTAGTACGACCATGTCCGGATACTACAACGATTTCATTGCTAACCTAGGCCGTTTCGCATCACTTTTCTCTTCGAATGTCAACAAATCTAATGATACGCGTTATGCATCCTCTTATGGCCCGTTCAAACCGACGTATCTGCCACTCCTGCATAGACCGAGGAATAACGAGGAGGCGCAATACCTGTACAACCACATCCGTACAGTCGCATGGTGCGCTCTTTTTCAGAGAGTACGAAATAAGGTATTGACAAGGGAAAAGGTACATGGATGCCCTCCCCTTTCTCTCCCAAGTCGGACTCCCCTTCCATATCGGAGTAGACGACATCGTTTCCCTGTTCCCACTCTGGGGCGACCTGCTCGGCTCCCTTCTCGCCCTCTACCAGATCTTCCTTTCCTGGGTATTTGGTATCCCCCCAGCTACCCTCATCTGGATGGGTATCAACGTCCTCATTGATCTACTTGTCGGCCTCGTGTCCGTGATCGGGGACTTGGTAGACATGCTTTGGAAGGCGAACCTGAGGAACTTGGACTTGTTGGAGAAATGGCTGCTGGAGGACGAGGCGGCGCAACGGTGGACAGTGGGGATTACGCCGAAGGATGAGTTCCTTCCTCGAGCGGCTCGGGCGGGGAGGCGTGCAAACAGAGGCGCCGGTCCATGTGAGCCTTATTCCTATTTCGAGAGCAAAGACTGACTACCCTGCCACGTAGATCGTGCCCCTCCAAGGACAGAACGCATGAGGAAAGGTCAATATATGCCCGAAGACATCGACTAATGATACTATATGTCTGTCTGTGTCAGTATACAAGGTAGATTATCAGCTCGCGTGCCTAATCTCGCACCCGCATGTTCGAACAAGCCCGGAATGCCTCAATGTCATACTAGTCCTCTGCCATCAACCATGCTGCAAACTCGTCCAGCCGCTGCTTCTCGGCTTCGTCCACTTCCTTAGTGATGTCGTCACCCGTACGCTTGAACCGCTGTCGTCCGGTGTAGAGTTCCGCGAGTACCCGTCGCTTGTCGAAGTACCTGCCGTTCATTTTCTGCGCAGTGTGTCAGTTTGGAAGGCAAGGCAGGAGGGGGGACGCACGAGGACGCATGCTTGGGCGCTCACGGGATCTCGAAACTTGACCGTCATCACTCCCTCCGGCTCTTTCTACAAGCGCGATGGTCAATCACGAGGGAGTAGGTACGGATGAAGGACGTACATCATATAGAATAACATTTGTAACCTGCCCCAAAGCCTCGCATTCTTCTCGTACATCCTCCTTCAGGTCCAGCAACAGGGATGGGTCGCTAGCGAGCTGGTCGAGAGTAAACATATGCTTCAATACGACGACCCGAGATTCGAGCGGTGCAGGTAGGGGCTCTTTCTTCTCCAGCTGAGGTCCAAAGCCGTCTTCGTCGTCCCATTCGGCGATCCTCCTGCCCATATGAGGGACCAACTCCGGCGCAAGAAGCAAAAGACGCACCCTTCCATGCGCTTCAACCTTCTGCTCGCTTTGCTTTTGTCGACTACCTTCCGCTCCACCTTCGCCTCCCTCTTGTTCTTCCACTTGTCGTTATCATAGTTTGGAAGCTCGACGCGCATGCTCCCACCCTCGCCGATGCGCAGTTCCGCTTCGTCCAGCATGGTGATCGCGAGGGTCACGCTCTCCTCTTTGAAGTACACCACTAGCGCTGTACCATTAAACAGCCCCTCCTCATCCGCATACATCTTCACTTTCGGCTCTCCCTCATCTTCTTCTTCCAATACCCCAAACTTGCCGAACCGATCGATGATCTCGTCTTTTGTCGCGTCCAGCGGGATGCTAGACACGTACACCGCCGTGTTCTTTCCCCGCTTCGGCTCGGGCTTGGTCTTCTTCGCTGGAGGGAGGGGAGTCGTGTTCCCAGAAGTATAGTCCACTTGCTCCTTCTTCCGTTTCTTCTTCTCCCTAGCGAGCACAGGAGCGGCAGGCGCGCTCTCATCCACCCCTTGAACGGAATACGCCGCCTGTTGAGCCCTTACGAGATCTTCATCAATCTACGCATGACGTGGTAAGCCACCCCCTCTGCTCCATAAAACAAAATACGAACAAAGCACTCACTACAGGCACCCAATTGCGCTTCTTTGCATCCCACTCCATCTCCGTCCCTTCCTCATCGTCGTCCTCGAAACGCCATGTCCCGGTGACTCGGTCCATGTACACCCGGGGGTCTTGCACGAATCCTGGCTCGCCGAGCTGCGTTGGGTCCGCAGGACGGGCCGAGGAGCGATTGGATGCCGCTGCTGAGGGATGGGGTGACATATCAGTGCGCGAGGCAGGAGCAGGCATTCCTGGTGGTGGGGAAGGTAGATGGCGAGCAGTGAGCGACTCGGAGATAGGGCTCAGTTGAACAGGTCGCCCGTTCGCCTCCGAACACAGCCACCAAATCACATTCTCGCTGAGCGCAGAAGAAGCTGGCGTGCAACTTTTGGGCAGACGCAAGCACTCGGCAGTTCCGGCCTGCTCTGCTCTGCACTCTTCTTGCTCACCCAAATCTCCTGCACTCGTCTGTTTGAAACTCTTGACATAGCATTTATTTACATCGCCATAATATCCTAATGGTGATTCCCCCGGTCTCTGGCAGTCTGGCAGTATACACACGCTAAAGAAGAGCTAGTCATTACCTAGAGCTATCATTCAGATTGTCATCACCGGGTCCGGAATTTTGGGCAAGGCGTTCTACGAGGCAGGCAGACAGGCGATGAAAAGTGGGTTCAGCTTCCGCTTTTCAGATTGAGAGTTAGCAGTGTGATTTGGGTTTGGGGCTGGTTGGAGAGGGCTGTGGGGCTGGTTGGAGAGGGCTGGATGAGAAGAGCAATGCAGAGACTTGGGGCAGTTTTCCTTCTGGAACCGAGGACATGCAAGGGATATTCTCGGGATTATACAATGGGTGGGCGGTCGGCAGAGGCGCAGTGATACGTTGGAATTTTGAGATCTGGGCCCCTGTCAATACTCGCATTTCCTGCTTCATCCGCTTCTAGGGGGCCTTGTCGCTGACAGCTTTTCATCCAGATGCCCAATACCGACCAGCCTCCATATTAGGGAACGAAGTTGCCGGCGTAGCAGGCGCAAACACTGGTTCCGCCACGGACGTGCTTACACGACAACACAGAATGACGCTGGATGAGGCGCACCTAATCCTCAACACCAAAAAGGGCGACGTGATGCCCAGCGTATTACAAGTGCGCGCTATTTTTGCTAACTGTATAAGATGTCGGGCTGATCAAAATGATGGTAGAAATACGAACATTTGTTCAAGGTCAACGCCCCTCCTGCACCACCAGAAGCAGGCAAACCACATCCAAAAGTACCCCCACCGTACTCGCATTATCTACAGTCCAAGGTCGTTCGTGCGAAGGAGCGCATCGAGGCAGAGCTGAATGCACCGAAGGACGCGCCTGGCGGACCTGCCCCACCGGGAAGCTCGAGTCCGGCAAGCGCTGGCCCGACCGCCGCGGGGGAAGCACCCCCACCCGGAGCATCATCTTAGCGGTCTTAATCATGCGGAGAAGGCCAGGGTATTTGATGGTAGGATGGGGAAGTGTGGTCAGCTGGATGCGACTTCTGTCTTTCTCTTTCGGACAGAAGAAGCATGGGAGCGCGCGACGAAGTGTTGGTGGATAAGATAAGTGAAGGACCTCTGGGTGAATGATCGTCGCAACGTGCTGCCAGCGGCGTGTTTAGGTGTTTAGACGTAGGAGTGAGGGTTGTCCAACGGGAATAAAGCGGGAGTGCCCGTAGATAGATGAGATGACATACCCGTGACGATGCGGGATGGGCTCGGTCAGTTAGCACTTCTTTGGATGTCAGAAGGTGTGTGTTGTATGGTTAATGGACCCCAACTCAGTATGTATACTCTGCGTAATCCGGGTGATGGACGTGTGATCTCTCATTTACGTGTGGGAAGCCAACGACGGGGCGAGTAATACCCGACCGCTGTCCACCCATCCGAGGCAAACTCTGATCTGTCCAAAACGTTACTTTCTATCAGTGGTAAAGCTGTGCGATCTGACTAGATGCAATGCGAGTATGTACCACATAGTTTCGTGTGTTTATCGTAGGGGTAGACCCTTGACAACGTTCTCAGGGTTATAAAGTGGAGTGGCTTTTTCTAACTATTAGTCCACTCTGTCATAGAATACGGACGGCGGGAAAGGACAGGACCCTAGATCGCTCTCAGACCCATCCTTCCAGCGAGACCCAGCCTCCCAATTATTATTTTATTTTTAATTAGTAATCCAGTTTAAGCTCCACTTTAATTTTATTTTTTGCATCCGTGTGCTTGTTATCTGTTGCTTAGGAACCAGAACTCCAACAAAGGTTTTCCTTGACATAATATGTAATCCACTTAGACATAATATCAACTTTTTGAACTGCCTTTTTACAATATCTACTGTATTTACATGGTAGCACATTTTTTGACCTTCTCATCTGCAAACATTTATATCTTCTTCAATATTTCTCCATTCTAATCCTATCATTCCATAAATGCATGGGCAACAACATAAGCATATCAATTCAAGGCATCCAAAAAACATATGATCTAGTTCCCTACTTCTCCACACTGGCAGTCTTCTTGCTACAGAGATATGCCTTCAATCCTGGTCCCATCAATTTTGCTCCAGGCAATCTCTTCACCCCCTCACATTGTCCTGGTCCTTCCAACTGCCCCTTCCCTTTCTTCGAACCAGTCTTCCCCTTCCCCTTCCCTGGACCTCCTGCAGGATTCTTTTGGGTAGCAGTGCTTGAGCATTTAGCACTGCTAGACCCTCCTGGCTGCCTCAAGTCCACAGTCACCAGGTTGACCACCATGGCATCAGCATCTGGTGTTGCTCGATCAGGGTTGTATTTGGTCTTCCCAGAGTTTGCTGGCAATAGGCTGTGTGGTGCTTTGTCCTCTTTTGAAGGCTCTTCCTCAATCCAAGCAGTATCTTGAACAGGGGACTCAGGAGGTGGTGAAAGTGATGAAGCATCCCCATCATCTTCCTCCACCTCCTCAGCGTCCACAATCCACCCAATGGAACAAGTAGGCTGAGGCTGAAGGCAGGGCTGTTTTTCATTGAAGTTGACTTCAATTTTGAGTACATGCCATTTCTCATCCCAGGGGTTTGGATAAGCTGCCCAAACCCCATTCTGTCCATTCTGGAATTTCAGCATAACTTGCCCCTTCTTGCAGTCCTTCCTTGTGCAGCAAAACCATTGACCACATTTAGCTTCCTTCCCTTTTTGAGCTCCCTTCCATTGCATGATCCAATGGCAGGTGGGACAGAATTGATCGAGCAGATTTCCATTCCAATTCTTCTGAGGAGCACCAGTTGTGATTTGCATGGTTTTGTATTCCCCAAACCAGTAGAGATCATAATCATGCTCAATGCACAGTTCCTTGTCATAAGCACACATGACAGCATCCTTGAAGGTTCTGTGGTCAAGGAAGCAATGGCAGAGGAATGGGAGGAGGAAATGCTTGGTCAAATGGTGGGGTTCAAGTTTTGGCACTGTGAATGCAATGATATTGTGCCAAAGGTGCCTGAGCCAAAGTCAGCCCATACAACTCACAATTCCTCAAATTCCTTACCCAGCCTGCTTGATTTTCCCCCCTCCCTTTGTCACTGTGGCTGTGCAGGCAAGCAACATGCAACATATGCTCTTGCACTCTGAACAAGGCATCAGGTCCCCAAAGAGGAAGGCCATCAACTATTCCATTGATTAGTTCCATCCCATCAGTAGCTCTTCCCATACTTACATCCATCAGATTGCCCCATTCTCTGTCCATACCAGGTAAGCATAGCTGCAAGTTGCCTTCCTTCATATCTAAATGTGTATCCACAATGCACAGAATGTGGAAGTCTTCTCCATGCCTAGTAATCCATCAATATACTTTTCATCTTCCAACAAAGACACTACTCTACCTTGCCTTCATGCCTGCCAGACAATTTGCAATGTCCTCCTTGAGGAACCAAGTTGTGTCCATGGAGACCACTGCTTTGGCTGGGCTGTTTCCCACCTGCCACCTCATTCCCAGGTAGGATAATTTGATGTTGACCCAGTTGAACATTTCCATCTGTTCACCATCAGTCAAACATCTCAATACCTATGCAGACACACCTTTCTATTGTTCAGGAACATCCCCCCTAGATGTGCTTTGGCAGCTTGAGATGAAAAGGCGCTGATGCTGAATCCATCCTCCTCCTTCCAATGAACAAAGAGTGCCATGATAGGCCACAGCTTAGCAGACCCCCTTGCCCAAGCCTCTGAACTCCCCCAAATTTTGTACTTATTCTCCTTAGTACATTATACTCAATCCATGAAAAAAAACTCACAGGCCGAACTTCTTTTCTTGCTGCATAACAGGGCACACATTGGATGCCTCCCAGTTTCTCAATCTCTGTCTGTCCAATTCTTGCACAACCTTCCCCATGAGAGGAGTTAATGCAGAAGTCCTTGCCACACTCAATGCATGAGGTCATGCATGATGGGCAAATATTCCGGCACACTCCACACAACTGGAAGGACGTCAGTTTGTCATGCTGTGTCAGGGCACCAGCTCATTGCTTGGTCAAGAGACATGACTAAGCCTTTATGACATGGAAGTAGCTGGTATACCTTGGCATGTGCTGGAACCTGCTGGAAGGATTGGATGGTCAGGTGACCTGCTGTGCATGGCTGTGCATGACCTCATATGACCTCATCCTTGGTCATATGACCTGATCACCTGACTAGGCTGAGTAAGCAAGATGTTCTAGCAGGTTCCACCACAGAGGTATAAATATAAGGCCTACTCTGCCTGGGGACTGTCTCTTCAGACTTGGTCTCTTAGGATCATCCACAGG
>NW_024467201.1:913260-1230680 GCF_000292625.1 Dacryopinax primogenitus
TGTGTTGCCCTAACATGCTGTGGGATTACAGCACATCACATACCAGGGAAGATGAGGACATCAGCTGCTCCCATGTGAGATGCACCATCATCTCTCTGTCTCTGCTCAGAAAAGACAACTGGGGTCCCACACCATCACTTCCTTTCCTTTCAGCGGTCGTTCTGCATCAGGAATTCCATGCCAAAATTCCCACAAGAGGTGCTGACACCCTCTCCTGAACTCCTTTCACCATCAACCTGGACATGAGACAATAGATCAGGTACTCATGCCAATTCTGAATGAGGCATATGCCACAGATGGTGCATAATGCTCCCTGCTGCAGGCTCCTTGTTACTCATAGGCTCAGCATAAACCAGAAACCAGTTTTATTCAGGCAGTCCCTCACATCATGGGCTAATGTTTTGCCTTTCCAAGTGATGGCATACATCAGTTCCTAAGTAATTCTGAGTTAGTAGGAACATGATACAAAGATAACCCTCTCACTCCTGTTACTTCATCTGCTGCCCAACCATGGATCCCGGCCACTTCAAACTGTTTGTTCTTCAGCCTCCTATTTGTTCTGAACTCCTCTTCCAGGAATTCTCCATTTGCTGCCATTTCTTCAATGAGCCCATGAAGGAACCCATCATCCATCCCAGGTTTCCCAAGCCTGTACCATGTCAGCAACACCTTGAAGTAATATTAAATCTCACTTACACTTCCTCCAAAGGCATGGTGTGGATCCTCTTTGTTGGGTCCATCAGTCCCACCATGATCTCCTTGTCCTTGGTCCAATCCTGTGTTAAATTTAGGATTCCCATGTTCCACATGAAGAGGATAAAGGAACTTACACCAGTATCCCCTTCCTCTTCATCTATCATTGCATACACATTGAGGATGGCCCACTTCAGCTGCATATCCTGGTTGCCCCCTGTTCTGGTGCCAGGTGGAAAGCAGGGGCTCTTCCCTGCTTTCCTCTGTGCCTTAGCTATGTTTTGTCCCTCACCTGCTCTGCAGTGCAGGATACTGGATGTGGTGATTGTGGAAGCCATGGTTAAGTTTAGCAGGTGGTGGTAGATAATCAAGATGTGCAAAGACCAAGGCCTTTGCCCCTGCCTTTTGAAAGCCTTCTTGTGATGAGATGGCCTTATGGGAGCAAACAGAGCCAGAATCCAGGGTCCTAGGGCCTTAACTTTTCTGATGTGTCCATGGAAGCAAACATGCTCTTCTTCCTTCAACCATCACTGATGGTTTTGTAGGTACAACACACCTCTCGCTGACATTGTCTCCACCCCACCCAAGATTGGGTGGGGTGGGGGGGACTGGTGCAGTGTATGGATCAAGGGCCTGTGGGACTGCCAAGTGAGGTCAGTGTCAAGTGACTTGCATCAACTGAATATGAACACTGAATTTTTATTATTAGATTCTTGCCAGAACAGACCATGTGATAGGATAGCAGACAAGTACCCCTGCAATCAGATATATGTTTTTGGCCCCTTTTCTCCAAGAATGTGTTTTTTTCCACACCTAGACAAGTTTCCTTGTAGGTATGAATGAAACCTACTCATTGTTTTCTGCACAGATCATTCACTCCTGGTGGTGTGTCGACTTTTGTGTGCTAGAAGTCTAGGGCAGAACTGCTGAGTGGAATGACCGGAGACTGTAGGCAAGGCAGCATCTTGAACAGACATGTTGGGCCTCAAATGCAGAGAAGGCAGCTCTGACATTGCCTTCTCCAAACAAATGCAATGGGAATTCCCTGATCAATGTGAGGACAGGAGGAAATCATTTGCACAAAACATACAGATTTGTCATGATTTGGGGATCAGTAAGGAGACCATCTGCACCTGTTCATTGGTTGAGCAAAGCATTGTGCACCATGTATTCTGCATTACCTTGAAAGTCACTAGTGAACATCAGGTGACCAGTGAGTTCATACTGAAGGTGTTGGCAAAATGATAGAAATGACACAATGTCACCTGCGTTCCCTTCACTTATTCGAGGAATAGCACTGGCATTGTGTATATATTTGATGAAAGTACCACCCTTGGGTTTGATGAGTTCTTCAATAAGGTAGGGTGTTCCATTTCTGCTTTTCTGTTTATCCTTGGGTGGGGGTGCAGTGACTCAAAAAAGGCCACACTTGACAAACCAAACCTGGGGAATTTTAATTTGGTTGATCACCACATCTGGGGAGGATTGAGCTTGGACAGCCTCCAATTGCTTGTATACCAAGCCAAGTAGGGAATCAGCCCATATGATGCATTCAATTTCTCCAGCCAAAACCTGGACTTCTTTCCCTTTCCCCATTTGTACAAAGTTCTTGAAGCTGGACCCCCCAGGCTCTCCCTCCACATTGTTCTGTCTTGTGTAGCAACACTTCAATGCAACAGGTGTTTGATGTGTTTGCTTGAATACATGCCCCTGGCAATGGGGTCTTTCTTGAATGGATTTCTGGAGGAGCAGGCTGCCAGGATGACAGGTTTTGAAAGTCCCTGGTTCACTGAGACAAGAGCCACGCTGCTTGTTGACTGAGATATCTCTGCTGCAGCTGAGTGCAGTTCAATCTGCCAAAAAAAAGAGAACCTGTGACATATGAGAGTGCCAAATTCAAAGGCAGGAGCAGGAATGAACAAACCCACATCCCCAAATGTGTCTGTATAACATAATAATTCAGAGAGAAATCACTGGCATGTATGGAGGGGGGCATACTGGAAATGATGTGCTCCACCAGCAGTAAAGCCTTTGCACAAAGGGCCGCAGATATCTCTTCCCAGGTGGGGGTAGGTTGGCTCTCATTTGCTGCAGTCCTTGCAATCAATTCAGGCTGGACCAGGCTGGGGCAGCTTGTTTTCTGCCATTTAGCAGGGTGTCTTCCTTCAAGCATCACTTCAGTTTTGTGGGGAGACATCTCAGTTGATGGGGGTGGCTGGGAAAAGACACAGTTTTCCTCCAAATGACAAGAAACTCTGGACAGTATGCAGCTGCACTCCTGCTCCATATGCAGGATGATTCATTCATGGACAGCCTCTGGCATGATCAGTTGGACTTCGAAAGACTTTCCTGACAGAAACTTTGGCAGGTATAAGAGGGGTTGCCCTTTCCCTTGTGAGGAGTGGAGAAACATAAGTGGTAGAATAATGGTGCAGACAGATTGAAGCATTCATAATTGGTGCTGTCCTTTCCTTGGAGTATGAAGTCTTCACTCTGGCAAATGAAGCCCTTGGTCTCCTCCATAAAAGGATGCTGTATTGCTTTCACCAAGGACCCCTTGATTTCTTTCCAGCAAGCTTTAGCTGGGACTTCTACCTGGTCATCTAGGTGCTAGTCCTTGTTTTCAGGGGGGTGAATTGGATTTTTGAATCAGGGAGACTCCACCAAATTGTTGGGAACCCCTTCATCCATCAGAATAGAAATGCACAGCAATATTAATGAAAATGGTTTCCAGTTGCACTGGTGCATACAATTGATGGGTGTGTCTTGCAAACTCGATGGGATATTGGAGATGAGAGGCCATATAACCACACAAGGCTGGGGGAGAGAAAATTGGTTGCTCAGGCAAGGAATGGAGTGGGTGCATGGACAGCTGAGGCTGGGGCTGCCAGGCATCAGAAGACATTGCCCAGACTGAAGATTGAGAACCTGGGAAGCATTTGCACATGAAACACATCTGACTATTACTACTCACCCTGTTTTTTGGCTTCATTGTTCATCTGACAGATCACATTTGGGTTGGGTTGGAGGGACAGTGGAATCAGGGACACATATGTGTGTTGCTGGGAATGGAGAACAGTAGGAGGTTTCATTTCATAATAGATGTAGCATTGCAGACAGACAACCACAGGATTATCCAATCCTTTGTTTCTCAATTTGCAGTACAGTCCTCTAGCGGGATGAGTCCATTTTGGGAAGGGTTAGAAGGGCAGCACATGGCTCAGTGACACTGCAATGGTGCAGTGGCTTGGTATGTCAGTGTCACTTCAGGGATGTACATATGGCCAGGTGCAGAGGTGTCTGCCATGTTGAAAGGGGAGGATGTATCAGAAAGGTCAGAGGGAGGATAAATTAGATAGAGGTCCTTCCTTGTAGGGATATGCATTTATTTGGGGCACAAGTACATGTGTCATTTGGGTAGGCAAGGATGGATCATCAGAAATTATGATGCCTAGCCAAGGGCAAGGAAGGCAGGCAAAGCAGAAAGACAGGAAGGGCAGTGGGAAGAAGGTGCCCAGGTTGTGGATCTGGGCTGCATGATTGTTGTGATAGGATGGCGGCCAATTAGCATGCCGGAAAAGACAGGGCCATGTAGCACAGCCTGAAAATTCTGAGAAAGAAACCATCAGATCACTGATGCTAGGGGGACAAAAAGTTGGGCAACCATCAAAAGTGGGAGCAGGTGGTCCATTTCCAATCTTAATAATTGTGGGAATTGGCCATTGGATTTGTGGCATCCTGTGGCCTTTTACACTAACAAGATGTCTGCAAGCACTAATCAGCATCTACCTATAGGTGAGCCTTATTGACAAGCCACTTTGAAGAAATGATCTGAAAGGTGGGCCTGTGGCAGTCCCTGATGCAGAACTGCTTCCCCATATACAGGAGTACTGGGGTCATGGGATGGGTGACTCAGAAATTGCCATTTCCATCAAGCAGGATGTGGATGCAACTGCTTGGGGATGGGGACTAGGGTCCATATTGTGTTGATCCAACTTACTGGGTTACTGAGGTTGGACTCATAGGGCTAAGACAGTATTTTGGCAGTGGCAGAAAATGGGCCTCATGAGCATTTGGCAGCAGCATCACATGATGGACTCAATTGGACCACACATTGAAGAGGTGAGGGACACAATTAATGAGCCTAGTGTGAAGTGCACCTGTGACTGGCTCAGGCAGTGGGGAATCTTGGCACCCAGGCAAGCATCATGGTTGACTGCCTATGGAGTATGAATGCTGATGCCGGCTGTCACAGGGATCTTGTCCACAGTTATAATAGGGAATATCATGCAGAGGAGGTTCACCGCCAGCATGGGAAGCATTGGATCAGGAAACAATTCAAGATGGCTGGGGTATTTGAGCTTGTGACCATTGATCAGCATGATAAATGGCAGTGTTTCAGGTTGTATCTGCACCTTGGAATGGAGCCCTTTTCAGGCTCCATATTTTGGTTGAAAGTTTGGTGGACAAATTCCAACCCCAGGCTCATTTTCAGCTATTACTTGGAGATGGCTCGCTTTCATGGGGGTGAATCATGTGCTTCTGTTTTGGGAACATTGAGGAACTCATGCTGATGTGGGTAGGAATCCCCTTACTGACACAAAGTGACCCAGGCAGTGAAAACAATGGGATTGCAATGGGCATACATTTCTGTGGCAATGACTTGATCTGATGCTCATAGGGAAACTTCAGCATAGATGGAAACATGGCCACAGCAACATTAGGCCCGAAATCAAATGGAGCCAGCTCCGTCATGAGTTCACTTGAGGGTACAAGAATCTATTTGATGCAGGTGTCCATGTGAAGGTGTATGACCATCATGATTTTGTTCAAAAGTGAGTACAGCAGAGGGAATTGCATTGGGGGCAGTAGCTGACCATGGGAAGCAATGTATTCCATTGGCTAGCCATTCCATGGATTCAAAGAAAACTGGACAAATACATCAAAATGCACAATACCAGCAAGCTGTGCAAGGACAAAAAAAAACTGCTACCACAGGGGATACCTCAACATATCTTCTATCACCCTGAGCAGTATGACAATGCAGACTCTTTCAAAGTGGGTCCCTTGATCAAAAGCAATGATGAATGTTGATGGAATATAAGGTAGCAGTCACTCCTAAAGACTTATCATTGCCGGAACAAAATATGCACCAGCAAGTCATCTGGTATTTGAGCTTGTGCCAGAGGATTTTCATTTGGAGATGGACAGACTGTACCAAGGTAAGTAAGCATATATTGGTGAAGGAAAGTGTGCCTGAAAAGAGATTCAGCTTTGGGTGCACCCAAAGTGACCATGGGAAACTTTTGGACAATATATTGAGAACTGCTGGAAGGATGTGTACAGAGTGCAATGCTCTCATTGCCTTTGCTTTCTGCTAGGGCAGAAGAGGAACTGCAAATGTCAAACAAGTACATGGATTTGTGCCCACATGAAGTGGATGACAAAACAGATGAGGATGATGGTGCATGTGTTCTGGGAGGTGGATACTATGATGCCCTCCAAGGAATTGAGGAGCCTGGAAATACAGCCATGCAGGATCTGGAGGACCTCCTACAGGTGGACTTGACCAAACCTAATCATTGATACTGTACAAGGGGGGAAAACAGGAGGCTGGTTGGAAGAGAGGCATGGTGCATTTCTATCATGATCATTGTAGCAGTGGATTATTCTACAGTATTAAGGGGTACTAATTTTCTCCTTCTGTTGCCTTTTGCTGTCCCCTTGTTTGACATTGGCCTTGCCCCTGGTGGTTTCCTTTGGCTTTGGCTTTGGCTTTGGCTTTTCCTGCCTGATCCCAGCATTGATAGTTGATATCTCTTCTTCATGACTGTCTTCATGGTGACTGTCCTCAGGGTGCATCACATCCTTTTGATCTGATTTCTCTAGTGCTTGCATGTTGAGCCAGAAGTTGTCAAAGAGGTCCTGCCATGTCTCTTCAGGTTCCTTGTTGTCAGATGACTGATAGGAATACCAAGCTATGTCCAGAGCCTTGTCCAGCCATTGATCCTGAATGTGACTGGGAATGTCCTCCCTGGGCCACTGCCAATCTCAGAAAGAAACTATAGAACAAGGTTATCGAGACTGTGAGAGTGGGGAAATAGATACTTACTGTTCTTGTAACCATGCTTGTGTCTGAGGCATGGGTGAGACAACCCTTTCTTTTGACATTCTATGCAAGCAGTGCCTTCCCATCTGTAACAGCAGTGTTCTAACCCTCTATGAGGCATAGATCAGTGCCAACACTCATAGCACATATCACATCTGAAATAGATCTGCAATTCATGAGTAAGGTATCATGGAAAGAAGGTCAAGAATGGACCCAGAAAGGAAATGGGAAGAGGCCTTTGACCCTAACCACATGTGCAGACTGGCAGACTTCAAGGTCAGGAATAAAGTCAACATCTACACTCAGAGGTGGGCAGCAGAGAATGTTGGTATTGATATTGCCAATTTGATGTTGAGTGGAGAGGACCACAGCACTCTCAGGATAGAGATCAAGAAGAGGTTCTTGCTCAGGATCAGGCCTAGCAACATGTTGGGAGAGTGAGATAATGCCTTTATAGATTTCTTCCTGGGAGGATGGTTGGCCAGCAGATTCAAGATCTGCCAGCATTTTGTCTGTGAGGAATGGACACACATCAAAAGAACTGTTGGTCATGAAATCCTTGATGGATTCAATAATGAGGTGTGGTAGGCCTTCCAAGGTGAATGGCCATTCTTCAAGATCATATTGGAGATGGGCTGTAGCAGCATGCCTGAGGACATCACACAGAAGCAGGGTGAAGAGGGGAGTGAAGGGGGAATTGAAAAGCTGGCAATGGAGTAGAGGATCGACCTAGAATAGAGGTCAGATAAATTAGGAAAAGACATGCAATGAGAAGACTGACAAAATAGGCCTGAATCTTGGCTATCCAGTTAGCAAACTGATGAGGATGGTTGTCAGGTTTGGGGGAAAAGGGTGTGACCTCACAGAGCATGCCTATATATTTAGTGGAGTATACATTGTCTTGGTACCTTTCAGCTATGGTACCAAGGCTGCCAGATTTGCATTGGCACAGTACTTCAGTCAGAGTCCAGTCTGGACTGAATGACTTGTTGACTTCCTCGAGGTATTTGATGTCAACGTGCAAAGAAAATTCAAGCTTCCAGGTCCACATATTGACAAGATTGTGAGCAAGGGGCCCACACATTTGTAGCCATGTGGGTATTTTCCCCTGGTGAATCAAGTGAAAGTAGGTGGACTGTAATGAAGATGAGGAGAAGAAAAATTGGTGGAATTGGGAAGACATACCATCCACTTCCACTGGTCATTTACACCACATACTGCATCAACTATGTTGAGTGGGTGGATAATGGGAATGGGAAGACAGCATTCAAGGTCATTGATGAGGTCCTGAGCTTCCTTGGAGTCAAGTATAATAAGAAACATGTGACATTGAGATTAGGTGGGTGAATTCATCTTCTTCGATGTGGCTCAGAGGAGGGAAGTTGCAGTGATAAGTTGAAGGAGAGGTCAGGAATGCATCAGGGAAAGCCTCAGTGTATATGTGGCCAATGTAGCGAATGAAGAAGTTGAGACTGCCATGGTCAGATTTCAGGGTATGTGAATACCACTGCTCAGAAAACTCCTGTGAATGAAGGTTCAGCACTATGGAATGAGGACTGTGTTGTGGAAATGCTTACATGAGTGGATAAGAAAGTTGGAAGGGAAGCTTCCAGTGTTTCATGACTGTGAGCATCAAGAACTTCTTGAATATGGTTGGTGAGCTCCTCTTCAGCTTTGACAAGAGTTTTGATGGCCTCAAGCACCTTGGGATTGAATGAATAGGACACCTGGTTCTGAGTGCCAGAAGAAGCTTCTTTGCTGGAAGTATGGAGGGTCTTCAAGATAGCCAGGACAGAAGCATGCTTATGTGCAAGCACTGTGTGATCAGAGAGCCCTTCCTCTGAGTGCTGGAGGGGTCTGCTTTGATGTGGGGTGGAGGGAGGTAAGATAGTCTGGTCTGTTTCATCTTGGGTTGATTGAAGCTGATCAAACTGACTACTTCAATGGGAAAGGGACTGCAATTGTGTTGGGTCAGGAGAGGGATGGTCTTGAAGGACAGTGATGGGAGGAGGGGAGATGACAGGGAGGTTGGGAATGGTGTGTAATCCTTCAGCAGCATCTTGGGGAAGGAAATTTGCTCTGATCATTGCCAGCTCTTCCCTACAATAACTTTGATGTGATTGCTTGTGTGTTGGAGGAGGTGAAGGAGTTTCCAGGCATTGGAGAATCTCTGTCAGAGAGGAGGGACATGTGTCTTGTGGGGGTGTTGAAGGATGGTGAGCGACGCTGGGTTCAGGGTCAGGGAGTTCTGCTGGGGGGCTGTTGCTACTGGGGAGAGTAGAGATCCAATGCCAATAAGGTGTGCACTGCCAAGGTGGGGTTTTCCTTTGGTTTGCCATGAAAATACAAGGAACAGGAGAAAGAAAGAGAGAGTGGAGTTGACAGTGGTAGACAGAGGAATGTGCAACTTATAGACAGTGATGTGTGCTAAGGGACAAGGCCACAGAAGATACTGTGTGGTGTTAAAGCGGAGCTTGAACCTAAATTTAATTACCCTGCATACAATGGGTCTGAGTATTTAGGGGAGTCAGACCCTCATAAGACCCTTGTGAGACCCTATGCGAAATGAAGCTGTCCTCTCCTGCCGTCCGTAATAGAATGAGCTGGATAGAGGTGTCGGAATAGGACTGCGTGCACGGGGCAAACCATCAAACGCTCGGGCGCTTCCTTCGTACGGTGATTGGTGCGCTTGGCGGAGGACCCCGGGATGCGCGGACCCGGTGCTTAGCGCGTGTTTTTTGGTGCGTGATGAGCGTAAGAAGCATAAGAATTTGCCTCCGGGCGGCGTTGCCCAATTTGCTCGGCCCTCGCCTCTCTCCTCCTTCTCTTTCCTCCTCCATCCTCCATTGACTAGTGGCGATTTCTACTCATATTTCTCTGGGTGATTGTCTTCTAGACGACCACAACGAGCAATTACTTTCATCACGGGGCGATTAAACTGTAAAAGCAGCGACGAGGGTGGCGTATGAGCACGTAAGTCATCTTCAGTCAACACAGCAGAGGAGCCGCAAGCGCTGAAACATCGGTCCGCGTTGCTGCAGTTTCTCAGTCGCACGCTCCCCCCGCCGCCATCGCTATCATCAGTACTGACCGACACCTGTGTCGGCCATCTCGCCCTTTCATTATTATCGTCTTACTTTCCTCCCAAGAGGTTCAACTCCACCGTGTCGTCCTCATTCGTGCCTCCGGGCCACTTCTCCCCCTCCCGATCTCACTCCCATTCACCATCATCACCAAACCCCTACTCACACTCTCAAAGCAATCAGCAGCAGCGCACTTCATCACCTCCCAGCTCGGACTTCCACCTCCCCCCGTCGGTCCTCTTCCCCTCTCCAGCCCGGCTCAGGCTGTTGATGGGCATTGGCTGGCTCCTCTTTGGCGGTCTTAGCGTACTTTCCATGAACGCTCCACGCCTAGGATGGGACTGGAGGACCGTGTTCGGTGCCGCAGCGGGCACGAGCATGGGGGAGGCGGGTTTGATCGAGCCCCTGGAGCAAGTCAGGAGTGCAGGAATGCTATTCATGTTTATGGTTGTGCTCGTCGTCATCGGTACGCATCCAACTTGTGCAGCATCCCATTGTCGTTGACAGGGTTTTCCTCTAGCATACTTCACGAACCCGAACGAAGCCTCCTTCCGCACGTTCCTTACTGAGCTCACCTTCCGCAGGCACCTCACGCAGCTACATATTCCCTTGGATGACAAGTCCAAGTCCACATCTGTCACGGTGTATAAAGGCACAGGCGCGGGCAGTGCAGTGTCCAAGTCATCTGACGTGGGCGCTGAAAAAGGTAGCGCGAACAAGTCATCCCTCTCGTCAATAGGAGGGAAACAGCAAACTGGGCTTCTATTTACCAACCGCGCCGCGGTCACCTTCCGTACTGGCCCTCACAAGCTTCGCTCTCTAGGTATCTTTTCCATCGGCATTGTCCAGCCCGTAGTTAATCCTCCCGCTCCCGGGGAAGTGATCTCTAAGCCACCGTCCAGCAAGGCCGGGCGTTTGTCCTCCGCCATCAATGGCACAGCGTCAACATTGGCGGATGAGTCAGCCACCCCTGTGGAGGAACTTCCGGGTCTATGGATCATCGGCACATTTGGCACATGGTGGATTGGCGGTCCGCTCGTCCCTGTACCCCAAAGGAAAGGCAGGGGTAAGGAAAAATGTAAAGAAGGGAAGACCTCAAGCGCCAAGATCCTCAGCATACACAAGCTAAACAACGTTGAGTCTGCTGAAGGTCAGAACTTTACGAGACCCTGATATAGTGGTACCTGTGTGCTGATACTGTATCACAGGGATTCCTGAGGCTGATACCCCGATTTCTGTTCTGAAACTACCTTCCCGCCCGTCAACGCCGCCGCCTTTGCCCAAGTCTGCCTCGCTTCCCCTTCATGCACAGGAGACACCCATCGTCAAGCCACATGACTCAATACTCAGCCCTGCTCGTACAGCTCTCACGCAGTCTCCATCCTCGCTTGATCTGTCTTCCCCTCATGCGACGTCCCTGCAAATCACATCCTCTCTGCCTCAGCTATTCTCGAATGAGCCTGCGGTGGTAGCTCTGCTTGCGGAGATCAAGCGTGCCGAGACGGCGGTATCAGAAGTGCAATCGCAGATAGATCAACTGCGATCGCAGTCAACCGAGCAGTATGATGCGCTCAACGCCTCCGTGGAGCAGCAACGGGAGCGCAAGCGGCAGGATGAGGCGGAGAAGAAGGAGCTGAAGATCAAGACGCGTACCTTAGACGAGAGTCGTCGGCAAGCGGAGAGTGTAAGGAAGGATGCGGAGAAGAAGCTTCGCGGAATCCAAGCTGCTAGGGATGGCGCAGCACAGAAGAAGCATAGGCTCGAGTGCGAAATCGAGCAGCTGAAAGAAGCGGTGGAGAGTCATGGAGAGAGGGTGAAGATGCTCCAGCGGGAGAGGGAGCGGAAAGAGGTAGAGGCGAAGGAAGAGCTGGAGCAGAAGTCGGAGGAGATCAAGAGCAAGGAAGTGGAGGTTGCGACTCTGTCTGCGAGAGCACAGGGGTTAGAGGAGAAGTTTAAGCAAGCAGAGGATCGTCTGAAGCGCGTGCGGGAGGAGGAGCAGAGGCGCCAAGCGAGGGTCAAGGCTGAGCAAGTCGCGCGCGCTGCCAACGCTATGTTCGAACAGCAGATGAAGGACCAGCGCATCAAGCATCATCATGCTGCGCACTATAATTCGCCTTTCCGTGGTGGCACGCCACATGTTCACACAAGGCCGCATGTTGTGCATTCCCACACTGCACATGCGCACCACCAGGCGAGCTTGTTTGACCGTCGGCAAATGGCTCACCAGCAACATCCTCACCCACCGCACCTTCAACACCAGGCTCAGAATAGGAATGTCTCTGGGCCGCCGGCTCCGCATACGCCGGACGGACCAATCTCTCCCACAGGACAGCCCGGAAATCGCAGCCGGTCGCTTTCGCTCAAGGGGGCTCGTGCCCCACTGCCTGGTAATGGTTCCGCAATGCCCTCAGCAACGGCCAGTGCTATTGCACAGCGGGCAAAGGGATACTCGATTTTCGACCAGGACATCGCCGCGGCAGGGACTACTACACCCCCCCAGCAAACCTTCGGATTCGGATTCAACCCAACCATCGGGGATAGCAACCCGCATACACGTGACAGATTGGCTGAAAACTTACTTTCACCCGCCGCTGCCTCCTTCCTTCCCAGCAATCTCCTCGTAGAACACAGTCCGCGTCTGCTTTCGGACGAGAGTCCGTACTCTAGTCCCGCTTTCGAGAAGGGTGAATTCAGTGGCAGTCAAGGCAGTTTTGAGGGCAGACGCCTCTCGCAGCCCAATGAGCTCACTAGGTCTGCCACCGAAGACTGGCGCGCCGTTGGCAGCGGGAGCAGGCGCGGATCACATCCGGAACATCCAGATGAACAATTCAAGAAGGTTCTAGACCAGATGATGGAACAAGCTGCTTCCATCGCTGTTGCCGGGTTAAGCTCATTTGACCGGTACAATGACCAGCGGGCCGCTTTTTCTCCTCGTCACGATTCTGCCCCGCATAGTCCCATCATTCTGGACAATGACGCCGCCAGTCTGGGCGCTATTACTGGAGGTGATAGCAAGAGGCGCTGGTTTTCGTCCTCGAAGAAACCGGCTCTTAACCCGGACGCCAAAGTGTTCACACCACCTGCTTCGTTCATGGCCTCCACTACCAGCCTGCCGCAGATGCATTCGGGAAACGCCAGCTTCAGCTCTCGCTTCATGCCCTGGCGCGGATCTGGCCAGTCGGGAACTTTGCCCGCGTCATTGTTTGCGGATCTCCCGGTGTCAAGCACGGACGGACCGAGCTTCTTCTCCTCGCTTCGCGCTTTCCAGCCATCCGCAGACGAGCTTCGTGCGCTGGGCGTTGGTAATCCTGCTAGTCGCTCGCGGGAGACGGTTAACAGCTTCGGTTCCTCTGGCGGCCTTGTTGACTTGCCATCTCCGTCCTCGATCTACGCGCCTGGTTTGCCTCACATCCCACCTGGACCGTTTGAAAGACCCAGTCGACCCGTTTCTGGCAATGCCAGCCAGATTTCGTTGGACAAGTCGCTGGCCAGCACGGCCGCGGCAGTGGCTGCTGCGTGGGAGGCGGATAGCGTGAAGAACGGGAACGCGCCAAGCAACTCGTCGAACAAGCGCCCGTTTGGCAGGTGGTGGTCCCGATCCAAAGAGGCTGTGAACGCGGCCGCTGAAGACGACAAGCCGGCGGCCGCACCCGGACCGATCGAGCGCCCGTCCAAGACTGTTAAGAAATCGACCACCGACGAAGACTGATCTGTAATCCCAAAGTTGAAATCCTGGCTGTTCTTCCTATCTCGTTGCGTTGATCGCGGCTGTCCCTTCGCTTTTAGCTACTGACTAAATGATATGTAACTGCCGGGGACGGACGGAGTTGATGTTAAGTGTAGAATGTGATCGATTGTGCCACTTCAGCGGGGGGCCTTTGCTGTGCATCGTGTGATCATTCTGATTGTTGAGCCAGTTTTTGGCTGTTGTTCGGGTTGCTTCCGGATTTGGGTTTTGGTTCGTGGTCCCTGACTGCGGCACTTCTCATCGTCAGCCTTTCCTCTGCTCGCCACAATGGCGGAGCCGGTCATACGGTCAAGGACAAACCTCTTCTTTTCATATAGGGATTCAGTAGCACGGTCATCTCGGTCACGAAGACGAATTCAGGAGCTGGATGAGCACTATGGCGCACGAGAGGACATGGCGGATGACGAGAGGGAGGGGCTGATTGGGCTGGGTGATCGACGGCATGTAGCACTCGACATGGAGACATTACCTCCGAAGTGGTACGCTGCTGTTTACGTACAATTTTTGAAAGGATCTGACGGATGACTGTTCCACAGGGTAGATGTTTCTGATCAGGTCGAGGACACCCTTCGAGACACCGCCAAAAAGAGTACGCCAATCTGTCGCCCCAGACTAACACCACAACCCTTATCATGACTTCCTGCAGTAACCGAGCTGGACAAATTGCAAGCAAAGCATGTTCTTCCAGGGTTTGTCGACCGAAGCGCTGAAGAACGGGAGATTGAAGCGTTAAGTACAGATATCACACGAGTACGTCTTCTATATAGGCCTCCTCGTATGGCACAACACACTGAAGGCTGTAATCTCAGGATTTCAGACGATGTCATAGTCTTATCCAACGTATATCACAAGCCGGTGCATCTCACACATTCCCTCCAACTGCTGCAAGGCAACAAGAGCAGCGCATGGCAGTCAATGTACAACGAGGTTTGGCCGCAAAAGTCCAGGACCTCAGCGCCACCTTTCGAAAGAAGCAACGTGTCTACATGCAGAGTGTGTTGTCATAATATCGGCACAGAGTGTCCAAACGCTAACCTGGAACTTTGCAGAACTCCAAGGGCATGCAATCAAAAACCAAGATTTACTGGTCGCTTCGGGCGCAATATCGTTAAAGGGAGCCGAAAGCATGACAGCAGTGGAAGATGATCTTCAAGCGGTATGCGTTTCCACCTCTTTGCCAAGACCATGCCTCATCTGTGCCTAGTCTCGTTCGCAACTGTCCGGAGAATCCCAGGTGCAGGCAATTGCAGCCCCAGACCTGGACATTGCCCAACGAGATCGAGAATTAACAGAACTTGCAAAGTCAATTGGCGCTCTCGCCGAACTCTTCAAGGACTTGTCTACTCTCGTAATCGATCAGGGCACGATTCTGGACAGTGTGGAATACAATATCGAACAAACAGCAACACATGTGGAGGAAGCGGTCAAGGAACTAAAAGTGGCGACACAGTGCGTCCTAGATATTTTCAAAGAATAATTCTCACAACAAGGTTAGATATCAACGCAATACCGGTCGGCGATACTGCATATTTCTACTCATCCTTATCATTCTTGGACTTATATTGGTTCTCATTTTCAGGCCGCGTCGACATGGCGCGGCACAGGCCCCACCACCGCAAGCACCCATTGATACCCCTGTATCGGAATTATTCCCTCGTAATTATCGTGTACGCTGGTGATAAATGTATATTCCATTGTAATGCTAATCATATCGCTGCCTATCCTCCCGTGGTCCAAATTATTCTTCCTTGATTATGGGCGCTCACAAAATATTCCGCTTCCGAATGATCCCGACGGAAGCATCCTCATAGGCTCAAGTTGCTCTCTTCGTCGCGAGTCGGCCTTTGGTTTGTGCCTTTGCTTTCCTTTGCGCTCCCTAAGTTTGTCCAGTCATGGAGACGATAAAACGTCCCCTGGAAGAGGACTCCATGACAGCGTCTCCCTTTCCAAAGCGCAGAGTATTATCAGCCGGTGACGGCTCACCAGTCCCTGTTGCAGTTGACAACCATGGCTTGGACGTGGAGGTAAGGAATCAGTCAGCGCCCTCTCAACTACCCTCTGACCGCTATCTTCGACGCAGCTCTTTCAAAAGGAAGCATTGTGGCGCCAGATGAGGCAGTATTCTAGGGATAAAGATCGAGCAGAGCGGAAGGTTGTAGAACTTAGGCACAGACAGGAATCGACCGAGGCTGCGATGGCTGCGATGGAGGCAACTTGGATCCATGTACGTGTAACGCTGATCGGCACTCTTCAACCAGAGGTTCTCATCTCGCCTTAGCTTCTGGATGTAATACAGGAGCGTGTTGGTACTGGAAAAGACAAGTATACTCCGGAGAGTGAGTTATCGCCTCGCTTCCTAGAAGACCGGCAGACAATGCTCATTACTCATAGCTCTATTGCGTCTTGATCGATATGCAACAATGGAGAATGTGGCTAATCAGTTCAAGACACAATTAGCGGATCGATCAAGCTCCACAATAGCATTAGTTGATCAGCTCGTGAACCCCGAAGTAAAGTTAGAAACCGATGCGAATCGAAGCTGGCAACAGGATGCCCGTCGCGCTCGTGAACAGGTATAACTGACCCCATCTCGAGCCTAGATGATCTCTGATTGTAAGTACGTAGGCGGATGTCACAGGGGCAGAGCTACAACTGCTGCGCAATCGACTGGTGCAAGCTGAAACCGACCTTGAGAAGTATAAAGAGGAGTTATCCCAGTCTGAAAAGCGTGTGGACCGTTCACGGAGTAAGACCGTCCAGGCCATGGAATCGAAAGAAGCGAAGCACGAAGAGGAGACACCGAAAGCATCCACTCCAGATGAGACGAAACCTCAAGAGGAACAGGAAGATGTGCCAATGGTTTGTAAACTTTGATTTGCTTCAGCTTTCTTCTGACAATATTTCGTTCAGGAACCCGCAGAACCCAACCCACCTTTGACTAATGGGCATGTTCCTGCGGAAGACAAAGAAAATTGGGAGCTTCGTGCCAAGGAGCGCGAGTCGGAGTTGCAAAAAGTCAGCGAGGAGCAGATGCAATTACGAGAAGAGATTCGAAGACTGGGTGACATGGTATGTCCTCTTCGCTCAGTTTCATTGGCCTTCAGCCTTATCGTGACAATAGGTTGGCTTCCCATCCCCAGAAGCCATCACCTCGTCCCACACTTATCTAGCTTTACTTGCCGAGGCCAAGGAATGGAGATCACAGGCAGAGGAGGCACAATCATTCACAAAGCCGCTTTTGGAGCGCCTTGAGAAACTGATGTCGGAACGCACCGAGTTCCACGCGAAGACTGAGGTATGCCACGCGTGGAGAATCCATTATCTTGCGTTAACATTCCTGACAGGAGGAGTACAAAAAGAGAACTGATGAGCTGGAGCTTGTTATTGAGAGGCGACAACATGACTATGCTCGCCTGCGGGTGAAATGGGAGGAGATTTTCGCCGAAAAGGAGTCATTGAAAAACCGAGAAATGGAAAGGCAGAGGAGCACTAGCGAGCTCAAAACACTGGTCACCAGTTGCGAACAAAGGATCAATATTCTGCAATCCGAGGTCAAGCGTCTCCGTGCGAGATTGGCTGCACAAGTTGGAGACGCCGATCTCCTTGCCTTCCTCATCGGATCCGGCCCAGACGCCTTTTCTCAGCAAGAGACAACAAAACAACTACTGTATGTTCTGGTTTCCGCCCTGGTCAGAACGCACCCCAGGCTGATAAGATTATAGCGAGGCACGGAAGAAGATAGAGACCCTCGAGACCCAGGCCTCCATGGACCAGAAGAGTTTCCAGGATACTCTCGACAAGGCTCGCAAGTTCGATTCGTTGTTCGGCGCGGACGCTAGTATTTCGCTCGACCAGAAGACGGTTGCCAGTAAGCTTGCCGCCACCGAGGAAGAGCTGCGTAAAGCAAGACTGAAGATGCGGGATGACGAAGTGGTGCGCTGATTGTTTGTCATCGCCTTGTTCTCGCTCAAACATGTCCGCAGACCACCGATGCCCTCTATTCTGAGATTGATCGTATATCCGCGGCTTGGGATAGTCTTGAAAAGCAAAACAAAAGCAAAACGTTTGAGATGGTGGACTTCGAAGACAAAATACGAAAGCTGGCGAACGAGGTATGTACAGTGCCCTACGTTTTAGCTGTTGAATGACATCCGGTCGCAGAAAGCACAAGAGCAAAGCAAATATTTTGCTGAGAAGAAGAACCTCAAGGAGGCCGTCAACCAATATGACTCAGCAATCAAGACCAATGCAAAGCAGAAACTTGCCATTGACCACCACAAGGAAATCGAGAAGAATCTCGAACAGCAACTAGCTCAACAGCAACTCGCGACGACCAAGGTGGAGGCTGCGCTCTACGACTTGCAAACCCAGTTTAGGTCGCGGGAGACAGAAATTGCCAAGTCAAAGGGCATGAATGCGGAGCTGGAGCGGCTTAATAACAGGGTTCGTATGATGACTAACGAAAATTTGCCCGTGAGACTGAAACCGTCGCAGCTTCAACATCAGAATAAGGACGGTGGAGTTATGTTCCTGAAGCAGCACGAAGAGCTCAGAAAGGCGAGAGAGGACTTGAAGGTCGCACAGGAGGAAACCAAGCAGGTGGCGATGAAGATGCAAGATACACCTGTAGTGACAAGTGCTGCAGGCCCTGAGGTGCAGGCAATGGCGGACGAGAACAGGAAGCTCAAGGTGAATCCTTTTAGGCCTTTCCGCTGAGTTTGGTCGCTGAACTATGCTTAGGACATCCTCAAGTGCTCCACTTGCCACAATGACTTCCGCAGCCAGATCTTGCTCAAGTGCATGCACAGTACGTTGTTCAATTCATTATCAAGAAGCGGGGACTCATCGTTATAGCTTTCTGTAAGTCATGCATCGAAGCTCGTCTAAAAAGCCGACAGCGGAAATGCCCTGTGTGCAGTCTCCCTTTTGCACAGTCAGATGTTCAGACATTTTACTTTCAGTAGTTTCTTTCTTATTCGGGTTTAATAACGCATTTTGTATTTTTATCATAATTGGAGGAATAGTATTGTGCGGGCACCGGCAGAGTTACTGCAGAATGCGTAGCTTACACCTCATTCGACATCGTGCATAACATGGAAACCAATCCTCGAGACATTTACGCCAGCGCACCCATTGGGTCCCAAGCAGGGTACATGTGCTTCTCGCCCTTCTCGAAGATCTTGACGAGGTCCAGATCCGCAAGTGCCTTAGGGACGACGACTTGATACACATACTCGTCGAACCATGCGTCGGTCATGACGAAGAAACCCTTGTCGCCCACCGCAGGGCCCCAAGAGTTCTCGACCTTGTATCGCACGGGCTTGCCTGCTTCGTCAAGGTGCACAGCGGTAATGACCATGGCATGGGTCATCGCGCTCTCCCCAAGCTGCATGCGCTCAGCCTTCTTTAGACCGAGGGTGATGTTGAACGCGTTCTGCACGAGCAATGAGATAGGTCATTGGAGTCTACCCCATACATTGACATATGCGTACCTCGTAGTCGTGGATTCCGCAATCCATGATTCCTAGATCGCGGTCTGAGGACTTGCTAACATCACATCCGAAGAACACAGGTTGATTGGCCTTGATGCTCCTGACGATAGCGCCTTTGAGCCTATCGATCTCTGTGTTCACGTCTGCTTTATTCAGCATTAAAGCACGATAATAAAACGAAAAACGTACAAAGCACAGGCCTCGCACCCCAGACATTCCCCAGCCGCTCGACGGAGTACAGTGCGTTATACGAGTTCCTGGGATCGTTCACGATCGAGAACGCCGTCAGGGGATCATAGGGCGTCGTGGCGAACGTCTTGAAGAACTGGATTGGCGTGCCAGTGAATACCCTGGCATTGCCTGGCTTGTCGTAGTAGTCCCACTTGAAGGACTCGTCCCGCTGCGGGGGGATGCCGAGCGTGACACTGAGGATGGTATAGACTTCTTTCATGTACTCCCCCTTGGTCTTCTCGAGGGCACGGTGTGTGGCGGCTTTGGCAGCTTCGAAAGGAACTCCGCGGGAGGTGAGGGCAGCAAGGAGCTGTGCGCTCTGGCGGCGGAGGGAAAGTCCGTACTCGCGCAGTTTTGTGGTCAAGAGGGTGTCCATCGCCCGCGAGTTGGAAGATGAGTACGATTCGGGGAACACGGCCTGTGGAACGACACCGTACTTCTCCAGGATGTTCACGGCCATATCCCATTGCCCGCCGTCGCCGATCGGAGAGGTGTTAAGGAAAGAGATGAGCCGCGAATCGAGAGGCTCGTCGACTAGCTCGAGCATGTTCTCGAGATAGTAGTTGGACTTTTCGAGCTTGTCGTAGAAGAAGAAATAGCTCTGCGACAGCTGGAAGTCCTCCAGGTTCAACTTCTTCATGATCGCATACCGGAGTACGTTCGCTGAAATCAATCAGCCGACATGTACAGATAGTCCTGTTGAAGACGTACTGGTAGCAAACATCCAGCACCTCCCACTCGCATTCTGGCTCGTAATAGGACCAGCCTTGAAGTCCAGCTGTGTATTATACACGTGGGCATCAGTGACCTTAGCCGCAGGCTTCAGGAGTGTCGTGCTCGGGTCGCTCTTGCTCAGGATAGTACGGGACAGGGAGAGCTTATGGTCAGCCTCGAGGGACGACTGCCATTCTCCGATTGAGGGAAGAGAGACGGATCCCGAGGGGATGGCGAGGTCAAGGGAGACGGAGAGGGACTCAGCCAGCTCGTCTGCTGTGGGCACTGGTGCACGATCTTGGATAATAACAGCCTTCTCTGACAAGGTAGAGGCCGGCGCTGTACGAGGTGTAGACTGAAAGGCTCCCATGGCGTCTTAGGAGGTGATGGGACAGGAGAAAGAGCTGTACATCGTCCATGCTGGCAAGATGCGAGATATACATCAGTGGGCACCCTCGCGGTTACGCGCACAGCGTCTGTTGACCAGTGAACCTTGAATGCCCATGTGCACGTCTGATAAGGGATTGAACAGTATCATAAGGGGTGATAAGACGACGGTGAGTTGATCAACCGCCGAACACGGCATAGTGACGAAGAACAACTTGACGGGTACTTAACGGGACTCTCCTGCATGGACACCAATGTTCTCTAACCACAGATCATCTCAATGAAAGTATCCCTCACATGGCCACCCTCACTAGCTCCCATCTGCATCAGGCCATGGGGACAAATCAATCTTTCCACATGTTAAGATGCTGGGCTTATCAGAGATGACATGGTGACTTCTCTGATAGGGTTCGAAGATGTTCACCAACCCAAGATCAGAGCTTCTTTCACTCTCCTCTCCCTGCACCTCATATATCTCTCATAGGCCATCAAGTCTCTTTACACTTATGGACCAGGAAGTGTTTATGAAGATGCAACATGGAGTGGGAATATCACTGCATGTGTTTGCACCTTGGATGATCTGTGAACAATGATGCTGTTCCACACTGTTGGGATGGGCCCAGGAGCCCAGATGCAAATAGGAATGGCTTTGCTGGCTTCCTACAGTGATGCAACACTTCTTTGGCTTGTTGATGTGAGGATCAAAGAGAGAGAGGGCAGATATTGTGATGGGATGCTTTCATTTGAGCTCCCCAGCAGGAGGGTGAGAAATATTAACATGTCACTGCTTTCTTGTATGCTCACCATTTACTTGTCTCACACCTCTGTGCACTGATCCACTTACACAATAACTTTCCCACAATATCTGATTACCTCTCACCCAAACAGAAGAAGCTGGTCAAAGGCATGTTGTGAGCAAAAGGCTAATCTGAGGATTAGATTACCAATCTTGAATAAAGCAAATGGCTCTTTCAGCCCTATGGACATTGTGTCATATTTGCTAGGGTGTGCAGCTAAAACTTTTGTAGCCACATTAAGGCACTCACTAAGATCATGCCAGAGGCAGTCATTAGCTAGTGAGTGTACTTTTGCATGAAGGAACTAGCAGTGGCAAACCAGTCCAATACCTTTTGCAAGTCCCACAAGAGGCCTTAGATCAGAGTGTGGTATACTGTCAGGGCACCAGCTCATTGTTTGGTCAAGAGACATGACTAAGCCTTTATGACATGGAAGTAGCTGGTATACCTTGGCATGTGCTGGAACCTGCTGGAAGGATTGGATGGTCAGGTGACCTGCTGTGCATGGCTGTGCATGACCTCATATGACCTCATCCTTGGTCATATGACCTGATCACCTGACTAGGCTGAGTAAGCAAGATGTTCTAGCAGGTTCCACCACAGAGGTATAAATATAAGGCCTACTCTGCCTGGGGACTGTCTCTTCAGACTTGGTCTCTTAGGATCATCCACAGGTACCTATACTGTAGATAGGTCTTAGTCATCAGGTCTACTCCACTTCCTTGTTGCCTGCTTAGACTCTTGGCACTCTTAGGTGAGCAGACTTAGTCAGCCTGTGTTGCCCTAACATATACTCTGGCCCCATCTCTCCAGAAAGAACATGGCAGCAGTTACTGTCTGGTGATTGACTCTATCATAAACAATAGGGGAGAAACCTACTAACTGGTTAAACTGACCTGCTAGGTGATCAATAACCAACATGATGTAGTCATAGGCCCTGATAATTGAATCTTTCTGTGACAATTGCAAGGAACAATGAGGTCATCAGGAGGGAGGGATAGGTCATCAGCCTCTGCATTATTAGATTCCACATCATAGTCTTTAGAGCAGATGCATCCTAGCTAGCATATACTCACTCCTCTTCTTCCTAGCCCATCATCACCATTTGTGGAAGATGACAAGCTTGAGGATTCAGGCATTCCACATATCCTCTGTACTCTTCCTCTATTGTACTCTACTAGACTAAACTCTCTACTTTACTTCATTTGCACTCTAAAGGCTACTGACAAAGCAGATCCGACACCCTAAGGTTCAACTGCCATTACACTTTCTCAGTCACCTTGTCCAATAACTCTTTGCAGTACATAAATCATCCAGTATAGAGCTTTTAGCCAGTGGTTCATTAGTTCTCAGCTCATTGTGCAAATTGATGGATGGAAAGAGTGGTGGCCACCCCTGGTTATCAGAACTTGTAAGGGTATGAAGGATGTATGTCCCTGCCATGCTTCAGCCACAGAGAAGTCATGCTCATCTTGTGTCTTGCATAGTACTGTGAGGGATGGGGGGCCTTGTGCTTCTTTGGAGACTGTAAATATCATTAGTAAGGCTGTTGTGCTGTTAGGGGAAGCAGCATACCTGTGTGCTGCTTGTTACCTTGCCCATGCTGTTGGTGGTCAAGAAAAGTGCTATATGCTGGCAGCAATGACCATGATGAAATGCCCTAGTGCCTGGGGTCTTCTGCATAGCCACACATCATAATCAAGCATAATCAATTATCATTCCATATGAATCATTCTCCTTGGACCACATGTGGAGGGACTTCCCTGGCAAGCAAAGGATGCTGGACAGCAAAGTAACTATTCAGTGCCTGGGGGTCAAGATCCTGGTGTCTCACCTGTGGTCCCTGTTGGATAGTCTCCTGCCACTGGTCAGAGAGGTGACCCCTCACAGCTGCAAGGCAGCATCAGCAGGCAAGCAGTGGGATCCCTGCCAGGCTATGACATCAAGAGGCCATGATACTCTCAGCAGAGGTACACCATCAATAGGATTTTGTGGGCCTGAAAGCCAGGATGAGGCAGACAAGTTCCTCCTCTGCCCTCATCTTTATAATACCATACAGTCCTCATATCCCATTACCATCAGAGTAGCAAGATAATTCATATCCAGTATACCCTCTATGTCATTACACCCGCCGCGGCCTGGCACGCACTGTCCAGCCCACGACTTAGGTTCGTCACCCATACAAACACCTGCACTGCCTTAGCCCTGCAGTCCATAGCGACCTCTACAAGCCACAGCCCGTTCCAGACTGCGTGATACTTTGCCCAGCTCTTGACGAGTGAACGGACGAGGGAGAAGGAGCATCCCTGCTCCGCCCACCGTTGGCGGAAGGCATTGACATCCGCTTGCCAGACTGAGAGCCCGCAGTAGCGCGCAACGATGACGAAGATGCGTGTGTCACCGTGTGTTGTACAGAGCGCTTGGTCGAGATTGCGTGTGAGGTCGTTCAGCTTGAGAATCATAAGCAGCCGCCTACTCTGCCGTCAGTTCCGCCCACTATTATGGTGGGGAGTGGAGACATACCTAGGCATGTACCTCAACAAGCGGAACAAGTCCGCGATCAACCCCTCTCGAGAGATGATCGCCCGGCGCATGCGCTCCATCTCCTCTTCCGACGCTGGCAGGAAGTCCATCACGCTCCCCGGCCGCTTTTTCTTGCGCTTCTTCTCCGCCTCATCCTCCTCCTCGTCCCACGAGCCAGCTAGACCTGCACGGCCGGTGATGATGCTCTCGAATAGCGGATACTGTAGATGTATGTGTTAGCTTTGCTCGAGCTAGGAAGGAAAACACAAACCATGTCATCTCCCACGTTGCACACTATCTTCGCGTACTTCCTCCGGTCTAATCGCGTCTCCTTCGAATTCGGCGTGATCAGCGTCAACCACAGTCGTGCATAATTCACCCGCAACTCGTCGTCAAGGTCAAAATACAGGCCTGTGCGAGCGTAAGCACCATTCCGCACTCGAAGGCCAACTGACGCACCGTGATCCAGAAGCACGATCTCAAAGTTGTACGGGCTCTTGCTCCCTTTCCTTGCCGGACGAATCAACAGATTCCCTGGATGAGGATCCGCATGAAAGAACCCTTTCAAGTATACCATCTCGCTAAAGATCCTCGACAGCTCTTGGGCAACCCTGTTCCTGTTTATCCTATGCTTGGCGAGAAAGGCGAGGTCGTCCACCCGGGCACCCTCGATGTACTCCATCACCATCGAGCGCCGGTTGGCCCAGAGCATGTCGGGGATGTAGAGGCTTGTCTTGGTTTCTGTGGAGAAATCCCGGATGGCACGGAGAGCGTTGCTCGCTTCGTGGGAGAAGTCCATCTCCAACGGCAGATTCTCTTGCATCTCTTCGCCAAGCCAGGAAAACTCGAAGCTGGTGAGAGTGAGTGTTGCTCGGCATGAACCTTAAGCACGCACTTAGGGAAGAGGGCCTTGACCCATTCGATCGCAAACATGGTCGTTTTGATGCTACGTCCAAGTCAGGTACCGCTCCCGCAGGCGAGCCGAGCACACTCACTCGACCTGCGCAAACTCCTCTAGATGCGGATGCTGTATCTTAACCGCAACCTTCCTTCCCGTTTCTCTGTCCACAGCCATATGCACCTGGGCCAAGCTCGCTACCCCGACCGGCTCCTCGTCAAAGCTCGAGAAGAGCTCTTCAAGCGTCTTTCCCGTGTCTTCTAGGAAGAGCGCGCGTACCTGCTTCATAGGCGTGCTTGGACACTGGTCTTGCAGAGGACGCATCGTGCTCGTCCATTCTGTCGGGAGCAGTCGAATAGAAGACACATGTTGTCCCATTTTGATGTATATGCCACCGTTGGTCTTGAGCGCTTGGAGGACACGCAGCGCGCTCCGCTTGTGACAGCGCGAGTACGCGTCGAACATCTCCTCAGGGGTGTAGTAGGAAGAGTTGAGCGTGATCTTGTAGTCTATTATAGATGCGGCCACGGCGATCCCAAAGATGCTGCACCGCTGCACCGCTAGCAGCGTGTGGCGGAAAGGCTTGTTCGTGTGGTAGAGCGTGACACCGGTCAGGGAGAGGACGAGGAAGATGAATGGAGGTTGGCGCCATAGTGGGCGCTTTGGCGCTTCTGAGCTGTCAGATGCAGTCGAATTCGCTCGTACAAGTGGTCGTCGTCGTGTTGATCTAGCCAGGCATCGAGCAGCAGATCGCGGGATGGGTGCGTAGGTCGACCATTGGCAAACAGGCACGCTGGAGGTCAAGTACCGTCTAGGTGGACCTGCCACAGCGGTTGTGCGCCTTGCGAGTGCTGCCAGGTGATTAGCAAACATGGCCGTGGCCCTGCAAGAGCACTTCTGTACACTCCTCAACAGGGTATCAAGTCCAAGACGAGCGCTTGAGAGTAGTGAGTGGCGACCTACCTCGAACGGCGGCCGTGGTTGAGGGACTGTTGTGTCGTGTCGGTAGGGACCGCCTGAATTTTGGGAAATCGCCGCGATGAGGTAGTCGGGTAAGGCCGGATATTCGACAACGGATCGCAACGGGAGAGGGATATGATTGTGAATGCAACATTATACAATGGTGTTCTAGTACTTTATCTGATACAAATTCAAATACAGATGTGCAACACGTCCGAATCCGACTTCACTTCCTTTTGCTGAGCAAGAACGGATTTGGTGCTGGCCGAGATTTCGCCGGTCCGCACGGCACTTTTTTGTTGGGTGTAATGGGGCCGTCACCTTGAGAGCCCAACGTCGCAAGTTCCGCAATGGTACCGCGGCTCAAGCAGTAATCCATATGTGCATTGAGACCATCATTGTCCGTGAGAAGGCTGGTCGAACATACGGGGCAAATAAGTCTTTCTCGGCCCTCCAGCTGTTGTCCCTCTGGTGGGTCCTTTACATTAGGCGAAAATCGTTGGCCCTCTCGAGATGGGCTTGGATTCGGTGTTCCGTTCGCAGATACAACCGCCTGGTCCATAGGGATTTCTTCGACATCGTCTTCCATTAGCGTGCCGCTCGGCGCATCTTCGTCGTTCAGCCGATTACGCTTACTTGGTGGCTGATCCCCGATGTCCTTAAAAAACTACCAGAAGGGTGAGCCCAAAGTAGATCCGAGATTCGCAAAAGAGTAGGGCAAACCCGCTTGATTCCCCTGTCACCTTTATCACGAAGGTCCTTCAAGTGTGTCAATCGCAGACCCAGGAGGCGAACTGTCAAAGGCAACTCCTTTCGGAGAAGTTCAGAACCAATCTGGATTACATGAGCCAACACGTAAAGGAGTACAGTGCGGAACACACCGAGAATATATCCTCTTTGCTGCGTATATAACGGTTCAGGGACCGTGCACGTGTGAATACTATAGACACAGGTTAATGATGGGCAACAGTAACAACCCTAGACTTACCTTCATACGTGTGTAGCTTATATTTCAACGTCAACGTCTTCCCTGCCCATCCCGTCTGCTCGCAATCTTCCTCTAAACTCTCTGCGATGTTCTCCAGGATCTCCATCAGCTTCGATGAGTCACCTACAGCACGAAAAGTCCGTTCTACGCCGACGCTCTTGCGCTCTTCGCGAATGTGAGGCTCAACAACATTGCTACCGATTCCGAGATGTGCGTGCAGGAGCCCGTGTAGACCTAGTTCATGGTCAAGCAGCGTGATGACAGCCCTCTGGGTGTAGATGTCTCCACAGGTCTAAGATGTGATGTCAACACACATCAATGATGGACATAGTAGGAATGGTTTGCCTTCACACCAATCGCCTCTAGAATGCGCTCATTCACTCGTCCAATCCCTGGTACCTTCCGCACGCTCAGATCCTTCATGAATGCTACAATGCCTTTGCGATCGAAAGGGAGCATGAACTGGCCACTGGGCTTATTGCGATCAGAGCAAATTTTGGCTAACATCTGTCTCAGTTCAGCTGAGGAACACACAGACACAATATACACACCTTATTCGGTGCAATACCCGCACTGATCGTGAGGCCCGTCTCCTTGTGTACCTCATCTCGAATGACTTGTACACATTCTTCCGCGCCGAGTTCATGCTCGGAACAATACTGTGTGATACTGTTACATGGAGTTAGTAGACGCATACAGTTGCTAAGGCAGATCATGCTGACTTCAGGTACGCCTCATCGAATCCCGCAGGATTCATAGTCGGATCATATCGCCTCAATATGCTCATGAGGGACTTTGACACCTCTGAATAGCGTGAGAACCGGCAGGGAACAATGATAAGCTCTGGGTACAGCTTCTTCGCAATGTGCACTGACGGGAACGTCAGCCTCAGGAACATGCATTGAACGGTGTTCCAGCAACTCACTTGGCATTGCACTTCTCACACCGCACTTCCGGGCCTCGTAAGATGCCGTCGTAAGAACGCCACCTCCGACACCAAATCCTTTCCCCTTTAGGTCAGGATTGTCCATCACTTCAACACTCGCATAGAATGCGTCAGCATCCACGTGTACTATGATTTGGGTGAGATCCCTCCTCGCTTCCATATCGATCAGCTATGCGATGAGTTGTCAGCTTCTATCAGATAGGATGCTTAGGAAAGGGCTTACGATCTGGTCCGCTGCCTTCTCCAGTCTCGCCAGATCCACTCCTTTGATTACGGAGTCTCGCTTCTCCAACAAACGGTTGATGCGTGCCGTAAGCTCCTCATCCTTCCGCTTCTCATTCTGGCAGACACATGTTTACAAGACCATCCAGGGACAACAACTCGGATTCATGCAGACCTCGTAGAACTTGGAACCCTGTCACAAAAGGGCAATCAGCGCCCGGCGGTCCGGATAAGCGCCCGCGCTTGTACCTTGGAAGCCTCAGCAATTATCCTATTGATTTCACTCTGATCCTGCGCTAGACCTGCTTTGTTCGTCGATGGTCCAGCAAGCCTCTTCACCAGAGAGTCAGCTTCGGGAGGCTTAGAAGGTGCCATACAGGGGATGGTAATAAGGGATGACCACAAGGGACGCTCATAAGGCACCGCGCCGCCCCCAAACGCGCCCTCGCGCTTCTTCGCTTCCGTTCCGGATAGGGATCCCTACCAAGGATGCGGAGCGGAGATCAACCTCGCCCGCTCCGCCTCCTGGACAAATCTGGCGCTGGTCATCTCTTCTTGGACAACCAGCCGAGTCTCACGGACCAGAGAAGTGAAATATCACTCTAGAAGCATGCACATGATCTGCCAGGCATTATCTCCTGGCTCTCGGGCTGTGACGGATTCCCATTCTCCGAATCCAAGCCGGCTCAGGCGGCGTACCTTTTCACAGTAAAACCACCCAGTCTCTTTTCTATAAAAATTACGACGTGAATTAGAAATCATGCAGGTGTACACTGTTCTCCCAAGACGCGGTGCTGTACTCGGGCGGGCGTGCGTATACTTTCTCGGTGGGGCCCCTCTCATGCTGAAACAACAAGCATGGCTAGTCACGTGCAAAACCCCGTCATGGAGATTATGGAGCTCGTTCAGATTATTCTGTCCCTTCTTGACAATCGGCGCGACTTGGTCCACATGGCTTGTGTAGCTTCACAGTACACCGACATGGCACTGGTAATCCTTTGGAGGGCCCCCGACTTTGCTGGTGATCCCTTGAAAGCCATGACTCGTCTGTTCCCGGAACCCATTCATGCAAGCCTAATGGAAGCCAAGGTAAGAGGGACAAATACTGGCTCCTGTTTGACTAATTTCCATGGCGTCTCCAAACCAGAACGACTCGCTCATCGTGACTCCCGAGTCCTTCAAACGATTCGATTACTACGCCAAATTTGTCCGGCATCTCAATTATTGGCAGGTTTCGAATGACGGCTTCATTGCCCGTCGACTCACCGCAAGTCGGCCTGGCCAGTGGCTATTCCCTCACCTGACATCGCTACATGTCGGATCGGATCGTGACAGCCTACAGACTGTGGAGGCATACCTTAGCCCAACGTTGCGTCGAATCTGCATAAACCATTGGGATTCAACAGACAATCTGGGAATCGCATTCACACCAAGTATTGTCAAGATATTGATCCGGGTCTTCAGCCTTCCAAACCTGGAAATTCTGGACTTCCTGGACACGTCCTATGCGAGTTCGTCATTTTCGTGGCATTTCGAGGCTTCTCTAACTCTCCGATACAGACTACGAAAGAGAGGAAACCATCCTGGACGCGCTCCTGCCCTTGATTCCGCAATTGACGGAATTCTATTCCAGCCACTTCACGTTCGTCAGGTCAGTGTACGACGTGCTATCCACCAGCACCAAACTCAAGGGGCTCTTCCTCGACGTCACCCAGGAGCGCAATAGCAACAGACACTATGAGATGGATGACATGATCCAAATGTTGCAAGACAGGTTTGCTTCTCTTGAAAAGGTTGTGATACGGGGTGAGACCAGAGCCACTGTGACTATTTTAGAGCGGTGCGATCGACAGTTCGTGCACATCGACCTCCGCCCGGAAGGCGCCGTGGATGTCAATGGTCTGTGGAACCTCACACGATCAACAACATCGTCGATATCGAGCCTCAAAGTGTTGAAATGCAGTGCGGCAGAAGCAAACCCATCTCATGATTCGCAGACGATGGTGACAGCGTTGCAGCCTCTCGTCAATATGTCGTCGTTGCGCGACGTGCAACTTGAAGTCAGCTTTTCCGAATGGCAGATGCTTTCGGACATAGAAGTCGAGACCTTGTTTCGCGGGTGGCCCCTAGTTCAGTCATTTCTCCTAAACAGCGAACCGGGACGCGATGGGATCCCACCGGCAGGCCCACAAACACGACGCGGCCTCACCCTGCGAGCCATTCTCTCCATCCACCACCACTGCCGATACTTGTCCGAACTCAGCATCCCGTTCATCGATTTGACGCACATACCCGATCTTTCCCAATATCATTTTTTCCGAGCGTACCAGCATATTCGTGTCCAAATCGCACGGTCCCATGCGCACGACAGTCCTGCCGTGAAAGGGTTTATAAAGCAGATTTGGCCAAACGCCGAGGTGCGATTCGTTGGGTGTTGTCTATCGGAAGCCTCTCACGTGGAATAGAATGTGAGGCGCTTGATATGATTGTATGTACATCCATGGTCTATGGTTCTGTGCGCAAGTGGAGATTCCTAATATATAGAGGTCGCAGTGCAACCCCACAATGCCAGGAAATAAGCGCTCGCTATGGCTACGATCTTCATTTCTGCAAATGACGTAGACCGTAAGTTATTGCCATTAGTCATGTCGCTTGTGTTAGCTGAAGGGGGCTGACAACTCAAAAGGACTGCTGACCAGGCCAGCTGTATAATCACCGACACATTGCGACGTGGACAGGCCGAGTTTTCCTGGAAGTTTTGAATGGTTTCTGGCTTATCCGCACGCTCCGCGTGGCTGTGGTGGTTTCCGGTGCGGTCGCGTATGCTGTGCGGCGGTGCCAGGAAGTCCCACATAGACGCCCTAGGAACTGTCAGCCCCCAAATTCTGCTAGGTCCGCGTCTTCCTATGTAGGATCAATGCGGGGGCGCCCTGTGTCTTCCCTAGGAAAGTGACTACGTTTGGATCACACCATTTTTATTGCATAATGCCTCCGAAGGAAAGAGCGCGATGTATATATATCGCTGATCGACTTGCTCATGAATTCCTGATGCTGGGTCGGGACACTGCTGGACTCGCTATGACCACTCAGGGGCACGCATCGCTGATGTCCAACCATGCTCTACTTGCTGGGGGTGGTACTCAGGCAACCCGGCAAACCTCTGTTATGGACGTCATTGAGCTGGTGCAACTGATTCTCTCATTTCTGGCTAGTCCGCGCGACCTCGTTCATATGGCCTGTGTTGCCAAGCGATACACGAACATCGCTCTGAGGCTGATCTGGGAGACCCCAGACTTTTCTGGAGATCCTCTGTCTACCATGGTCCACCTGTTCCCAGAGCCGACTCGCACAGATCTATTGGCTCGCAAGGTATGACCGGCTATGATACTCGCGCGTCCGACGCCGATGTAACTTTTCGCGTTCCTTCCTTTAGGACGAACTTCCGCGTATCGAACATGGCTTATTCCATCGATTTGACTATTATGCCAATCTTGTCCGTCATCTCCGGTACTGGCAAGCCTCGAATGATGCATTTATTGGTCTGGCACTTACGGCCAGCCGACCAGGTGTATGGCTGTTTCCGAGACTTCTATCAATCCACGTTGGTTCGGATCGCGATAGTCTGCAGATCGCTGGAACATTCTTTAGTCCGAGTCTACGCACGGTGACTATCGATCATTGGGATTCAAGCGACACATCGGCGATCACCGTTACACCCGGTATAACCACAGTTCTCCAGCATGTATTTCGGCTTCCCAACCTACGAGTCCTGGACTTGTTGGATTCGGTATATCGGAGTTGGTGGTATTTTCGTCTATTAGCATTCTGTGCTAAAGACGCCGTCTAGATTATGAAGGAATTTCGGAGATCGTGGATGCGCTTCTTGCGCTTATATCCCAGTTGGTCGAGTTCTACTCCAGCGATTTCACTTTTGTGACATCAGTGTACGACGCCCTTGCGCAGAGTTCAAGATTGAAGGGAATGTTGTTCGACTTCTCACAAGCGCGCGATGTGACGACCTGCTATACCCCGAACGATGCGATCAGGACACTAGGAACTAAGTTCCTAGGGCTCGACAAGATCGTAGTACGAAGTGATGTACAGACAGCGGTCGATGTTCTCTCCAATACAAACCATCGATTTCGGTCGATCGATCTATCCATTGAAGGCAGCGTCACGATAGACGATTTAGCCACTCTTACGAATCTGGTTGCTCCATCGACACGCGAGCTGAAGAAGTTTCGTTGCGGTTCATCACAACCAACGGTAAGGCCGAATTATCGGTCGATGGAATCAGCATTACGTCCTCTCAAGGAAATGGCGTGTCTTCGAGATGTTCAGATCGAGACCAGCTTCCCGGCAACCGAGATGATCTCCGATACAGATGCGAAACTCTTGTTCCCGGGATGGCCGCACCTTCGATGTTTCATATTGACAAGCGATCCCGGACGATCGAGCACAGCTCTGGAGAATGGACTGTCATCAACCGCACTCAGCCTGCTTTCACTCTTCATCATTCAACAATCCTGTCGATACCTCTGCGAGCTCAGCCTTTCCTTTGTCGACTTGTTGAATATACCTCATCCATCGGAACCTCATTCTACGCGATCATGGCAGAATGTGGAGATTCAATTCACACGATCGCACGCACATGATTCCGGTGCCGTTATCGATTACGTGAAGCATCTGTGGCCGAATGCTTCAGTTTGGTTCGCGGAATGCTGCTTATCGGCCACCTCGCACTAGGTATTCGATGACGGTTGTAGATGGCGGACCTTTGACAGCCTCTGATTCCCAATCCCTTTTACTTATATACCCTTCTGATGTACTTGTGGTTTTGAATGCTTCGTAAGGACAAATGAAATTAGATCTTCCTCGATCTATTACTCCGTGAGCATCTCCGAGTGGCTGTGTAAATGACTTTGTGCACGTGTCGGAACGCGATTCAACTGCCCGCACATCCGACGCGCCGCCCTTTCAACTCTCTGCGTTTCCTCCAGACCTCCTTCTTTCCTCCAGACCTCCTTCTTTCCTCTCGTCCTCGACCTTTTGTTCAGGAAAAAAAAGGTAAGTAATGCTGTCTGCGCGCCCACCTAACGTCCTCCAAGAACGTACGGACTTCAACTTACGTGCGTTCGCGTCCAAAACACCCGGCCGGCCGGGGACTCAGAATATTGGCGGTTTAAAGTCAGCAATAAGAAAGGAGAATGCCTTGCGGGCGCCGATGACAACGCTTGCCAGGAGCAAGGCTACGATCAATCTGCTGGATGAATCAATTGGTTCGCTTCTCTGCTTATACCCTGTGCGAATATCGTGCTGAGCTGGACGCAGAACCAAAGCGATTGTTTAAAGACTTCCCCGGAAAGCTTCCTGCAGGCAATGGCCTCTCAGATGTGACCAACAAAACGCCTGCTCTAAATAGGCGCCAGCCCTTAGGGTTCAAGACCCCCTTGCCGGGCACATCAAAGCTCCTGAAGCTTGCTCCTCTCCTCTCCACCTCCATTGAGTCGGCACCTGCAGCAGAAGCCGCTCCTACGCCACTGCGCGAGCCCCCGCCGTCCGCTCTCAGACCGAGTTCGTCCCGTCGTACGTCCCGGATAATACGCTCGGCAAGTAAAAGTTTCGAGACGCCTGCACCGAGCACGAGGAAGCCGCATTGGGATGTGAACGAGGACGAGATCAGTGTGGGGTCATTGGAGGATGTCGAGATCAAGGAAGACGTCAATGAGGATGATGAATCTGAGATTGAATACATGCCACCGACTGCTTGGAGTGGGTGTATATTGCATTTCCTGGTACCATTCGTTGACAGTATGCAGTCGAGCCATATGAGGCACCCCTCCCTCTTCCAGACTACAAGGCACTGTGCCCAAAACTATGGGAGATCGCGCGCATGCCTGGGTTTGGTGACCCGAACGAGGATGTCTTTGACGATTCTTTCCTCGAGACCTGGGTTCCTGCGGAGTGCCCGCCGGAAGACCTGCAGATTCCCTTGCGTCCCTTACGTAGGTCATCTATCATATCATATATGACGAGCGCTGATTCCTAGGCAGAGGAAGAGGAGTTTTTTGGTCCACCATTACAAGCACCCAAAGCAGTTTTTGCACGGAATACTGCAGTCAGTAGGATCGCCAAGTCCCCCGCCACCCGTGACATGTCCCGCAATACGACACGTCCGAGCGTTCCTCGATCCCAGGCAACATCCACCCTGTCTCGTCCGTTACCTCGCCCTGTCCCGGTCAAACCAGCATCTCGCCCCCAGTCGTTGGCTCTCAACCCCTCTACTCGCACCGGGATTGCGCAGCGACCTTCTATCCTGGCTAAGCCTGCCGCTGTCAAAGGACTGACAACGTCCAAACCACTGCGCGCTACAGAGACACCGAAAGCTCCTAAACCAACCGACACGCTGGAAGTCTTCATGGCTCCACCTGACTTCACGGCTCTGGATGATGGTTTCCGGTTTGATGTTTGAGGGACGATCGTTTACTTTCTTGTTCTGGTTTGATGCTTTTATACTTTGTTTTGTCATGTGATCATAGGTCTGTACCCCACTCCAATAGTGCAACCAACATGTACATACAAATGTTGACTACTCGAGTTACGTACACAATGTACACAGTTTCCCCGACATTTACCAACATTGACCCTGATGCCGATTCCAGCGAACGTCGAGGACGGTGGGAACATCGATGAGCTCGGTCCTCCCGGTCCGACGTTGATGCGTACACCGTTGTTCTGTATGGAGAAATGAGCTCACACCTCCACCGTACGTATCTCCGCGTAGTCATCACATTTCCTATCGTGCACATATAAAGGTGACTCGCTGTCATGCGACATCAAACAACATCAACATGTCCACCACCTGGTTGATTACTGGGTAAGTTGCACCTCTCAAACCAAAACGCCCTCATCTAATGTCAACCGTCTGTGTCTAGTACTTCTCGCGGCCTCGGGTACGAGTTTGTTCGACAGCTCGTCGAGGACCCGGCCAATACCGTTTTCGCCACATGTCGCACACCGGAAAAGGCAGAAAAACTGCATGCCCTCAAGCCCAAGGGGAAGCTGCATATTCTCCAACTGGACCAGGAGGACAAAACAAGCGTGGATAAGGCTGCCAAGGAGGTCGAGAAACTGTTAGAGGGGAAAGGTCTTGATTACTTGCTGAACAGCGCTGCTGCCGTGCGTTGTTTCCCCTTTGCACCAAAGATGTACGCGCTTACAACATGCAGCAATACGGAGGGAACGACTCTGCCGTCACCCTGGATTCACAACAGTTCATGGACACGATCAAGAACTGCGTCCTTGGGCCTGCGCTTGTCGTTCAGGCGCTTGTCGCCCTCGTCGAGAAAGGCAACAAGAAGGTTATCATGAACATGACGAGCGGTCTTGCGAGCATTGGATTGGACTGCGGGCCAAAGAATGCGAGCTACAGTATTGCTAAGACGGCGTTGAACATGTACACCTACAAGCTAGCCAAGGAGAAGCCAGATCTTATCACGTTTGTTATTGACCCCGGTGAGTTATGCGCATGCCTGGGAGATTGATCCTGTGCTGACAGGAGCGTAGGCTGGGTTAAGACTGATATGGGTGGACCGGGTGCCATGCTCGAACCGGATTTCTCGATCGGCAACATGCTCAAGACGATCAAGGGCGCGACGCAGAAGGACTCGGGCACTTTCAAACGGTATAATGGCGAGCCGATCCCGTGGTAGATGCTATGTGGAAAGGAGGTGAAGTAGGCAGAGTCGCATTACCACGAGATGGATACATGAGATCAAGCGTCTGGACATGGAGAGCTTGCCTTGCTGGAGGGTATCTTCGACGACTGGCCCAGACTGAAATGAAATCAAGTTATTAATACAGTACACTGACGAGGCGAAGATCAATCCTGAATAGCTTCTATGTCGTCCACAGTCGTCTCCAACAGTGCGTCCAGCTTCTCGTCCGAAAACTCTGGTGGGATCTGAGCACTCTGAACATTATATGGCATGGACGCTGGACAGACCTGGAACACCTTTCTCCTTCATCCTCGCAATCAGTTCTCTATCATACTTGATCGCTGCAATCTGAACTTGCTTGATAGTGCCGGAACAATGTACCACCCTCGGTATACACAGTTCTCCATTCAGGGAAGTGAGAAGGGTCAACGCAGCCCAAGCCATCCGATAATGGTCGCGTGCCACACGCATGATGCACAAATTCGTGACCGGCGAATAGTACTTCACTATCATGCATCCTTGTCAATGAAAACAATGACCGTGTATATAGTAAGATGTACCATTCAAGCCTGCCCCCACAGCCCCCCAACCCACCTCTCCGAAGTTGTGCACAACTATGTCACGCACTGCCGACCAGATCTGTTTTGAAGTCGTCGTCCGCTGCGAGGTTTGGGACGGCCCGCATGGGATAAACTCAACAAGCAGCCATCGATTCTAATGAAGTTGGTGCACATGAATGACCGAATTATGATCGTAAACGGGCTGCGACGCACCTTGAAGCGGACCATGCAGAGCGACGATGAGCGCTTGCTGGTACGTAATGAAGAAAGGGACATCTATAGGGCGGAAGCAAGTCTATCCCAAAATTCTTGTTCTTCTCCACTTTTTTTTCACCTGGCACTGCCCGTCTATATCCAATGGCCAGCTTGCTCAAAGAGTCTAGCAAAACTGTTGCTGGGAAGAGGAAGCGGGAGGAACTGGGGGAGAACGAGGGTGAGAGGAATGGAGTTGGGGAGAACGAGCCTAAGAAGAAAAGGAACAAACAGCGGGTGTTGCTCCTCTCCTCGAGAGGAGTAACGCATCGAATGCGGCATTTGCTCAATGATTTGGAGGCGCTGTTGCCACAGGCAAAAAAAGGTGCTTAGAAGCGTCCCATGTATTCTGCGGGGATGTTAACAACTTGCTTAGATGCTAAGCTCGATTCCAAGCACCAGCTTCACCTTCTTCCCGAGCTCGCTGATCTCCACAACTGTAACAACACTCTTTACTTCGAAGCTCGACGACACGAAGACCTCTATCTCTGGGCCTCTAAGACACCTAATGGACCAAGTATAAAAATGCACGTGCAAAATGTGCACACGATGGACGAGCTCAAGTTGACGGGCAACTGCTTGAAGGGAAGCAGAGGTCTGGTGTGCTTTGACGAGGGGTTCGATAGCAGTGAAAACTGGAGACTTATAAAGGAGGTTTTCACGCAAGTGTGTTGCAAGCAAACTTGAACTTTTATTCTCATACTGATCTATTGCCAGATATTTGGTGTCCCACCCAGTGCACGTCGTACCAAGCCGTTCATTGACCACATCCTCACTTTCTCGCTGGTCGATGACAAGATCTGGTTTCGTAATTTCCAGATCCTCGAGAAGGACCCGGAGAATCCATCAGCTCCACCGAAAACATCGCTTGTCGAAATTGGGCCGCGTTTCGTGCTCACCCCGATCCGAATCTTCGAGGGCGCATTCGCTGGCGCGACCGTATTCTCCAACCCGGAGTTCGTATCACCAGCAGCGGTCCGCGCGGCTGTGAGGAGGAAACAGGGAGAGTCGTACAGGCTGAGGAAGGAGGCACAGATGGACAAAGGCGTCAGAAAGGAGAAGCAGAAGATGCCGGAGGACGAGCTGGCAGTTAGGAAGGTGTTTGCGTGATATGCAGTCGTTCATTCCCCATATTCATGGTGGATTCATTACCACTCGCGAGTTGCTCTTCCAGCCATCCCAGTCATGATTACGATATGGTTACATTAATGATGTCCGTCGCCTCTGGGGCCCATGGTCCTCATCTAGTCTTCCCTGCTGTTCCTGCCTTCGGCGGCTCTGCCTCATCTTCCTCACCATCCACCAAGTGGAATACCTCCTCCCTCTCATCCCACACGTCTGCCAGTCTACTCCGCTGCACGCCAAGCGAAGTCACAGCCCGTGGTTGTTGACGCGTATAGAACGAGGGAAGCGTGTCGTCGCCTTCGTCGTCTGTGGGCTCTTCGAGGACGTCCAGGGGCTGGTAGAGACGTTCAATCTCCCGCCGGTGACGGTAGTAGCGCTCAAGGTTCCAGGATAGATACAACCCTAGTGACGAGCCAAGAAGGTTTGCCTGTCAGCCACGTTAGCTGGGGACTGCAAGTACGAGGAAAATGTGCATACAGCAATATCTCCAAGTTGGAAAGTTTTGTACTACAATCAATTAGCACACATGCAACGAGGGAGAAATCAGTACTGCTTACTGGTAATAATCCCTGCACAAATTCGCTCACAATCCCGCCGAGCACAAAGCACAGGAAGCCAGTGATGAACAAGCCAGCGTTGCGCCAAATCCATATCCGTCTTGCATCCCTACGCGCATATTAAGAACGATCCAATGATAGATGCAGCAGCGTACTCTTCAACGTCAAATATGAAATACACCAGGCCTGTGGCGAGGCCCAGGCATACAAAGTGCATCACCTTGTCATTGACGGGCACGTCGTGAACGACGTTCGTGAACCCCAGGAAGGCAAGGAATATCATATCGACAAGCGTAAATATCACAAACCACTACGTACCGCGTTAGCTATGCATGCAGATCATAAATTAGAAGCGTACTGGTCGTAATCGTATGGGAAGGTGGTAGTTGTTGGGGAGGACGAACTTTTGGGAGCGCATTATGCGTCGAAAGACCAGGCGCGTTCTAGTCGGCATTCGACGTCCTGCTGACATACTGATACTATCCGATGGTGGCATGACTGCAACAATTGCTTTGGTAAGAGGGGGATGAGGGAAGGCTGATCTGACGGTGACCAGCACCTGTTGTAGGATGGCGTGTCGATAGTTGGCGCTGGCTGAGCTTCCACAGACGTGGCTTCTGTATGAGGTGCAGGAGGATCTCAGGGACGACACTCCCAAACTCAGGTTGGGGAATGATGATAGTACGTATACTTCATTACTACTATTGTATCTAACTATCCAACAAAAATGGAGGTACAAAGTCACAGGTCGGAAATACAAAATACTATAAAAACTCCACAATGTACGCCAAAGGTATCGAAGGAATGAGGAAGTATGTACATCCAAGAAGAAAAGCTGGAATGAACTCATGGCGAATTCGTGTAGATATATGAAATATCACGCAACCGGCTCAACGGGCACACCCTCGGAAGTGCCGAGCTTAAAGAGCTTCTCCTTGGCCGATACCTCGATATTGCCGAACGAATCGGCCTGCTGCAGTTTGACGCAGTCGCGAGTACCAAGCACAAGGAGCTCGAAGAAGAACGAGGATGCAGCCCTGCGAGACGCCTTCTGGGAAACCTGATTGAAGCTGAGCTTCTTATCTGCCTTGCTGGGTGTAGGGTGAAGTTCCTTCTTGAGAATTGCAACAGCCTTCAGGGTGTTCTTGCTGAAGCCATGCTGCTTCGCTTCTGCTACCTGAGCATCAACGTCTTCGCTATCCTCGCCGGATTGCGTGGGCTGGGTGTCATCCTTCTGCCTTGTGTCGAAGATTTCGATTGGACAGGTCAGGTTGTCGTACGAGATTCCGCCGACATCTCCATCATCCAGATATGGCGTGGAGAGACGGCTGAAGACTGCTTCACTTGCAGCGCGACCGTCAGGAGCTTTACTCCCAGGGCGCGGGGTACCTTGACGACCGCTCACACCCCAACCATCCCGGTCCATCTCAATGTCCATCATGGGTGCGTCACCAGATTCGTCAAACATGAAACCGCCATCATCCTGGGGACCACCGGCGCCGAGAACATCATCACCAATGACCAGGCTTCGGCCCGCGTCGCCCTCTTCACGTCGACCCATTTCAACTTCAGTCTCGCTGAATCTCGGACGTTTGGGAGTGGGTGCTTCGCCTTCGTCTTCTGCATACCGGCGGCGATTAGTAGGGAAAGTGAACAGCTCGGCAAGCTCTGGCGCAAGACCAGGTGGTGCGGCAATGAAGTACGTGTCAGCATTCAAAGTCTTCGTGGGCAGGAAATGGGCCAAGGGGTCGGCGCGGACTTGCAGCAGCCTCAACATGGATCGAGAGCCAGGCAACAAGGGATGCTTCATGATGATTAAAACAACAAACCGACACAAATGGGGTAAGACTCACATCTGCTAATATGCCGCTTAGATCCTTGTCCTCGTTTCCGAAGCTTTGTCCGAACGCGTCGCCTTCATCCAGCTCTGTGATGGCATCGATCGCCTGACGCTTCAGAAGAGCCTTCTTCTTGTCCTTCGCAGACTTCGAAGTCACTTTGTCCGCCATCTCGTCCAGGCGAGCAGCGGTGCGGGGAGTCAAAGTGGGCATCGTGACCTCCATAGGCGGCGGTGTCGGAGGCAGGGAGGTAAGGCGCGATGCTAGGTCCGAGGGTCAGTAAAGTCACGATTTTCGATCAGACTACCTCACAGGCTGGTGACAGGGGAGTCTTCTCGCGTTCGTGCTCCGGAGCGAGACTGGATTGTTTACCACCTACCAGGTCAGGCAGATCGACAGGAGCGTCCAAGTCAAACAAGTCGCCGTCGGGTGCGTCGAACTCGAAATTGAACTCATCGCCAGCACCTGCACCCCAGCCATCATCAGCGGCATTGGGACGTAGATGGTTGTTAAAAGAGCGCTCTATGGAATTGGATACGTTCGGCGCGTCACGACCGACCTCCACGCTCTCCTGATCTGCACCGCGCCCAACCTCAGGCGCCTCGAGATCAATGTCCATCGCGTCATCCAGATTCAGATCAATTTGAGAGTCGATGCCACCTTCGAACACGAAGGGATTTGCGTATGGATCCTCCAGATCGAACGCGAAATTGTCACCTCCATTCAGTGTGATGTCGGCGATCTTGGCAGCATGGCGACCACTAGGAGCTGGAGCGACGAAGTTCATATTCCTTCGGACCAGATGAGAACTCATCAAAGGGACACGTAAGTAACGTACCAATCGTCCATCATGAAATCAAAATCGAGACCCTCATTGCTGAGCGTGATGGCGTTCCTAGGGACTGTCAACTGCTCTTCCGTCATGTCCACAATGCCGGGTCGGAAAGCCTGAAATGACGTTACATCATAATAATCGCAAGCAAGAGTCAATTTACATACCATCTTTATCTTAAGCAATGCATCATTGCAATCATCCAATAAATATTTTGCCTTTCTGCTGTAGATTCGCACAACACCGAGCAGCAGTTGACCACTGAGTCGAAGCGCGAGTGGCACGGTTTCCTGGTTCACGATCGCGTCTGCCAGCGAGTATCAACATAGGTGTTAAAAAGACACGTTGAGTAGAGGTCGTGTTGGCCGTCATACTGAACGGTCAGGTAATATCACGCACCAACGGATTGCTCAATGTCTGTCTGCAATGTTTGTTGTTTCGACAACTTCCTCTCCCAATGCGCCGCCAGCCAAACTTTTGCGAGTGGCCCACGCCGCGACAAGATGGCCTCTGCATAGAACATGGTGTTGTCCGCAGTGTAAGCAAGATATGAAAACAAGGAGAAGGATTGGTGACTGTGCTGGTCGAGAGGGGAGGAGGCGCGTCGAGGGGGAGCTGGCCTCAGCGAGAGCCCTTCAACACCTCATGTCCTTCCGGGGTCCTCTGCTTCCGTCTCCGTTCACGCTTCCGAAATTATTCGTGAGGGTCGGACGACTTCTCTAGTCTCGCAGGAGCGCCCGTACTTGTCGACTCCGCCCTCGTTATCCGCAACAGAGATTGTCCAGGACGCGACCGAGGAGTCCACGCCGCTGATAGTAGTATGCAGCGTGCGGGATTAGTATCGTCCTCTTCAGCGGCACGTAGGACGTTGGTTTCCGCAGGAGAAAGCAGTAATTGTGAGCCATTTGCTGTGCTCTGGCCAGAATGGATCTCAACGTGTGCAAGGCTTTCGATTCCAACAAAGATGGGCCCGTGTTGCTACGGCGAATCGACCGCCGTCTCAGACTCGGTCGAACTTTCTGTTCGACCCTCGACGTCGAGACGACAATCGACGGACATCTCTCGTTGAACGGCCCAATGTCGCAACTCCTCTAGGTGACCTTACTGCTCAGTTGACAAGGGCTACGCGAAGTTTGGATATCAAGGAATCATTCAGGATCTGCAGAATCATGCGTGCACAGCGTATACGCCCCACCGCCGAAACCTACAATGCATTACTCCGCATGCTGAAAGATCTGAACCAGTTCGAGACGATGTATGCAATTTTCACCGATATGGCTGCTGCAGGGGTACAACCGGATCTTGAGACGTATAACCTTCTTTTACACGTGCGCCGCACCAGACTACCCAGCTTTTGCTTTGACTTACCTATCTCCAGTCTGCACGATACAATGACCTTAACTGCACTTTTATCCTGCGCCAAATGACTTCGGCAGGCATTGAACGCAATGCGCTCTCCTACCAGCATCTCATACAGTATCATGCGGACAACAGAAACTTGGAAATGTGCCTCCAGATTGTTGATGAGATGAGCGTACAAGAAATTCATCCGACCATAGCGACTGTGGAAGCGTTCATCAATCTTGCCGCTCAGCTCAATTATGCGCGATTGGCGCTGGACTTCGCCCTAAACTACGAGGAGAAATCGGCCCGTCGTATACCAGCCACATCCTGGATGAAAATGTTGGGAAGTTGTGCCGTCTTACACTACGTTAGCACATTGCTTTTTCTGTCGCAGGGTCTGATCCCTCATCTCCGTAGATCGAGGGTGTAGAAATATGTTGGGTAAAAGGTGTGGAACAAGGTCTTGCACCCCCCGACGAAGGTCTCTGTCTCGATGTCCTCCATGTTGCGGGTCGGTCTGGCCGGCCAGAACTGGCCATGGGTGTTATTCGTGCACTACGAAAAAATGGAGCAGTATTTCGAGAACATCACCTGGCTCCTGTTCTTGAGGCCTTCCTGAATGCCAACAACTTGAAGGACGCCCTCCACGTGCTTTCTCTCATGCGGTCACATTCGATATCGCCAGAAGAATCGACAACGATGCCGATATTGCGACGAATCGTTCAGAGTGTCGATGATGTTGACAACGCATTTTACATTCTTGAAGAGCTGAAAAACGATGGCAAACCGATCGACATATCCGCCGTCAACGTTATCATCCGTGCATCCGTGGAACTTGATGACCTCCAACGTGCTGTGGGTACATACAAGGAGTGCGAGAAACTCGGCGTCCAGCCAACGAGGGACACATTCTATTACCTGCTGGATGCTTGTGTGAAGGCTCAGCACCATGCTCTGGGAGAAAAACTCTACGAAGAGATGACACGAGCAGGAATACTCCCCGATGAGGCTGCCTATGAGAAAATGCTCTTACTTGCACTCACGCAAACAAGCTACGAGGAGGCATTTTATTATCTTGAGGAAATGAAGTTGAAGTCGCCTGATGTTCCAGCTCGGGTATACGAGGCCATCATCCGCAAGTGTGTAACGTCCTTCGACCCACGTTGGAAAGTGGCAGCAGAGGAGATGCAACAACGGGGATATAGCTTATCATCAAAACTTCTCAGATTTATAGAGAAGGGAGAGGACGACCCCGTGACCTCACCACGATTTTAGTGAATGTCATCTGCATTAATCTAGCCATACCTACTCAGCAGGCCACTTAAGATTGGTCCCGTTAAAATCGGAGGTCACGTGCTTCGCGAACATCTCGCGACGCGTCGTTGATGTTTCCAAGTTCTCCGCTGTTTGATTGTCCGATAACATCATGTTTGGCAAGGCGGCTCGGTTTCCCATTGAAAAACGTAAGGACAATTTCGAATGGAGAGCAATTAAACAATGTGACAGCTTTCCGTTAGCGTCTGACGTTCCTCCGCCGGGTTATTATCAACCCAAAGAAATTGATGACGCACCTTACAAGCGAGGCGCGTTTCTGGAGAAGTCCGAAAGAAAGGTGTTCGATAAGGTTCCTGACGGTCCAGGTAACTTGACATATAAATCCATGTTTCATCTTATGAACGTGTTAGGTCCAAGCGATTATCAATCGATCACTGCAGAAGTAAAGGGGAATGTGCACCACCAGCGCAAACCATCCGCGTCACAGAACCAGGACCATCAGTTGCGACAGCAGGTGAGCAAGGTGCCTGGTGCTCTTTCAATTCCTAATATATCGCTAGATACAAGAATTGCAAGGAGAGAATGCTCGTCTCTTGAAGGAGCGTCGGCATGAAGTACACCAATTAGAGAGCAAGCTTGAGCAGGCAGAGGCAAGGACGCGGGAGTTAGTGAGAGAAAAGGGCACGTTGCAGACAGAGGCAGCTATTGCGATCAAGGAGCAGCGTATGTGATTAATTGGTACCCGTGTGATACGGCACTAAACTGTCCATAGGCTTGGCACAGGACCGCGAAACCACAGCACGCCTGGCGGTAAGTTTCGAAATGATAACCCTTTAACATTAGCTCACGACATGCCGTAGCATGAAAAGGCTGAGAAAGAGGTCAAACAACTCGCGGAGCGCGCCAGCAAATATGGGGCTCTCCAGCGCCGCCTGGAAGAGTTAGAGAAGATGCACTTGGAGAGCAAATCCAAAGTGAGCATCGCTAAGAATCTGATGAGTGTCACCTAAGCGTTATTAGTCTCGAGCAGACAAGGGAACCTTAGAATCCGACCTCGAACATGCCCGAGCGTTTGTGGCTGAGAAGCAGAGAGAACTGGACTCCGTCACAAGTCATCGAGAATCAGAAAGCCGCCGCATACAAGACTTGAAAAGGGCCCACGCCATGGCTGAGACGGAGAACCAGGAACTTCGATCGAAGCTGCACATCCTCCAATTATCAGCCTCTGGCGCTGAAGCTTCCCAAGATCAGAAGAGACAATTTCAAGCTGAACGGCAAGCGATGCAGGCACGACACGCAAAGGAGCTGGCAGAGCTCCAACTGAAGCTTCATGATCAAGAATCTGTCGCCATTAAGTCCAAGCAAGAATTACGTGACAAGCAGGGCGAAAGTCGAAAGACGAATGACGAGCTGCGAAAAGTTCGAGACGAGCTCAAACGAGTCCGTGAGGAGCTCGAAGCGACAAAACTCAAGCATCAAAAGATCGACAATCAACACAGAGAGCAAGAGAAAGACAATGATCGCTTATTCGATGCACGCGTCCAAGCGCTCCAGAAAGAAATCACCAGCCTTCGTGAACATAGCTCCAACGCGAAGCAAGTTATAGACGAAGAAAGGATGAAGACTTTCAAAGAACGGGACGATCTAAAGGCACAGCTTCAACATGTCCGTGAAGTTATGTCAGCAGTTGCAACAAAATATGGTGCTCTCAGTGCAACTATGCACAAGCTCCGGCATCAAGGTGCTCTTGAACGTGCAACAGCAGAAGCAACTCGCATTCGACTGGAAGGCCTCGCAAGGGAGAAGGAACGACGTATTCGTCAACTAGCTGTCGCTCTGCAGTTGCAAGAAGACGCGACTGTCACCATGCTCCATGGACTGAACCATTACGACTCGCTGATTGGTGCTATGCTCCGCCATCAATCTCGCTTCATCGATCGAGAGACGATCGTACGTCCCCAGGCGCTGCAAGAAGATCCGCAGTTGGATTCGGACTCGGCTTGGCGTGAGGAGCTGGTCCAACTTCAGGAGCGGACTCAACGTGAGGTCGTGGAGTTCTTCAAGTTTGACAAGAAATGGGTCGAAGAAGGGTACCATCAAGTGCTCGATCGAGCCAGTAATGCTGAATCGGAGAACGAAATGACGAAGGCGAAACTTGCCGAACACGAAACAGCACATACAAATGCCCAATCTGCTCTTGCAGATGCCGAAGTACGACTGGCCACTGCTGAGCAGTGTGTTACGAGTCTGAAAGCCCAATTATCCGAAGTAACAGATCGTGTGACACAATCGGCTGCTGAAAGTGGCAGGATCCAATCGGGTTACCAGGCAGAACTGAACAAGTTGACAAAGCAAATGAACTCTGAGAAGGCATACGCCGCCCAGATGGCGCTTGACCTAGCACACGGCAAATCACGGGAAGCGGCACTCGCGGTCGACGTCGACAGGTGAGATTCAATATGCAACTTAGCAAGCATCTACTCATGTGCTTGAATTATAGTCTCCAAGAGAATCTTGCACAGGTGGAGAGGTACAAGAGCGAATACCAAGCATTACTGGCCGAAGTTAGAGTCATCTTGTCCAGAAATGCACTCGCCGAAGATGAAGCGGAACGGTTGAGTCGTTTCAATGCGGAGATCCTCGGCCATCAGAATCCCATGCAAAAGATTCTTTATGTCGACAAGCTCCGAAGGGAAATGGCCGATGTTAAGCAGGCAAGCAAGGTTGTGACTGGGTAGGAACATCCTATTGATGACTCCTGCAGAAATTGATTGTGTCTACCTTGGAACGTGATGGGGCAGAGGAGGCAAGGCGGAAGCTACAAGAAGAACTGGCGTCGTACAAGGCGGTGGAAATTCCAATGGACACAAAGCCGAGATCCACTATGACTCGAGTTGCGCGAGTGCCGTTCGCAGCGCGGAGCGTGAATACGTTGTCAAAGTCACAGGCACCACGAAGTTCGGATCGGTCGCCCACTGAGCAGGGCGGATCATTGGGTTCGGAAAACGCGGAGGATGCTCTGCGTGTTGAAGACTTGGGAAAGCCCTAGATATTTGCTAATTTGTTTGGGTATAGTTTCGGACATTCGGCCTCTGTAATTACAGCCTCGTCTCCTCCGTTTAACCTGTTTCTTGGCCTTCTTCGCTCAGTCTTTCCTCAACTCCATTCATAACATGACTGCGGTTGCCTCAAATTGCGGCACTCTACTCTTGTGCTCGGAGCCCGTCAAGTATAGACCGTATACCTCCTCTCTTGAGTATTTACGAGGGAGCCTGCCTGTGCCAGTATACCCATGAGAGGGATCACTGATTGCCGGATCAATGAAGGGAACGGGGTAAAGTTTTCAATTAACTCGCTGCTTTCGAGTGTTGCTGCCCTGGAAGGCCCAGAAACAGCTCCTTTCTTACAATGTGTAAATGACCTGCTATGTAAAGGAAGTTCGTTTACGGTCATGTCCTTGCAGGCCTGCGTAGTGCGTCTTTCAGATCGACAGATCGCGGCACCGGGCACCCTGATTCCAACCACCAACATGCTTGCTGGGCTTGCATTGGCGCTGTGCGCTTCTCTCCTCGTGTCACTATCACAAGCGGCTGGGCCGCTACCTGTTCTCCGCCACAAGAATTCACTTGATCACACCGGCCAGGGAGTTCGCCTTTCCTACAACATACAGCATGACAGACGGGACCAAGACGCAGTGTTCATTCCCGCTTTCGTCAAGCGCGAGCTCAATGGCCTCCTCATCAAATACGCCCAAGCTGCTTCACTTCTACACAACGTGACTGGCGTGATGACACCCATGGTTGATGACAGCCAGGGTGGCATCGAGTCGCAGCTACCTTTATATCCTTCCAGCTCGGGTGTGGTGGAACATCAGACCATGGAGTTGACCGACTACAGCAGAGACGTCCTGTATTCTGGTCCTGTGGCTGCCGGGAACCCTCCACAGAGCCTTAGCCTCATACCAGACACAGGGTGAGCCATTTGAGACGCATATATGTAGGTATTTCGGTCTTACTGAGGTGATCCAGTTCTGCGGACTTATGGGTAAGTGGTCTCATAGGAAGAAAAAACGTATCTGAATATCCCTTGCAGTTTCTATCTGGATGCACGGCATGCCACTCCAAGCAATTCTTCTCTGCAGCCAGCATCACATATGGCCAAACCATGTCAGAGTTCTACGTCAGTTATGTGAGGTCAGATAGTTGATGCGGTGTATCCAAATTAACGCGTACTGGAAAGGGGGATGGGTACGTTAGCGGCGTCTTAGCACAAGATACGGTATCAGTAGCCGCGCTGGCTATCGAGCACCAGTATTTTGGCGCGGTGGACCAGATTGCTTCGTCCTTCTCCAGCTACCCCAGCAGTGGCGTGTTAGGTAAGAAGCGAGCCTGTGGAACAGATTGATACATTCAATTAATGAAGGATTCTTGGTAGGCCTCGGGTTTGGAGCGATATCCCAGACAAAGACCAATACATTCTTCGAGAACCTGGTTCGCGCGCAGAAAGTCCCTTCTCCATTATTCAGCATTGCACTTGCACCTTCTACCAGTGGAGGACACTCGGAGGTACGAGCTCTCCACTTGAAATGTCTATTGACCTACATCATCGTCAGCTCTGCTTGGGGTGCATTAACGAAGACAAGTTTACGGGAGATATCGCTTGGCTTCCACTTCAATCAAAGGTAGGCAATTGGGTTTGCTGATTGACTCTGTCTGACGAAAGCGTAGACGTGGTGGTAAGAAATCCGCTTCATCTTTGAACGATCTCGCCCGTTCACATAGCTCTCCAGGACTCTCGGTATGACGGGCCTGGCAGTTAATACAGTGGGGGTAGTTCCGGTTGGCCTGGTCGCGGTTCGTGTCGTCCTCTAACCAGGTGTCCGGTCTAAATATGATGCGTTGTGCCAGGCGATAGATTCTGGTATGACAGGGCCACAGTTTCAGTAGCAATATTCTGAAAAAAATTGGCAGGAACGAGTCAAATCTATGTACCGATGTCAGCTGCGACAGCATTCTACAATCAGGTGCGCACCGTCACAATGTGATCACCGTTGCACACTTTCGCTGAGCGGCTGATGGCGCCAGATACCCGGTTCTAAGTCAGCACCACAATATGGCGAAGGTCGGTGATTTGTCCAAGGCGGAGTCTAACTGACCGCGAGAAAGGATTCTGGACGTTTCCATGCAATTCAAGGTTGAACCTCACGATCAGCTTCGATGCGGTACCCTTTGACATTGATCTGTCGGACTTCAACTTGGGAAAGACGACACAAAGTTCAACGTAAATACCGCCTCTCAACGTGATCTAATAGCTGAACCTGGTCCAGAGACTGTGTTGGTGGCGTCTTCGGGTTTCCGGAAGAGTTACCAAGTAATTTTGCGGTGATCGGAGCCGGGTTTCTCAAATCTTGTGAGTATGGGACCTTCAGACGTGAGTTCTTTCTGATGACTCTTCAGGGTATGCCATCTTTGACTACTCGCAAAATGGAAGAATCGGGTTCGCAAAGAGTACCGCTCGAGATATCCAGGGCGCGCCCATTCCAGCCGGGCCCGGACAGTTCAGCTGAAAGCGGGAGGGATGCAGACGTTGATCGTAAACACCGAACATATCGGGCATCGCATTGGCAACATTAGCATAATACACATGAATAAAGAGGTATCAGCAATCCGCATAAATGAACCCGATAACGTGAATGCCACTCGTACTGATACAAACATTAACCACACCAACTCCAACCTCCGACCTCCATCCAACATCAAAGGACCAAAATCAACACTCGAACCTGATGAAAGCGTGAATATCATGAAGTAACCTTCTTCCCCAATTCTTTCCCCTGGCTGAGGACCCGAAGCCAACTCTCTCCCACCTCCTCCCGCAACGCCTCGATTCTAGCGCGGAACGCCTCTGCATCCGGGTTCGGCGGCGGACTGGGAGATGCGAGTAAGGCGGAGCGTGGATGTGGCCCAAGATGCGAGTCGACAGAGGACAAGGAGACACGTAAATGCTGCATGACACTTTGCTGATCATCGTTTGCAGTCGGCCTAACGTTGGTCGGTATGGCCCCTCCGTCTAGGTCGACGACCCTCTTCACCGGGGGGCGGCGTTTCTTAGGCGTGGGTGCAAGGGTGCTGGGAGAGCCCGGTGTGCGCTTGGGCTGCAACTGTGCCTTGGGTGAGGAGGGCGCGGGTGCCGTGCCCGGAACAGGGAAGGGGCGAATGGTAGCGGTTACGGTCGGTCTCGGCGCTGGGGCGGTAGAGGGTGTCTGGTGCGGGAAGAGGGGCGGGGAGGAAGTAATCGTCGTTGCGGGAGGTTCCTGTACTGCCTGGACTGGCGGAGGGGGAAGAGAGGGCAGGTGAGCAGGTGAAGGGGAAGATATGTACATGTTCTCGGTCCAGGTTGGGCCTGTGCCGTCCAGCTTGACCTCCCTGCCCTCCCGCCTGAAAAGCTCGAACACCCGGACGCGCCAGTCTGGCTCGGTCCGGCAGAACATGTTGTCCTCTATCCATACGTCTTCTATCTCCATACACTGGGACAGCCGGCCCACTTCGGCCGAATCTTCTAGAGCGTTGGAGCGCAAGTCGGCGAAGCGCAGGCGAGGGAGACGCTCGAGCCCGCACAGACTGTCTAGGCGGTTGTGAGAGAGGTTGAGGCTGCGGACTTCGGGTAGGAGGGCACCAATCCCTAGGATGCTGTCGAGCATGTTGTGAGCGACGGAGAGGTGTGTGAGGGTGGGGATTTGAGATAGGCAGGGCGGGAGGGAGACGAGCAGGTTTGATGAGAGGTCGAGCGATTGCAGCGCGCTGAGGTATGGGGTTGGCGCCGAAGGGAAGAAGGTGAGGGCGTTATCCGGTAACGCAAGGTGCCGCAGAGATGCCCAAGTGTAGGCGGGCAGGGTGGGAGGAGGCGCTTCGGCAGGTGGGGAGTGCGGCAGCCCGTCGGGGCTAATGGATGGATGTTGCGAGCGAATAGACGATGCGTGGTGAATCAATCTAGGTCGATTCTTCACAGGCGTCTTGAGATCCCCCTTCCTCCTCACCATATCATTGGCCACCGCATCTACTAGCACGTCGCTCACGTCCTCCACGCTGCTCCTCCTTATCGTGAAACTCCTTAGGCCAATGCTCAGTTGATCCCATCCGATGTAGTCCCGCGGGTCTACGTCCGTCATCTCCAAGCTCTGCAGGCTCTTGAATACATCCAGAGGGAGGGCGTTGTCGACCGGTGGGTCTTCCGCAAGTTCCGTAATCATGCGTGCACTGAAGGCGTGTAACGAGAGAGCCGGTAGGAGCGTCATGAGGCTGTACATGTGCTTGAGCTCGGTGTCGAGGCTGGGCGGTTGAACAGCGCCCCCCATAAGCCAGCCTAATGAAGGACCGAGGGAGAGCTTGCTGACGGCGGAGAGGGTAGAACGGATTGAGAATATGGACTGTGCGTCCCTATCCTTCGCTGCGAGGAGGGACATGTACGCGTTTTGCTTCAGGGGTGTTTCGAGCTTGACGTCCATGTCACCTACGTTGAGGCCAAGCGCTTCCATTCGCATTAAAATGTAGGAGAGATGGTGAGGGTCGATAGAAAGTACGACGGGACTCGTATGTCGCTGTGGTTGAGAGGGCGTGACCCATGAGAGGAGGTTGTAAGGCTCTGATTGTGAGGTTGAGTGGTGTCGTGTGCGAGGAACAAAGCCGGCGCTTGCTAAGCTTTGTTCATGAGATCGAATGAAAGCGGCGAATCTGCGGATATAATCATCGCCTTGTTCAGTATTTGCCATCGCAATGAGAGGGTATATAGCATTAACAGAGAGTTTAAAAAGAAGATCAAGGTTTGTAGTTAGTAATAATATTCCCTTTATTCACTTTGATCCCGTCCCGGGTCCATTTCGCTCACCCACGCCGCTTCCTCACTCCCAACAACCTGACTCCTTACTTCTCTTTCCTCTTCTCCACCACCATCTCTTTGCAGTCATGAAGTTAACTTTCAAGACGCTGCAGCAAAAGCAGTTCACTCTGGATGCTGAGCCGTCAGACACTGTCCTCGATCTCAAGCACAGGATCAGCCAGGACCAGGACTTCCCTGTTGAGCAACAGAAGATTATCTACTCCGGTCAGTCATCCCCTATGACTCGCTACGCACCACAGGACTCATCTGCATACCTAGGTAAGATTCTCAGCGATACCCAGACAGTAGAGGCATGTAAAATCAAGGAGAAGGACTTCCTAGTCGTTATGGTCAGCAAGGTGTGAACTTCACTTCTTTCCAGGTCGCATTAGGAGCTTACGTATGCGCCACGCGTCTGCAGCCAAAGGCTGCCCCCGCAGCAACGACAAGTAAAACGGCTACTCCGGAGCCTGCCAAGCCTGTCGCGTCTACCTCTTCCTCTGCCGTACCTTCTGAACCCGCCGTTGTCCCCGCACCTGCTGAGCCGGTCGCTGCCCCAGCTCCTGTACCGGCCGCTACCGAGCAGCCCGCCGCGGCTGCAGCTGCGCCCGCATGGGGCGACCAGTCCGCTTTCTTCACTGGAGCTGCTCTTCAGGGTGCGGTCGAGAACATGATGGAGATGGGTTTCGAACGTGCACAGGTCATGCGCGCTCTCAAGGCAGCATACAACAACCCTGATCGTGCGGTCGAGTATCTGATGAGTGTGCGTTCATGCCACTCTCTGCGTGGGAACCACAGTCTAACCCTATTGATAGGGGATCCCGGATCACCTGGTGCGTGAAGAAGCACCCGCTGATGCCGCGTCTGCCGTGCCACCACCCGCTGCCGCTGCTGCCACGCCTGCTGCCCCCACACCCGCCGCCGCTGCCGCACCCGTTGCCCCTGTGGCACCCGCGAACCCCGCCCAACCGCAGAACCTGTTCCAAGCCGCTGCTGAGCAAATGCAGCGCCAGCAAGGCGGCGCTGCCGCTGGAGTTCCAGGGCTCGGTGCTGCGGCTGGTGGTGCCGGTGGGATCACCCCACAGCAGGCTCAGCAGATCACCGCCTTCCGCAATTCGCCCATGTTTACCCAGATCCGGCAAATGATTGCACAGAACCCAGCGCTGGTCCAACCCCTCATCCAGCAACTCGCTGCCACCAACCCCCAGCTCGCCCAGGTCATGAATCAGAATCCTCAGTTATTACTGCAGCTGTTGGCGGGCGAGGAGGGTGAGGGTGACGAGGGCATGGAGTGGGAAGGTGATGGTGAAGGCGGTGTTCCGGGGGTGACCACAATCCAGGTGACGCCAGAGGAAAACGCGGCTATTGAACGTGTACGTGATCCTACTACTATTTCATCATTCCGAGCACATGCTTACATGAGCTTTCTGGCTCAACAGCTAATCGGACTCGGCTTCCCGCGTGACCTCGCCATTCAGGCCTATTTTGCGTGCGACAAGAACGAGGAAGTGGCGGCTAACTACCTGTTCGACTATGCTTTCGAGCAGAATGACTAGAATCGCATGCGCGCTGCTGCACCCCGTCCTATACTACTACCTTCCCTACCCACCTACCTACGCTGTGCATGATTATGCTGTCGACGATGATGATACGATGCAGTTGTTGGGGGCGGAATATGTATAACCGAGAATGAGATGCGACGAGATGCCACGCTCTTCTTTAGCTCAAGCTCAATGAAAACAGACTCATCCTTCTTACAGTACTGTGTGGATGCTCTGCTGTCCTGTCTACCTCATGATCGTCGACCCTTTTCTCGGCGTGACTCGATGCTATTTTTTGGAGCTTATCTCGCCTAGCCAGCGCAGCAAGGGTCATCCAGCTTTGGGAATGTTAGGAATGCTTCTCATCTTCCTGCACGGGCACCTGACATGTACGACTTCAGAGTGCCTGCTCGCTTGCGATCCTGAACGATGGGATGAATTACTATAATTATTGGCTTTGCCCAGGTCGCGGTGCTCTGCGCAAGATGTCTTCTACCGTCACAGAACTCAGCAAAACTCCTGCTACTGGCCCTGTGAGTCTGCCCGGCCCTCAGTTAACCAAACCTCCCAAGGAGCAAGAGCAGTTCGTCTACTTCTCCTATGAGGGCGCCTTTACCGGCAGGCGGAGCATCTCCCTCACATCTGGGGAGGACCAACCATTCACATCCATACCCACGATTGACATCAGCCTCCTCTTCTCCCCAATCGTAGAGGAACGCGCTGCCATCGCTCGGGAACTGGCAGACGCCTGCGAACACGTGGGATTCTCGTACATTACTGGGCATGGTGTTGCCTCTCCCTTGATCGAGAGGACGTTCGAAACGACGAGGAAATATTTCGATTTGCCGCTGGAGAGGAAAATGCGGAATTGGATTTATGGGAGTGGGCATCTGAGAGGGTACGAGCCTGTGCATGGAGCAAGGGTGGATCCGTCTAAGAAACTTGGCGGTGAGCGGCTTATGCATATTGAGAAAAGGATTGATGAGAAGCAGATAGAAACGAGGGGTTCTTGATGGGCTACGAGCCTTCGCTCGACCCTTCTCCCCCTAAGCTCACCGAAGAGCAAGAAAAGAAACTCAAAGAATGGACCAACAACTTTCCCCCCGAACCGGAGTTGGCGTGGTTCCAGCGCGACCTGAAGGCGTACCACTCTGAGCTGCTTGGGCTATCCCGCAGGCTCATGCGCGCGTTTGCACTCGCGCTCGGGGTGGGAGAGGCGTGGTTTGACGAGAGGGGGGAGATGGACAGGCCGAATACGGCTATGAAGGTTATCCATTATCCGCCGCAGGAGGTGGATGACGGAAGCGAGACGGGTATCGGGGCGCATACAGATTTCAGCTGTCTGTCTTCCTGCTTCAGAATCGGGAAAGTGCTTATCGTGGCGCGGTAGGCTTCACACTGCTGCAGACTTCGGCACCTGGTCTGGAAGTTCTGAACCCCAAAGGCAGGTGGGTGCCCGCACCGCCTAAGGAAGGCGCATATATCATGAATGTCGGTGATTTCTTGATGCGGATGAGCAACGGGCGGTTCCAGAGCACAGTACATCGGGTCCGGAACCTGGGAGGGGAGGAAAGGTACTCGATACCTTTCTTCTTTAATACGAATCTTGATGCACCGGTTCAAGTACGTCTTCGTGAGATAAGGTTGACAGTGTGGGTGATTAGGCTTTCAGGTGCTTCCAACGTGTCAGTCGCCTGGGGATCCAGCGAAGTTCCCAAACCAGATGGTTGAAGAGGTGTGCCCGTCGCTGTCAGAAGATAATGCACTGACGTCCTGATGCCAGATCTATTCGAAGAGACATGCGCAGAAGATCGACAAATTCCGGGCTAGGCAACAAGAGTCTTCTGAGGGACAAGCAGTGGCCGTATGCTGAAGCGATGCAGAAGAGTAATTCATATGAACTACGGAATGATAATGCTGTTGTGAAAGGTGTTTTGACCATGCAAAAGTCCCACGAGAGTTGCTACGCTGGCTGCGGGTGACATGGAGGCGGTGTTCAATCTAAGCCCTGTGATTGGCTGATGGGCATTGAGGGCCGTTAGCTGGAGAAGGCGTACTGTAACCGCTGAAAAGGGAGACCTCCGAGGATTCTTCACTCCACCAAAGTTGTACCTTATTGTCGTATTGTCATGCTGAATTGTTACAATAGATTATTCTGGTGAGAAGAACAATAGAATTGCTTTCGCTGTCGGATCGATTCGTGCGTTGACAAGCCGGGTATTTGGTAAAGCCTCCGGTTCAGGGCCGGGCTCCTCCGCGGGGCAAAAAGGGCATCGCAAACCGCAGAACGTTGGGTGGTCGCCTCGCATCTAATACGGTCGCCAGACCCACCGCTCCCCCCCTCCAACCGCTCCCATTATCCCGCTTCCCCCTTCGCCGTCCTGCCAGCACCCTATAGACACCGTCTACGATGAGCATGGAGATTTCGTACGTTTATTCACCGGTGAATAGCTGTGAGACAGCAATTTTACTATTTTACTAGGTCTATCCTCCAGGGAGGTTACAACCACCCGCTCGCACGGACCTGGCAATGCAAGCGTCAGCTCACCAAATCCATGCTCATGTACCCCATCTTCATCACCGACGACGCTGACGCCCGGGTCGAAATCGCTTCTCTACCCGGTCAATGCCGGTGGGGTGTGAACAGGTTGAAAGAGTTCCTCGGGCCCCTTGTGCAGAACGGGCTCAAGAGCGTAATCCTCTTTGGTGTCCCGTTCAACTGCACGAAGGACGAAACTGGCACTCCCGCAGACGATCCGGAAGGTCCTGTCATCCAGGCTATCACCCGGCTCCGTCAGCTCTTCCCGGAGCTGTACATCGCTACCGATGTGTGTCTGTGTGAGTATACCTCTCACGGCCATTGCGGTATCCTCCACGAGGACGGGACGATCAACCAGGCTCCTTCGGTAGAACGGATCGCCGAGGTCGCAGTTGCCTATGCCAAGGCCGGTGCACACTGCGTAGCTCCGAGCGATATGATGGACGGGCGGATTAGGGTGATCAAGCAGGGCTTGATCGAGGCTGGACTCGCAAATCGGTGCATGGTCATGGCTTACTCGGCAAAGTTTGCGAGCTCGCTCTATGGACCATTTAGGTGAGCCCGGTTCAGCTGGTGGGAGGCGTGTGCTGATAAGTGCAAAGGGATGCGGCGGGAAGTGCGCCTTCGTTTGGTAACCGCAAGTGCTATCAGTTGCCTCCCGGTGGGAAGGGCCTGGCAAGGCGAGCAATTGTAAGCTCTCTACCACATGTTTCTGTTCTCTTCTCACGGTTGGATAGGTGCGTGACGTGAACGAAGGCGCGGATGTGATCATGGTCAAACCGGCGATGCCCTACCTAGACGTGATCCAGGATGCTGCCGAGCTAGCACCAGATCATCCATTAGCGGCATATCAGGTCAGCGGAGAGTTCGCCATGGTTGTTGCCGGTGCCGAAATGGGGGTGTACGACCTGAGGACGATGGCGTTTGAGAGTATTGAGGGGATGCTGAGGGCTGGTAAGCTCCTTTCCCCTGTCTCCTGAAAAGGAGCAGACACTAATGAAACCAAGGGTGCACCCTCATCCTGACGTATTTCACACCGCAGTTTTTGGAATGGCTCAACGAGGCATAGTGAAAGGGAGGAAAGGGGATGCCAAAAGAGACTGGCCGAGCAGCGGATCTACGCTCCTTCCGGTCCGACACTCGTTGTACTTTCCGTGTATGTATATGGAGACCACTAATCAGAAAACGAGAAACCTTTGTTGTGTGTGTGTGGTTCACAACGATCGATCGGAGCAAGACTGGTGAGATTCTGGTGCATACCGCAGAGGGGTGCGATATCAGCCTGTCTCCCTTGTTCTGCCGGTAGCCTCTGCGTACTGGACGGGGTGGCACCTCATTCAATCTGTCAATTATAACCATCAAGCGCGATCATCCGGCCCAGAAACCAACAGATTGTTATTCTTCAATATGCCGACCCTGCGGAATTTCCCCCTGCGGAATGGACTCCGCCACAGAGGAATGATTGATTTACATTTGTCACGTGATGCGGAGAGGGACGCGTTTTGAGGGCGTGTGCCTTGGCGCTTCCGGCGCAGCTTCTTCATTGCCTCGTTGCATCAACGCTTGTTTGATACTTACTTTCACGGCTGATATCAACGTCGGCGAACGGAAGACGGATACAATACAGTACAATCCAGAAGAACAACACAACAACATAACGCGAAGAGATGAGTTGGTATGCAGGACACACGGCCCTACCTACGCAAGGCGGTCCCCAATGGGACGTCGCTTACCCCACGACGACCTTTAATGGGCTCGAGGAGAGGCTGCGGACTACAAGCGTTCATTCTCAAGACGACGAGGACGAAGAGGAAGTAGAGGAACTGGCGGGGTACGAAGATGGCTACGAGGCGAGGGATCATCCTCTTCCCGAGGGAGAGGAAGAAGCAGACCAGACGATCCGATTACGCCCTTCACAGACAAGTAGAGCATCACATCGCTCTTCCGGATCTTCATCAGCCCACACAGCAGTGGAGTATTACTCACCCGCTTACTCCGCCTCTGCGCTGCCTTACATCCCGCCCACGAGCCCTATAGACTGGGACAGCGTTCAACGCCAACAGGCTGCCAATGCCGCTGTTTCTGTGCATTCTCACGATAGACCGGGGTCCACTGAGCCTCACATCGAGCTTGGCGCGGATCATGACGTGGAGGCGTATGGGCGTTATCAACGGGCTCAGTATCAGCCGCCCAGGAGCCGCTCGCCTACCCCCATGGACGAGGGGGACGTCGCGGATGAGAAGGGGTACGCGGGTTCATCGAGATACTCCGCTGCGGGTCGTGATGTCGTCTATGGCGAGGTGGACGACGAGGTAGACGGGTCGACATTGAACGAGAAGGCTTCTATACCGGATACGCCGTTCAGCCATTCAGACACAAGACATTTTGGCCCTGCGCCTGTGAGGCCTCAGGCGAGAAGGCATGGGGAGAAGAAGAGGGTACTGTTGAAGCATGGACATTATGTGCGCGACTTGCCGGTACCGAGGAGGCTTATCTTACCTAAGAGAGGAACGAGGGAGATGACGGAGACGAGGTTCGTTTCTCTCTCCGTGGTGATATCTCGTCGTTGACCGTTCTGTCCTAGGTACACAGCAGTCACCTGCGACCCAGACGACTTTGGAAAGAATAAGTTCACCCTCCGTCAGGTGGAGATGAACCGCCAGACAGAGATGTTCATTGTCATCACCATGTACAACGAGGATGACGTCCTGTTCTGCCGTACGTTGTACGGGGTGATGAAGAATATTGCCCATTTGTGTTCGAGGAAGAATAGTTCTTGGGGACCCGACGGTTGGAAAAAGGTGCGTTTTCCTTGGCTTTCCATATCTCTTCTGCACCGGGTTACTTCGGCTCCTAACCCATCCACAGGTGGTCGTATGTATTGTCTCTGATGGGCGAAGGCAGATACACCCCCGAGTCATGGACTGTCTGGTCGCCTTAGGCATCATCCAACCACACGCGATGAAGAACATGGTCTTAGGCCAGATCACAACAGCCCACGTATGGGAGTATACGACAACTTTTGCTCTCGATGCGGATAGGAGATTCAGGTATCCCGAGAGCTCGTTCGACATTGTCCCCACCCAGATCTTGTTTTGCTTGAAAGTGCGCTGTGGCTCAGATCGGATATGTGCATATAGCTAACATCCAGCACAGGAAAAGAATGCCAAGAAGATCAACTCCCACCGATGGTTCTTCAACGCCTTCGCTCCGCTTCTCCAGCCCAACGTGTGTATTCTGATCGATGTCGGTACGCGCCCTGGGCCCAAGAGCCTGTATCATCTCTGGAAGGCGTTCGACCTCAACTCGAACGTTGCGGGGGCGTGTGGGGAGATCGCGGTGTATAAGGGCAAGTGGTGGAAGGGGCTGCTGAACCCGCTCGTCGGTCAGTGTTTGATCCTCCCTCCCTGGTATCTTCAGCTGACTGGCTCGGGCAGCATCGCAGCACTACGAATACAAGATGAGCAACATCCTCGACAAGCCCTGCGAGTCCGCCTTCGGGTACATCAGTGCGCCCAACTTGCTTTTACCCTTAATCGCAGCTGACAACGAGCAGACGTGCTCCCGGGCGCATTCTCCGCATACAGATATATCGCGCTGCAGAATGACAGGAATGGCAAGGGACCGTTGGCAAGTTATTTTAAGGGAGAAGTGTTATCGGGTCAGAATGCCGATATGTTTACAGCTGTACGTGTTTCTTTAAGGTCATTGTCGGTGACCCGTGTTGATCTTTGTACAGAATATGTGTATGTGCGATGATTATTTGCGAGTCCTGTTTACTGACATCCGCGATCCCTTCAGATTTGGCCGAGGATGTGAGCTCTTTCCTCCTCCTGCAGACACACTTCTGACGCACTTCAAGCGTATCCTATGCTTCGAGCTCGTAGCCAAGCCTGATTCTGAATGGGTTCTCCGCTATGTCAAAAGCGCCGTCGGGGAGACCGACGTACCCGAAACGCTTGCTGAGTTCATAGGCCAACGCCGGCGCTGGCTCAACGGTTCCTTTTTCGCCTCAGTCTATGCGCTGTACCATGTTGGCCAGGTTCTCCGGTCGGGGCACAGTGTATTCCGCAAGGCGATGCTGCTATTTGAGTTTGGGTATAACCTGATTAACGTCATCTTCGCTTGGTTCGCGGTGGGGAACTTCTTCATATTCTTCGTGAGTACTTCATAGTGAAAGACTACCGAAAGCTGATTAGGATAGGTGATCCTCACGTCTTCGGTCAACGACCCCTCGTTCAACCTGAAAGGGGTCGGCTTCTTGAACACCTTGACACAGGTTAGTGTTGCGTCATTAGCGTGATCATATTTTCACCACATACCTAGTATGCTTATGCGGGAACGATCGTGGCTTGTTTCCTCTTCAGCATGGGGAATCGTCCGAAAGGGTAGGATTGTGCGTACGGGACGGAGGAGTCAGCTGACCTGCTATTAGTGCACGTTGGAAATACCGAATCGCCGTCGTGATATTCGCTGTCCTCACAGTCTGGATGGTCGTCTGCGCCGTGCTCTGTGCCGTCAAAGCTCTTGAACAGATCGGTACCCCCATGTACAGTCGAATGGTCCTCTCCCTCCTGGTCACATATGGTTCATTTGTCGCCGCGAGTGCGCTGTTCTTGGATCCGTGGCACTTGATGACGAGCTTTGGGCAATATATGCTCTTCTCGCCTACCTTTATCAATGTCCTCAACATGTGAGTTCTTGTTTTTAACGGCGACGTCTGCTCATGACCGAGGTCAGCTATGCCTTCTGCAATCTGCACGACTTTTCATGGGTAAGCAACATGCTTTAGGGGCACAGCAGATGCTGAAACTCGTGCAGGGGACGAAAGCTATTACGACGGTGGATACTGATCTCGGTGTCGTCCGGGGTATTGTTAAAGGTGATACCGTGGAGGTGGAAGTCGAATACGACAAGGATGACGTAGACAATGTTTACATGGAAGCGCTTCACCGGCTCAAGGTAAGGGAACCCATCCCACGAGCCAAACCGAAGGCTTTCAACGAAGATGAGGAAGCTATCAAGGACTACTATGCTAACGTTAGGACCAACGTGCTGCTTACATGGGCCCTTTCAAACGTAAGCCAGTGCCTTCGTCCTTCTGTCACTTACTGAAACCAGTTTCCTGTCCAGTCGTTCTTGGCCGTCATCATCCTGAGTGGAAACGTCTCCAGTACTTTCGACGGGAGCAACAATTATACAGTTACCAAGTCTTACATGCTCTTCATTCTCGCATTCGTTGCCATGACGAGCATTATTCGCTTCGGGGGATCTATGATATATCTTATTGGGAGGGTGTTCACAGGATGATACAAACAAACATTGGCTTGTACAATGTACTTCTACGGATTGGACTACATTATTGATATTGTTACAACATCGGTTTGAGGCTAGAACACTCTGAGTAATCATCGGAACACGTGTTCGAAGAACGATTGAGCATGGGCTGGAGGCTTTCCTGGTCGACGCCTCTCTAACTCTGGCAGCGTATCTCGTCCCATCGGTGACTCTGTTGCGGTACGCCTTGGCCGCTCAGGTCTCGGCCGACGACGAACGGGTGATGGGGAAGGAGATGGTCTTGAGTGAGGCCTCTCCCGATCCGCTAAACTCATCCGGTTGAGAGTCCTTTCCAGATCTGCAGGCCGAGGAGTGTCATCGTCTGGAAGTGACATATCGTCCCCAGGCTCTGCTAGAGATTCCTCGTCCTCAGACTGCATCTCGACGTCGGCCGGTTCATACGCGGACGACTCGTCACCAGAAGCGGCCTCAGCGATCGACAAGCCATCGTCTGTAAGGTCGCTGACAGACTCTCCGTTGATTGAAGCAGCTGCGCCTCGAATGGGCCGATCTACGTTGCTCCATGCTTCACTGTCATATGCGACGGATAAGGCATCGGTGTCGGTTTCAATTGCTGGTGAGGGATGGGTCGTTGCTTCTAGTGATGCGAGGTGGGTCATGTGTGGGCCGAAGCTGTTTGGTCGCAGGAGGATGGTATGACGTTCCCCGTTTGGAAGGTCTTTGCCTACCAGAATGGTTACATTCAACAACGGACAGGGGTGAAAGAAGACGTACTAAAGCTGACAACATTATGCCATCGTGCAGTGCAATAGGTCACATATCTCGCCAAAGGATCATCCGTTTTCCAAACCAACTTCAACGGCGTTCTGAACACCTCCACCACGCTCCCGCCCAGGCATCCGTTGTACCCCTCATCGATCGGTGCCTCGAACTCGATGCCAAACGGTCTCCCGGGACGCTGTTGCCCTGGTGCCTGCAACCACTGTACGATCTCCCCCTCCACCACACGTACCATCTTCTCCGAGTGTAGTCCCCGCCTTCTCAGGTCTTTGCGCACACCACGGAGCGAGATGGTGAACCTGCCGGCGGCGGATGACTGCTCGTCGTGTTGTGGCGGGGCTGGGGAAGGTGCAAGTTGCGTACGGGGGAGATACGGCGGCAGTGGCACAGGGAAGGTAGATCGGACGCTCGCGATCGGTGCATCATAATCCGATCGCTGAGGAGCGACAACATGAGGATTACTCAAGAAGCGGGCTATCCGATTGTCAGACAATGCCACCTGGGTAATGAGTAAAGTCGCACTATTCTCTCTCCTGAGGGCTTTCCGCTTTCCTTCAATCTTGGATGGGCTTGAGCGTGCTTCGAAAGGTGAGGCATCCCGTACCCCATTCTTAGGGGAAATGCCGTGTAAGTGTGCAAATCGACTGCGCGGGTCACGCAGGATTGCGGGGAAAGACATTGGCAGAGGAATATCAGGGCCATGGGTAGCTAGCAAGGACGTTTCCACTTGAAGACCGTCATCCTGCGGGCTGAGGATCTCTACCATAGTATGTGCAGCAGGTAGGAGAGAGATGCTTTCCGCCTAGAGTGTGTAGAGGATACAAGAGCGTGGTGGATGTCGTCCTAGGAGTACATGACGGTCGTCTCCCTGAGCGGTGAACGTGCTTCATGCCTCATGCTGACTTGGTTCGGCACCGCTTCCCGACGAGCGGCGCGGGACAACACATTTAGGAGAACAAGTGCATGTATACATACAACCCCTCGTAACATTGCGGGGCTCGCGAAAACCCAGAAAGCAATAAAGAAAATAAATACCGACGAGTCAGTCAGTAGCCATGCGCCCGAAATTCATCAATCTCTCGCAGTATTAGCCCGATATCCTTCACAGTGAGGCATAAAGCGGTATCTTGGAGATCCAAGGTGAATCTCGGTTTGAAGCCTCCCAACAAAGGTACAGTTGTTGGGATGAAGTTAATAACGTTGTTGGAAGTCTCTGGTACGGTGGGGGCCAGTGGTACAGGTTCCGGCTCGTGAGGTGGTATGGGGTCGCCGTCAACGATGGTTGTCATCTCGGTGTCCATCAACTCCCCAGGAGGCACATCGGTCGGCTCCACGACAGCCACGGGTATAGACGGCAGCACCACAGCTTCTTGAATGACCCTGGCCGTTTCTGTGGATTCCAACGCTGTTTTTGGTCTCGGCAATTTCCCTAGTAAATGCACATGCTCGACCTGAACCGGCGAGAGCTTCACACCCAATTGGGTTCGTCTCGAAGGTCCTGGAGGCGTTGAAATTGGGCGCGGGGGTGGGTTCGACGGTGGAGAGGCAGCAGCATTCCTTGAACGGTTAGCCGCAGGCCTCTCTGTTGATGATCGCGCAGGCAGACTCGGCAACTCCTCTTCTTCCTCCCGTTGGACATCCGTAATCGTGCGACCAAGGCCAGCAGAGACCTCATGGGCAATCTCCGCCTGAGAAACTTTTCCGTGCAAATGTGAGACGTGCCTGCTGCCCTGTCCCGCCTTCGCAAAGCGAAATCGTGCTTCGGCTCGTTCAGCTTCTCTTTTCGAGCGTTTTCGGGCTGTCTCGCCGTTGCTGTGAGAATCAGAGTCGGAATCGAAAGGCGACGTGCGCTTGGCTTTGCCTCTCGGAGGAAGGGAGGTCAGCGCTGCTCGGACCAGTGGTATCTGATCCCCTGTCACCGTTGGGGCATTAAACACGTCACGCGCAGGTAATATCGTGGGAGTACCCGCGGTTTTCTGAGTTGTCGAACGACTCGTGGAGGCATTGATAGGCGCAGAGGCGTGTGATCGGTGGATCGGGCGAGTACTCGCTTCCGAAGTCGATGGAGCATTGTCCGATGTCCGCTGTCTCTTGGTGGTAACCGCTTCGTGATGTTCCTCCCCCGCACGCCGCTTTCCATTTCTCAGCACCTCCGACGCCTCCTTAATCTTATCCTGTAACCCTTGCCTCGCGTTGGGGTCAGACCGGAACTCCGAGCGCAAGATCGCTTTAGGGGCATGTTCCAAGACGACTTCCTGCTCTTCTCCTTGCAGTGCTCGCTGTTCTCGCTCCCAGTCTTGCTGCGTGCCCAACCCAGCGGAGAGAAACCCCTGGCGATCGTGTTCGTCACGGAAGTGTACATCCGCAGTGTCCACGCGACGCGCGGCACTGGACGGTCCAGATCGTGACCTGTCAGACGGCGACCGCATTGAGTGGGTGGTCTCTATAGACACGGATTTGGCATGCCGCATGAACGCAGGTTGGGTCCAGCTTTCTGGATCATGTTGACCAGATACAACTTGAGAGTACCGCGGCGGAAGTGTTCCTGCTCGCACAATAGTAGACTGCTTCGTATTCTGTTCCGGTTGGGACGAGGATGCGCGGCCACGAATGCTGCTGGCAGAGGCGGGGCTCGATTTCTGCATCGGTGCAGGCGCACATGACTCCGTATCACCTGATGATCGGATTGTAGATGGAGATAACTCAGCAGCGATATAAAGCGGTGTAGCAGGAACGGAGGAACTTGGTAGGAAGGGCGTCCGCGGCTCTGCGGAGCTGTCATCGTCATCAGAGCGCTGGGTACCAAGAACGCCTTCTACTGAATCCAGTGATGCAGGCGTCTGTGCGCCAGATGGGGCTCCATCGTCGTCTTGGTCCTTTTCCCAAGCGAGACCTTGGTCGGAATCTTCATCGTCAGAATCATCGATGTCTTCCTCCCCCTCATTCTCCTCCTCCTCCTTTTCCTCTTCTTCTTCCTCCTCCTCCTCGTCCTCCTCCTCCTCTCCTACCCCGTCATGAGCCTGGGAGGGCTGATCAGCGCTCTCGTGGTTCTGTTCGTCCGGTTCCTGTGTATGGGCCTTTGCAGATTCGTTCTGGTGGTGTGAATTACGGTCGCGCGGTGGGGAAGGACTCCAAGGAATAGGATCCTGTGTCTCATGCACGTCATCTACAGGTGCGGGATCTCTTGCTTTGGTTGGACCGTTAGCATCTTCTGCCAACATCGCACTGACATTGCGAGGTCGGCTGTCAATCTTGCCCAAAGCTTGCCCTTGGTCACGAGACATACGATCCGAGGGCCATTTGGGCTCTGTAGCCTATCAATATAGTGAGCTATGAATTGGGTTTGAAACAAAAGTGAACGTACAGCACCCCACCACCGCAGCAGGTGAGCCTGCCACGGACCGATTTCGGCGACAGCAGTCGAGCTTCTCGGGGAAGTTGTTTGTCGTTCGGATGTCGTTCCATCAGCAGATGGAGGAACAGGAGAGTCGACCGCAGGCGCTCCACTTGCATTATTGGCCTTGGCCGCAGGAGTAAAGCTAACTTGTGTATGAGAACACACCTTCCAACAAACAGCATACAAGTGCTTACCCTCGTACCCTCAGCTTACTCTCCCATAGCTTGATATTCGCATCCCTCGTGATCTGAACGGGATCACCGTGTACACTCGAGCATCCTCTCCCGCCAATGAAGTCCACTTCCGCCTCCAAGCAGAGGTTCGGTGAAGAGAGTGACCAAGTTCCGTTGTAGAACACGGGTATTTGGGATATAATAGGGCGACATTTGGTTATAAAGAAGTTTCCATGGCGCACTTGTGTGATACGCTCGCCGTTGTGTGTTCTAGCTGACTAGATCAGGATGAGGACAATGGAATGTGAAAGGTCATACGTCTTGTGCTTCTCCACCGAACTTGGGCATATCAACACGTCAACCCAGCGTTCTTTATCAGACACCTGAGCCCAGAGTTCCCCACTTTTCACCGGCTGAGCTCCATCGGTATGAAACTGAATACACAAACACAACAGTAGCGCTCAATCTGACGAGCACTCCGTGCACTGGGGAAGGACGTACTTTCGTGATCTGCACCTTCTTCCTCACCTCCTCGAAGGCGTCATTGGGTCCATCCTGTTCTACAAGCCTTTGAAAATGCTTAAGCAGCCACGGTCGCAGCACCTCGCTCATGGCAAGACGTTCGTGAGAGCCTGCGGGCAAGAAGTGTGCACTAGGACAACCTCAGGCGGAGAGCAAGCGCTCAACGGACGCGGTCTCGCGTCGGAACCGGGAACCCCGATTGGGCGGTATACAAACTCATCCCGCGGATTCCGTGGACTCAGTCTCTCCTTCTTTTCTTTGTCTGCCCAGTGTCCGGCAATCCACAAGTTTGTCTGCCTCCAGATATGTATATGGATCCCTTTCCTTTCTCAAAACTTCAAGGGCCTCAATCCTGTCTCAATGCGTGCAAGAGTCTCTCAAGGGTGCAGAGTTTCTGCTTAGGGTTGCACGGGGCCGTGACGATACTCACAGGTCCAGAACGCAGGATCATCATTTCTCAGTTGTTCTACAAGCCATTCTCGCCATTCGCACCAATATGCGTGTTCTGAGGTGTAATATCTGATTCACACCTTGAGCCAGCGGTCGAACCAGCTCAGAAGAGACCAGGCGCTCGTCTCCTTCGCCCAGCCTATCACAGCTTTCAGCGTCCTTATTCCCAAGCAATCTATGTGTAAACTCACGCTGATTCTCATCGCTCATATCACCACGGATCGCAAATCCATGCGCCACATCTGCGAAAAGTTGGAAGTGATACGGAATCTTGTTCTTCGCCAGGATCTCTTCCGCCTTGTGCCTGCCCTCAGCAGGGAATGTATGGTCAATCTCTGCAGCGTGGTCAGGGCGTATGTATCAATTGGAGGCACCCAAACTTTCCAGAACAAGAGAAGAATATGGCTCTTTTGTCTAGGCCTCCAAGAGCTTCCTCGGTGATGAAGGCCGGATGGCACGTGGCACCTTTCCCATCAAGACTTCAGCCCGGTATATGTGGAAGACGGTCTGTACATGCGTACCAGCAGTGGCCCAACCCTTCTTCAATGAATCAACGACATCCTTGCCACCGAAACAGTATCCGACAACACCATAGGCCTTGCCGTCTGACGACTCATCAGAACTCGTACTTGCGCTGTTTGCTTCACCACTCACTGAACTTCTCCTTCATCGCCGGAACGAACTTGTCGAGGTAGGACTCAGCCTTTGCACGATGGGGAGTGACCCAGCCACCGAAATCAAATCCAGGAGCCTCACGTATCTCCTCAAGCTTTTCGCCTCCGAAATAGTCGGGAGCAACGACGGTGTAGCCTCCTGTGGCGAAAAAATCCATGAGCAGCTGGTTGTTCTTGTACCATGGACCGAAGACGTCACAGCAAAACAGGATGACCTTTTCAGTTGACTTCGACGGCGGGTAGGACACATAGCACGGGATTCCGGCGATCTCCTCCTTCTCGCCGACAGTCGTGCCCTCGTGTTTGACTGCTTGCATGCAACATTCTCTGGAGGGGTTTGCGAGATACCGAGCCATGGTGATGGTAGTGAATCAGGATAAGTGCTGCCACTTAACAGACCGCGCTCGACAAGCCCTCACTCTTTATCATACGTGGCCGAGGGCAGCGCCAGATGGCGAGGAGAGGACGCCGGACATGGTGTGGCACCGGTGCCATTGGCCAGCAAACAGGTCGTTGTGAAACCGGAGATCATCCGTCACCTCCACACTCTACTGACTCGCATGGCGTCGACTCCGAGCCGAGCAAAGCTGACGTGTTGATGCTGCGCCAGCTACGCACCTCTCGACCATGGAGGAATCGAGCAATCGTTGGACCGTACTAGCGGTATCGGAAGGTACCACCCGCGGCTGTTCGGGGACGGAGCACGTGTCAGGAAGCCGCATAAACAGGCAGCATGCAAAATGCTGGATCCGTCTCCCATGGGGCAATATCTTCCCCTGATTATCTCGGAATTGTACACGCTTCTCCGAACGGCGTGTGCCAGCATTTCCCGTATGATTGACGTAATCAACTCCTCGCGTTCTCTGGACCGTGCCAGTCCTGTGCAGAAGCGCCCGTCAATGTAGGACGCACAACAGATGTTTTCATGATGACAGAGTAAACGTTTGGTGATTAGGCATACGATCAAATAACGCAACCCCAACGTGAGAGGAGATATATAAAACTCTGATTGCGACCAATCAGCTGTACCACGGGCGCGTCACACATTGCGGTAATGAAAATATCGACGCGATCACGTGAGGTAAATTGTGCTTTATTTTTCGATGCGCTCATCGTCGGTGGCTGTACCCGAAGATCTCTCTCCCACACAAGTAGCCGGTCCGCCACGCGCCCAAGATTGTGCTTGTTCGCTCCCTCTGTCTCCTTCCACCACGTCCACCACCTTCTCCTCCTCCAGGGGTTATGCGCTCACCCCAAACATATTCTCCTTATCATAGTAGCGACGTCTTTACGAAGCGTATCCAGTGTTGCAGCGCGTTACAAGAAATCGAGGCCAACGTCCTGACCAGCGCATCCACCGAGTGCACGACCGACCTCAAGGCATCGAAAGCATTAAACCGCAGACCAATACGCGCAGCCGTGGAGGCTATGGATCATGGGAGGGAATTTCTGATGACTCCGCCTCCATCCTCACCATACATTGACTTGCGCATTCCCCTTCAACACTCTGGTTCGGTCCATATTATGGCTACCTCAAAGGCGAAGGCGCTCTCTCCGACATTGGCTACACCTCCACCTTCATCCCCCCCCTTCCATCATCCGCATCACAATCGCACACCTTCTATCACAAGTGCCGTTCCCGTCATTCCAGACGAGCTTGTCGTAGAAATCGGACATCCCGTCGTTATCGGCCGTATGGCTAAGCCACTGGACGCATCTAAGACTGGGCCCCATTTGACACAACCTGGTAGTGTTCAATTCTACACTCTGCCCCTGAAAGAGCTCGAAGTTTCTCGCTTGCACAGCGTTGTCGAGCGTGTCCCAGGTGGCGTCAGGCTGAAAGCTATTGGCAAGAATGGCCTGCGCGTTGGACATCACTTCGTTGCCGAGGGTCAAGAGATGATCCTCCCTGAACAGAAGGGTCTTGTCAACCTCGATCTTTGGGTCAGGTCCATCAAGCTTCAGTGTGCCTTACCGCACGCCGCTGCACCTCGTCTTATGGAAGTGAAGAGAGAAGAACCACCGCATGTCAAGGAATTAGAGGATCTGAAGGAATACACTACTCCACATACGGCAACTTCGGCTGTATTTTCTGAAGCAACGATTCCTATCACCCCGTCCGAAGATCGCCATATGACCACCTCACTCCCGCCATCTTCACCTGCATCTTCTCCGTTATCTTCTTTGTCCAGCGATGACGAGATGTCACCTCCGCGTGGAGTGAAACGCAAGGCTGGGTCATTACCGCCGTCATCACCTGTCAAGAGGATCGCAATGAGTGAGCAGTCGGGAGATGAAGACATGGACGCTGACGGTGAAGAAAATGAAGACGATGAACAAGACCAAGACCAAGAAGACCACCAGGATAATGGAGAGGAAGTGCCTAGAAAAGACAACGAAGACGAAGACGACGATCTCCTGGGTTTGCTCGTGCAGCAGAGCGCGCGAGCGCCTCCGTCTACATCAGTATATACTGAAGAACCTGCTCCCAAATTGCAGAATCAGAACGGATCGCATCACTCTGCGTCTCCGCAATTGCCCCTACCCAAGCCCCGGCGCACTGCTGAGGAGGAAATCCAGTTTCGCATCGCGGTTCTTCCTCACCTCGTTACGGCGCTTGCTCTGTCCGTTACAACTACCACGCCATTATCACACATCCTACCAGAAGTTCTGGAACAGTCGTCTCTTGCGTCGTATGATCACGAAGACATCACAGAAATGTGCCGCACTTTGCTGGAAGACGGCGTCAAAGGAATGTTTGGAAAGGTTGTTAGACGCGGAAAGGTTCGTGTTGGCGTCTCTCCTAATGCTTCGCTCCACGTTCCATTGTACTGATCATGTGTACAGGACGCGTCAGGCAGACCTCTCGAAAATGTCTATTTCTACAACGCTGATAAAGACCCTGACCGCGAACGTGGCAGAAATCTGGGAAATCTAGGTGGACGACGAGTAAGACATGCCCAGATGACGGACAAGCAGTACTACTGGCGCCCTGTGGGACGCAAGCGGACCTGAGGGATTGTTGTATTTCGCCGAATGCTCTCATCTCTTCGAATGTTTATCTTGGGATCGTTGTTGTGCCAAGTATTGGGTTAATTTGGGCCATATATCCTGTAGCATACACATCCCATGAACACAGGTAATCTACTACGCTCTCCTTCTGCCATCTATCAATCTTCTGTCGGGTATCGACGAAAGAGATGCGCTGTCAACCATCTAGGGTCTCATGTGATGCCTTCCCATGTCGTAAGCTGCCAATCGGATTGATTCATTGTTTATTGAATTACCTTATAACGGCGACCCACACCGCCGAACACGCCGAGTCCAATTTAGAGTAGCCCAACACCGTGTTCTAAAGTTCTTGGTGAGCCGCAACCCTTTGTCGGCCGACTGCTTTCTCTCTTTGCCCTCGCAGTCCACTCTCGCCACTCATCTTGGTCTATTCAAACAATGCCCACTGACCCAAAGATCACGCTTGAGCTCCCCGAGCCGCCCGTCCCAGCCCCGCCGCTGGATCGCAGCTTGTGGAAACCGACGCAGGAAGAGCTGGACTTCTTGCACAAGGCGATCGCTAAGGACGATGCGGTGCTCAAACAGAGGGTGTTTACCGTTCAGGAGAAGTACGTTTTGCTGTCGTTCATTGCTTTGAGTATGTATTTATGAGACGTAGATGCTACCAGGACTACCCATATCCGTGCCTGAGGGCGTTCCACTTCGTGTCGTTGATGATGCAGCAGGTTTGTGCGTCCCTCACACTCATCTACTAATTGGCTCATCGTTCCTCCAGAACGCAATATACCCCGAAGTGCTAGAAACAGGCAAGGAGGGCCACGCTTATCTGCTGGATCTTGGCTGCATGAGTATGCTCCTCCATCCCTCTGCTCTTTCGTATCCTAATGCGTTACAGTGGGAACAGACCTTCGCAAGCTGATCCGGGACGGTTATCCTCCCCATATGCTCATCGGCTGTGATCTGCGCGACACCTACATCAAAGCTGGATACGAGCTGTATGGTGATGCGGCAACATGCCCGATCAAGTTCATCACAGGGGACATGTTCTCCATCGTTCCTTCTGCGGTGCCGCTGCGCACGGCCCCGATCGACATAAGCAAAGTGACAGAGCTCAACGACCTCAAGCGCCAGCTGACATACATCTACGCCGGTGCCCTCTTCCACCTGTTTGACGAGAGCACCCAGAAGGCAATCGCCCTCCGCCTCGCGTCCCTCTGGCGGCGCGTCCCGGGAGGCATCATCTTCGGTCGGCACACCGGCGCCAAGCAGGAGGGGATCCTTGCGGACCACATGGGACGGTCGAGGTACGCCCACAGCCCGCAGAGCTGGGAGAAGATGTGGAAGGACGTGATGGAGCTGCTCGAGGGCGAGGGCGCGGGGAACAAGATTCGCGTTAAGGCAGAGATCAGGCCTGGCCCTGGCGGTATTCCCAGGGAGAACGTTTTGATGATGTACTGGAGCGTTGAGAGGGTTCAGGTGAACGATGTGTAAAATGCAGCTAGGCAGGCGTAGGTCATGACAACTTGTATTCGTTAGTTCGTAAGGTGCAGTTATATCGGTACAAATGATAGGCTGTAGACTACATTGAATCCTCTCAAGAGGGTGATCAAGATCGTTAGCATTCAGCATCTGTGGTATTCAGCCAGTCACCAAACTCCCACTTGTAGCAGTCCTACTATGCATGAGCCATTGTTCTGGTTGCTAGGGAAAACGACATACAATACAACCTTCCTCGTACTCCCTGCTCGCTTCTGGCACAGAGACGTTCGCGTTCCAGTCTTCGTTCAGCAGATAGTTGATAATATAAACGATCGAGTGCGTCCTCACGCTCACCCCCCATCCCTTCTCTTCCACGGTGTTGTACCGTATCGTCCTTCCATTGTGGCATTTCGTCTCGAGCGCGTATCCCGCGGCATTGCACACGCTCGTGATACCGTTGCACGTACCGACAGCTAAGGGATCCGCGGTGTGGTAGATATGCACCAGGTGGTCGTCGCTTGGTGGGAGCGGGAGATGCAGACGACGCGAGGCGAGTTTTTCCGGAGGTGCCTCGAAGGATACGACGGGAACGCCAAACGTGAGCCCCAACAAGCCGGCTATGCTTCCCCCCAGAGAGTGACCGGTGACCCAGATGTTCGCATCCGGGTACATGTAGGTAAGGTTGTTGTACAAGCTCGTGCCAACGGTGTAAAACAAGCTCTCCTCCTTGAGTGCTTCGGACAAGCAGCCCAGGTCGCATTTCCACCCACCGGAAAAACAGTCGCACACCGTTGACCAAGTAGGAGAGACACGTGCGCAACAGCACGAGAATAACAGGTTGTCGTTCAGCTTGTCTTTGCCCGATGAGGGTCCAGGCGCAACCACGGGCACGGAGGTACCTTTGATGGAGAGAACGACCGTCGGTGGACTGTCGGTGGAGACAAAGATGTGTCCCCGGAAGCCGTCTGCGTCGGGTTCCCAGCCGAAAGGCTCGGACTGCAAAACCGTGGTAAGAAAACCTAAAGAAACATAGGAGAAACGGCACATACGTAGTTCCACCTATCTCCAAGAGGGTACCAGTCTGAATTCTCCGGTGACGTGTATGCGTTACTCGTCATCTTCGCCAGGAGGAGGACGGTTTCCCTATCAGATACATCGGGGCCAGGTACGACATCCTCGTCCCAGGGCACATCTAGCAGCTGTCCACTCATGCGCCCATTTCGACGGCCCTCGTGGAACACTTGCTGTGATCGAGGACGATAGACGCGAGTGGGAACGGACCGCAGACGCAGGGACAAGAGGCCATCGAGCAACGAGTTGGACGCGTTCCGGAAGAGGGTGATAGGTGTTGAACTGTTTGGTAGGAAACTCAGCGCATGTTCGTGGGAGGCTGCAAACGTTATATATGTGGGCTCCTGATGAGATGATAGTGGTATTTGAGATGATGTTGAGGCTGGAAGGAGATAGGAAATTAACGACGAGATGATGGGGAGATGCATGGTGGTCGAAATGAATAGGGTCACTAGTCATGCGCTGGTCGCGTGTTTATAATTTTAGGATTGGGCAAGACAAAGCAGGAGAAAGGGGTATTCTTGCGTAGCCACAGATATATTAGTTATCATTGCATCGAAAAGTAACAATAACCCCAACCAAGATGTAACTACTACAATCATTGTAAAGTTGCATTTTTCACACAATGACTATAATAACGGTGACGTAAGCATAGCCCTCTCAACACGTTCTTTCACCCCACCATGCCGTTTCTCGGCTTGAGTGGCTGTGCTTTCTATTGAATCGAAATCACCAGAAACGCGCAGTTGAATGGCCCGGGTTTGGCGTACATAATCCGGGTCAACACTGCCCCTTGGCGACTACAACCTCCTAACAGTCGTCAGTCAGCGACGGTCCTCTTCCTCCTTTCTCTCTGTATCGTTCCTTACACCTAGACAACTAGCAAGAATGTCATCCTATCCTGTTCCACCTCCCTCCTACCAAGCTCCACCGAGCCCATCCAAGAACTACGGTGCGGCAGACGAGACCCAGCAGGCTCTTCTGGGAGAGGGTGTCGCCACCACCTCCACCGCAGCGAGGAACGCGATCTTTGACCAGCCTGCTGCTGATGACTTGCCCGATGATTTCAAGTATGGAACAACCGTGAGCGAGAGCGCTGTCGAGATCCAGCAAGGTAAGTTTGGACGTTGACTGGGATGAGCTGGAAATCTTACATTGTGTAGCGTTTGTTCGCAAGGTGTACTCTATCCTGTTTGTTCAGATTGTGAGTCAATGTCCAATGTCAGACACATGAATCTGACCCTATCGCAGCTTGGTACTGTTATCGTCGCCGCTGGTATGCGCACGGAAGATGCCATGTTCTTCGTCAAGCAGCACCCAAGCGTCGTGATCGTCCCACTCTTCGGTACCCTCATCAACCTCGGCGTGCTCTTCTGGAAGCGTCATAGCCATCCCCTCAACCTTGTTCTGCTCGCTACCTTCACCCTTATGGAGAGTGTCGCGATCGGTGCTGCGGTTGCGTACTACGACCAGGTTGTCGTTATGCAGGCGCTGTTAATCACTCTGGGCGTCTTCCTCGGCTTGACGTTGTTTACTCTGCAGTCCAAGGTAAGCACTCCCATTCTTAATCACGATACTGATCGTGGACTAATCTGGTGCACAGTACAACTTCGACAGTATGGGTCCTTTCCTCTTTGCAGGTCTGCTCGTCCTCGTCTTCTCCGGTCTCGTCCACATATTCCTTCCCTTCTCCCGTGGCGTCGACCTCGCCTACGGCATCGGCGGTGCCCTTCTCTTCAGCGGATACATCGTCTACGACACCCACCTGATCAACCGCCGTCTCAGCCCTGATGAGTACATCTGGGGTGCCATCGCGCTCTACCTGGACTTCATCAATCTCTGTCAGTCCATTCTCATGCCCCTCGATCTGAGAAATGCTGACAGAGATAACTAGTCCTATCTATCCTTAGGATCCTGAACAACGCTAACCATGATTGAGGGGCGAGTTAGCTGGACGATCCGAAAAGGCGCTTGGTTGATCAATTACTCATCTTCTCTCACCTCTATTCCGTTCCACTGTAAAGTTGTAAACTTAGCAGATTAACCATGATTTTGTGTTCTCGCGCCTGTGACTGTTCCTTTCAGTGTGCCTCGAGTGAATTCCGCAACTCCGTCAGGGTTGAGCGCGTCTCTGTCGCGTCACATACCAGCGCCCACATTTCCCTTGTTCTTACCAGTCCATTTCCCTGCAGCTCTTCAACGTCCCATAAATGCCTCATGCCGCCGGTCCCCTCCTCAGACGAATACGACAATGACACCTTCGAATATAATGAGGAGGTATTCGCCTCGGCCCGGGCCATGGAGGACAGGTTCAACCTGACCTTGTCCCAACTGCCGCTACATTCTCAGCAACGGCTGCCCTCTCAACCTCCGTCTCAACCCCCTCCGACTCTTCCTCATACAGGGCGTACATATCCACCTCAACAGCCCTATAATGCCCCCTCGACATCCCACTCACACATGCCTGGGCAGCGACCTATCTCTCGACCTACGAGTATCCGACCGCCTCCTCCAAAAAAGTTTAAGCCCAACGCCTACCGCACGCTAAACGAAGACGATGAGCTTCCGGAGATCTCGGTTGACAGCAGTGGGAGGTATACGGTCACTGGATCTATCAAGGTTGGGCAGAACAGCAATGGTCCTGCTGGCTCGCAAGCTCCTACTCAAACATATGCTCGACCTCCTCAGGCTGGGAACGGAAGACTGCCGAATGGGTCGGAGTATTCCCATCAGGCGGGAAGGCAGCTCAATGCTCGTCCTCCTTTCAGACCACCAATTGGACGGAGTAACTCCAGCACTCTCGGGCAGAACATACAGCACCCTTCCCCTTTAGCACAGGCTGCTATTCTCCCACCTGTTCAGGAGGGGAGAACATCATCCGTGCGTCCCACGACTCCGGTCGATGTGGGCAGAGCAGGAGAGGGAAGGAGAGGAAGTTCGAGCCAGACTGCTGTGAGCCCTGTTGGTGTGGCTTCCAGAGCAGGGACAGATGGAGCTGAAGAAGGGCAACCCCCGCCGAAGTGGGCTGAGGAGCTTCAAGCGCTGAAGGCTCAGTTAGTTGAGGTATGCGTCGTCTGTTTGTTGAAGAGAACATTTCTGATGAAAACGTAGTTAAGGAGACGGAACGAGACACTTTTGGCCGAGAAGACCAAAGCACAAGAATTGGGGTATGCGAATATGGGAGAGGTATCAAACGTTAGGAGGCTCATGGAACAGGTATAAGGATCATGCTGCAATTATGCTGTGATAGGGGCTGATTCATGAATGTAGCAAACGAGAGCGAACCTGGAAGCTATGAACAAGCTGAAGGAGGAAAAGGAGGCGCTTTCCAAAGCTATCGAAGGCAGGGAACAGGAGATGAAGCGAACCATAGACGGATTACAGTCGCAGATTAAGTTCCAGGTCAGTTTTGCTCCGTTTCATAGCATATATGCACTGTAGTTCACGTGGATGACAGCAACATGAGTTCCATACGACAGCCAAGAAACCTGCGTGGAATCGTCCCCCACAGTCGCAGTTGCATCCCAATTCATTATATCCAGGACAGACGCCGTCCAGAACACCAGCTCGACAAGTTCCTCGTTCAAGACCGCCTTCGTCCCCTGTTCAACCTACCCTTCTGAGCAAGAAAGCTGTATTTACAGGATTTGAGAACTCGTTTGCGCCTACGCCGAAACCTGCGCTTACCCGAACTAGGGGGCAGGTGAACGGTACGAGTCCGGCTAAAGGGAAAGGGAAGGAGAACACAAGCGGATGGGGAGGAGCATCGCAGGAGGAATCCTTCTCACCTGTAGGAGAGACCCTGCAAGCTCAGGATGATCAACCGGTCGAAGAAAGTGTGCCCGTGGACTTCGGGGACATACCAATGCTGGATGCAGATAATGCCTCTGTGTCAAAAGAAGAGGGAAAGAACGATACTGAAGAAGACTCTTTCTTTGGACCTCCTGAGGACAGTATCAATTGGCGAGAAGAGGTTGGTTCTTTCCACCCTTTGCACCTTGCGTAGTATGCTGACGGATATTGAAGCTACACCATGCTGCCTTCAAACATCGCTCACTACTCTACTCTTCCGACGAGTCTAATGAGCCGCCGCCATTGACAATACAACTCTTACTAACAGTGAAGCTGTGCGAAGACACGCCGGAACATGCAGTCAAACAATATAGTCAGGTTTGCGCCGACGTGTTTGCCGGTTTTGGCATGGACCATTCGGAAGGTGCTGTGCGAGAAGATGGTGCCTCGGAGGAGCTTAGCACAGTTGGACAAGGACTGAGTCGACTTGCGGCTCTATTCTGCCACTTGGCACTGGTGAGCTGATTGACATACATGCTCACGCTCGACCGGCTCACCATATTTAGATCAGGCCGATTTCCCTCTGCTTTGACCTACTAGCATTCATCAGTTACCAAATCCCTGCTTTTCGCCAAGCTCTTCTTGCTGTGCCTTCTGAGTCACCAGATTCTGCCCCCACGCTCTTGGTAGCGCTGAGGGAGTGCGTGACATTGCATATGCAACCTGCAAAGATGCGGGAGGCAGATGTCGAGCGCAGAGCCGTCGCCGAGACATGTTTGACGCTCATAGAGACGCTTGCTGCTAGGGTCAGTGAAGACGACGTGCCCAAGTGAGGTTTTCCACAATTCTCTAGGATGCTGCTGACCGTTTTCTAGGCTGGGAATATTTCCCTCATCTACGAGCTTTGTCGCCACCCTGCTGGATCCAACTCAACCTCCATGGGTTGTCGAGCGTTCGTCTCGATTAATGTACCTCTTTAGTTGCCGTAGGCTCCCGTGTTTGTCTCTGTGAGGTCTTCTGACGCTGTACAGATGTTCCCTTATGTCGTTCCATGCTCGCATTTGCTGAAAAAGCTGGCACTGGCGTCGATCGACGAACCGACTATGGATCTATGCCACTGATTGATATGTTATGTAACTTCCTCCTAAAGCCTCAACCGAACGCGACCTTCGAGCAAGCCCATGGAACGATGCAAGCGTCTATCTGCGCCATAACGTCCCTATCAATTGCACATCCCGATACGCTTCAACTTCTTCGGGAATGTCGATGCGTCATCCCCTCTCTCGTCTCGTGCCTCCGGCTACAATCCATGGTCCTGTGGGATGAGAACGAAAGCATCATTGAATCTCCACAGCGACAAACTACGTGCGTAGACATTCTTGCGCATATATTCTCACATTCATCATTAGTTCAGCCTTTTGCACACGTTACAGCTTTGTCTGACTTTGTTCCATCACATCGGGCTCACGGACGAGCTCCAGCAGAAACTGCAGAATTCCAAAGTCGTAAACGGGGTCACGCACGCGTTTCTTCTCGGCATCGGTCGTCTCAGTTACGCGGACCCGCCAGAATGGTTGGACCCAGAGAACGTCAAACGTGTCACAGATATGCGTGATCAAGCTCGCGACTTGTTCGAGCAAGTTATTGAAGACCCACTGGAGGGTGACTCGGTCTGGGCTGCCTATCAGGACGATGGGGAGGATTCGACAAGTGGAACAGAATCCGAGCAGGAGCCAGATGAGCCGGAACAGCCCGACATACCTATGGACGAAGACTAGCAAATATTCCCATTCCTCTTCCCATCTCATAATCTTCTTGCTCAGGTTTGATTCATCACACAATTGTTTCAATAGCGCAATTCCTCATATGTACAAGTAACGATGAATGAGAGTTCTTTTCAGTCATCTCATCCAACGACGTCATTTATTGTTATATCTGTCCATGTATCTAATAATACAGCAACGGTAGGCGGCCGAAGGGGCAAAAACAAATATGCCGCGCATACAAAGATCCCAGATGTCGAAGTGACGAACAAGACAAAAACACAAGTGCGGGATATAACACTTCTATTGCTCTATCCCCAGCCGCTCGCTTCCAGTATGCATGGATCAGAGTCGCATCAGCCCTTCCTCCTCAGCCCATTCTGTGACAGTGATCGTGGGTAATCGCACGCTGCCGATTCCAAGGCCCTTCAGCCTCTCCTCCGCTGTCTGCGGACGCTTCGGTAGCGGACTCCCCCCCTGGTCCAGTTCCAGTATCCTGAAGGTTGCATTCGCCTTAGCAACTGGTGAATGCTGCGTAGTAGGATGTCCCAGGACGGGGGAGAAGCTGCACGCATCCGTCGCCCCGGTTTCGCGCTCGCAATCGGAATCGAAGTCTGCTTCGCTTTCACAGGGACTCTGTGGAAAGCCTGTTGGACTCGTCAGCTCCCGACGGCTGGCGAATTGCATAGGTAGTCCTTGAGTGGGCGAAGCCGTGTGCATGGAAGCATTGGAAGCACTGGATTTGAAGGAGACACTGCTGGGGAAGCCGGACGGGAGTCCCGGTATAGTCGGTGACATATGCATGGGCAGATGTAGGTCGACCGCAATAGCACGGGAAAGTGTTATTTGAACATGGGTCGGTGAGTATCCCCCAGAAACATCCTCGTCATCAATATCCCCAATATCATCCTCATCCCGGTTGGAATAATCCCCCTGATCCTGCTCGTCTGATCCGTAGCCTTCGTCTTCGTATTCACCTTCTAGGGTTGGAGACAGCTCCTCACCCTCCCATTCCACTTGAGGAGAAGTAATCACGATCGCTGGCGGTGGAACGGACCTCTGCCTAGCTGGAGGGTGTTTGTGCTCAGGCTCAGGCTCCGCGTGTTTTGGGGACGACGCAGGGGCGAAGAAGTCTTCCACCGCACCAGTTGTGGTCGCGGTAGTAACCAGCGAAGTACTTGATCCCCCTGCAGCTACCCCGGCGGCAAACAATAGTCTTGCATAGTCCGGCTTCTTGGGCCGAGTTGCAGCTGGCAGTCTGAGGGGTTCAATGGCCACCTGTGGAACCTGCACCTCGGACTCTCCATCGCCCACAATTGCGGTGATGATCCTGAGTTTCGGTCGCTCGCCTTGGGCAGACTTTCGCGCGTCCGGGCCGAAGAGCGGCGAAGTCGGTGGGGTGGGAACAGATGTGTGCGAGAGTCGCGTTTCAGGGGAAGAACTGGTACTGTTCGTTGTGGACGGGGAGCGAAGGGAGGAGCCTGCGGAGGCTGGGGAGGTTATGGTCTGCTTTGGTGGTGATGGTTGTCTGGACTCTTGCGCTCGCCTCTGTTGTTCTGCGGGAGGCTGATTGGGACGATATGCTACAGGTGGCTGCCTGATCGCCTCCAGGGAGGTGGTCAATACAGGCGCGACAATTGCCTTTACCGGAGTTCCCGCCTTGACTGCCTTGACATCCCTCTGCTCCACCTTCACCTTCCAATCCACCGGGCCAATCCTCTCGCTTGGTGCATGCGAGACAGGTGTGCCGGGGACGGTAGGGTCGTACGTGATGGCGCTCTCCGGCCTTCTTGGCATAGCGTGGGCGAGGTCCAGTTCGCTCATCTGCATCTCCGCGGTACCAGAGCTCCTGCGAGCCTGATACTGCGCGAAGGCCTCTTTGCTCGTCGCGGCACTGTCTATGCCGGGCATCGGTCCAAAGTTGGCATAAGAAGGCCCAGCGCAGAAGGACGAATTACGGTACACCCCCGCGCCGGCGGCGGCCGCACGGGCGCGTCTCCGACAGCAGAGATAGATCGTGAGGAAACATATGATGAGAAGGCCGAGGCCGACCACAGTGCCGAGGGCGGCACCCAGGGCACGTGCCCCGGCAGGGGAGAGAGAAGAGTCTCGCAACCTGCCAGTGGGAGTAGCGACTGTCAGGGAACTTGAGGGCGTACTGTCATTGTCTGAGTAGTAGGAGACGGGAGCGGTACTGGGTGCCGGGGGAGGAGGAATTCTTGGAGGTGGCGAGGACACCGCGTCAGCAGTCGTAAGGGCGATGACGGGGCCAGTAGGTGTGGCAGGTATCGGCTCAGCAGGGGCCATTGTGGGCCGTCGACCTTGTGAGAATGCGGAGGTGGAAAAGGAACGCGCTAGCGCAGAGGAGGTAGGAGGTAGGGGAAAGGAGTGGACGGGCTAAGAGCCCTGGTGGTTATTGAAAGTGGGGAGGAGGGTAGAAGGGATAGCACACGCACGAGAGTGAGGAGAGTATATGAGATGCGCTTGACCAGAAACGGGGTAGGAGAGAAGAAGAGTGGAGCAGGAACGCGCGAGAGTGTCTGTCATAACAAAACGAAGCAAAGGTTGGGAACGTAACACGCCTTCTCCGTAGTCACAGACAAATCGACTAAGCCAACAAGTTGGGAGCAGTTTCTCAGTGAGAGCACACTCCACCAGGCCTGCATTCCAGTGCGCTCCAGATGGGGATCAGGTTAGATTCACGGAGAGCAAAGCCCATCAGGCGAGCCCCCTCGACCTTCTTCCATCGAGGTTCGTCCCTTTCATAGACTCATTCCGTCCAATCCATCAGGGCATTCAGAATTGCAATCCAGAGACAGTTATAGCAGGATCCAGTGTGGGTACGTAAAGTTCAGCATAGCAGGCGCACCAGGCATGCGGAGAGCCGCAAGGGACGGTCCATCAGTAGGGCTGCGTACGCAGCTCCTTTCGTCAGTGACGGTGCTCACGTGCTCTCTGTAAGAAGGTTCGATGCGGCTCATCCCCGTGTTTGGCAGGGTTTGTTTGATTGGTACGTGGCGTACTGTTGATTGGAATTGTGGATCTCCTCAGGCAGGGTTTTGCCTGAAGGGACAAACGATCTATGTACAGCCCTGGAACCATGAGTGGGGAAACCGGCCGGTTACCGCTAGTTGGTCCTCAAACTAACTAATGCGGGACTGTCAATTATTACTGAATCCAATCCCTGTGCAAAAAGGGAGTTCGTCTAGTGCACTCGGAAAGCTTTGGAACAATATTCACGATTTTGGGAAAGGGCTGTTATTGCGCCCGAAACCTATACGGTTGCTGGGCGAGGAGAATGCCCACTCCCTCGTCAGTCATATTCATCAAACGGAACGCGGTCAAGGGCAGAAAGCTGCTGTTCGTGTGAAAGTGGTTTTTAGACCCGGCCTACTTCGGAAGAACCAGATGCTGCGCCTGTTATGATTCAATCACAAGAGATTGTTTTCAGATACCAGATGGGGATGCTCAAATATGGACACATCTTAGCCGAACAAAAGGGGAAGACGATAATGAGGGGTGAACATGCTGGGGAGTTTGAAATAGTTTGATCCACACTCCAAGATTTGGCGAAGAGGGATGAGTTTGAGTATACCATTCTCTCGCACTGCGAGAGAATGGAGGGTGAGAACCAGGAGAGAGTCAATTGCCGTTGCTCAGGGTCTGTTCATGCTTCTGTTTCAAATGTGCCGTTTTCTGTTGCTTCTCTTCATTCATCAGGGCGCCTGCTTCTAACATTTGTAGTATTGCCTTCGGATTTCACCCCGGATTTCACTTTGCCGCCCAGGCGGATCACGATATGACTGACTCGATGTGTGACGATCACGATCATCGGTAAACAATGGATTCGTGAACGTTCGGTAACTTTCGGTGATGTGCCTGGTTTTCCGGGGGAACAACGAGCAGTGCCTTTTAGCGCCATGCACACGAGTAGAAAAAGGCGCCAAGTTCGCCAGTCTTTGCCCAGCGCTCTTTTCTGTGTATTGCTCGCCTCCCCACCTTGACAAGTCGCGTTCAAAGCAAACCTAGGCTGATAAAATGCGCATTTACGCCCTCGCTCGTCTCATCCTGCATGGTAGACGCCCTCTATTCCCCCCCAGATCGGCACACTGACATTCTCGTCATGAATCAGCTTTCGTGCTCGTATTCACCATCTGCTTGCTGGGAATCTCTGCCAATACCGTAGCACTAGCGAACAAGTATCATGTGACCCGCCAATATGCCCAGTTGTGTGCGTCTTCCCCTCTCTTGCGATTATCGTGTGGGCTAATAGCTGCTTTGATACTTTGACGCGCATGTATGTGCAGCTTTAGCGGTGTCCGTCATCACTCTCGTCGTGCTCATCCCCGTTCTGGTGCTTGACCGTCTCCGTCGCAATGCGCTGCCCTCTTGGACGTCTGTTGAGCTTGGTTGGAATGGTGTCATCTGGGTCTTGTGGTTAGGCGAGTCCCTCCCTCCCTCTCCTCTTCCCTGCATGCCGTTAATATACCCTCGTATGCAGCTTCGGCAGGGTATTCTACAAACGAGCTGCAGGGATTGGACTGTTCTAGTGATTCCTGTGCGTCTTCTTCTACCGTTCGTACTCGAAGGCTAACACCGGCGATCATTTGGATGATGCATAACAGTGGATGTCGAATACCTTTCGTATTACCTACGCTCCGCCTCCGAAGCTCAATCTGTCTGTCAGCAATCACAAGCTATTGAGGCACTCGCATGGCTCAACTGGATCATCTGTACGTGACTTTCGTCTCCTTTGCAGCCCGTCTATGTCCTATACCTCCTCTTTCAATTCTTAGCTGATGAAAAAACAGTGTTCGCCCTCTTCTGGATCCTTCTCATCACCGCGCTTGTCTATCACACTCCTTCAGGCGGAGCTATCTGGATGTCCTCCATGGCTGACTACACTCCTGCGCCCTCTGACAAGGTCGCTTCGGGCGGGATGATGCCGATGACTCAACCGACGCACTATGCCGGTGCACCTATGGCGGCGGGGAATCCGCAGATGGGGTATCCCGCTGCAGCCACGCCAGGCACCCAGATGAGCGGGGTTGGAGGGATGCCAATGATGGGAACACCGATGACGCAGGCGACGCAAGGGCATCCAGGCGTTGCACAGGTCTAAGATAACCCCGTTTGTTTTTTCTCTACAAGGCCTCGTCCTCCTAGTGATACCTTTGAGTGTTCTCAAGGATGCTGCTGATCCGTCTCCAGCATCATAGCTGTGGCTTTGACAATGGACAATATATGAAATTATGATTTCATATATTTTTGAAGCGCATACATTTAATGATTCTGGTACAAGCTAACGAAACGAAATACTTACCCGTTACAAACTGTCAAAGATCGACAAAATACATCAGATGCTGGGTATGAGCAAGCATTAGATGGCAAGCTGAACACCGGCATTGGTGGTGCTCAGCACCGCAGAACCACGTTTCTTCTTCTCGCCCCAAAATGCGGAGCCCGTCAATATGTTCGCGAAGCGGCTGACGGTGATGTGCCTGACCCTGTGCAACCCCGCAGGGTCGTTGACGTTGGGCGTTTCGATCAGCTCTGACTTCCCATTGGTGGTCCTAGCGATGAACTCGCCTTCGAACGCAGGGTGCAGGCCGACGCCAATCCGTCCATTGGTGCTCGTCGCGGTGAGGGAGAGAGTACTGTTGACCGGCTGGTCAAGTACGCCCACTTCAACTTGGGTGTTAGAGCTCTTGGCGACGACGCTGAACACTCCCGTGGTGTTGCTCTTCAGCCAAGCATGGACGTCAATGTGTCCGTTCGTGCTGGTAGCCACGAGGACTCCCTTGCCGTCACCCTTGTGGTGCGGGCCGTGAGGTCCATGAGGGTCATGCGGCTCCTCGTCTTCAGCGACCGCAGCGTGCCCGTGCCCGTGCCCATGCCAGTGCTTGCCCGCCTTCCTCACGGCCTTACGAGCCTTGCGACGTGCGCGGCGCTCACGCCTCGCCTCACGGGTAAACCAGCTAGCCCAAGTGTTCGCTTTTTCCTCTTTGTGCTGGTGGCAGCCCACAGCATGGTACGACTCTGGGACGGAGGTCTCGCCATCGGCGGTGCTCCAAACGGTCGCGTTCAAGGTGATAGGCGCGTTCTTAGTAGCAGCGATGACAGCTGTAGCATTGGGCACCACACCAGTAATCCTTCCGTTGTTCGTCGTGAGTACAACGAGCTTGCCGGACACGGTTCCCACATCGATCGCGGCGTTGACCGTCTTGAGCACTGCGACTTTCGCATTGACCGTGTCGACGTGGAGGGCAGCGTTGCTCGCACCGAGCTGGAACTTGCCAAATTGTACGCCGGACAGATCATCAACGTCGTGGTGGAATACACCAGTGTGACTGGTGAAAGCGTTGATATCCGCCTCGCTCGGGAACCAGACATCGATCTTCGCCCGCGGGACGGGGTGTACGCGCTCATGCGGCGCCACGACGGCAACACCGAAGAAGACATCCTCGTGCAGGAGCTTGCAGATCTTGACCACAGACGGATCGGACACAGTGACGTTGTAGGTTACGGTATCGCTCAGACTGGAATCGGTGTGGAGGTGGACACTACCAGCGACAGGACCATGCGAGGCAACAACGAGCCGGCGCAGCGAGGTGGACAGGTTGAACGAGACGGGCTCAGTCCAATCCAGGCCTGCATTCCCTAGGTCCACAACCGCACCGGCAGGAAGATAGCCGTCATCGCTCGGCGTAAAGGGCAACTGCATGGTCAATGCAGTACTCTCGCCCTCGGTAGAGAGACACTCGACCGTGACATGATGGTGGGGAGGGTGGGGAGGAGGATGATGACGCGGTGGAGGAGGGTGATGGGGAGGAGAAGGGTGACGGGGCGGAGCTGGGTGGTCTGGCTCGTCAGGCATATGGGGCGAGTGAGGCGGCATCGGCGGCATGTCAGGATTGTCAGGCATCTCGGGAGGATGGGGCATGTCCGGGTGGTCGGGAGGCACAGGGAACACCTCGTCCATAGTCCAGATGTCCACGTTCGTATCCTCAGCCGTGGCAAGATTGTAATCCATCTGTTCGACAATGAGCGAGAGTCTGATTGGTATGGCGGAGAACTTACATGTGCGAAGTTGTACCTCCCGTTCACCCACTCATCCGTCACATCTTTGCTGTCCGTCATCTCGTCATGGTCGTTTCCATGCCAGAAGCCGAACCTGGGCGGACCGTCGAACCTGTGGTGAACGAAGTGGTAGAGGTGGTACGCAAGGAGAGCGCAGAGACAGAACTTGATGGCACGTTTGATCTTCCTCCCGCGGTTAGACTGAGGAGCAGGGGTTTCCTTCCCCTTCATTTCCGAGTTGGGGTCAACAGGCGCATAGACGGGTAGGCCGTCCTCAACGGTCGATTGTTTAGACATGACGCTGTCGGTGTCGTTCTCGTCGAGGAGAGAACGCTTGTCTGGTTGTTGGTGTTGATCGTTGACGATCATGGTGGAGAGAGCGAGAGGAACGGCTTTTGAGAATGGAGATTGGCGTCCTGCGCAGGGCACTGCGCCTTCCGAGGCCGCGTGGAGCGTGTAGAAGTAATAAACGGCTTGTCCCGTCCTGACGGCCTCGACCAACCCGCTGCGCAGCGGGCGCAACTGACCCGCAGTGTCTTACACATCCCCTACAACCATCATGGGCAGAAACATCTTGCATATCATCCCTCTGTGTCGCTTCTAAATAGAATGAGCACTCTAGTAGGGCAATTGCACTCATAGATGGGGGCGCACCACAGTCTATAAATAGGGTCTACCGTTTGACCATGCATATCAGGTGCGAGGGCACCAGTTGACTGCGCAGGACCCGTCATTTCGTCTCCACGGGAATGCTGGTAGCTTGCGTAGGCTTGCAAACGTGTCGAGGCCTCCTGGCGTTGTAGATGAGTAAAGGAGTCTAGGCAGCAATGAGCATAGGAGGAGAGTTTAATTTATCGATAGCAACTCAGTCGAGGAACTGCATTTAGGCCATCGGACATGTGTTAGGTACCGGTGTTAGTGGCGGTGCTCTTTTCAACTCTTCTTTCGCGCTACTCTCGTTGTCCTGCGCCGGCACAAGGCGAATGCCGGTCATTTCTGGGGGAACATGGCTATTTCTGCTCTGTATCGCCATTAGAGCTACTCTCTCACTATTGACGTGCACGTTATTCCAACCGGATGAGTACTTTCAGTCACTGGAGCCCGCACATCAGGCGGTATACGGCTTTGGCGCTCTGACTTGGGAGTGGACTATCCGACCGCCGCTGAGGAGTTTCGTCTATCCAGCTCTATTTGTGCCGGTCTACTGGCTCCTAAGGATAACAAGTCTTGATAACACTTTCCTTCTCGTGAGCCGGAGGTTTCAGCGGGAAATGACTTGCTTTGACGCGCTCGCACTTGTTTAGATCGTTCTACCTAAGCTGGTTCAAGGCTGTATTGCCGCATTTGCGGATTACTATACTTACAAACTTGCGGTCCGACTCTATGGGCCCCAGTATGGGAATGCAGCGGTAGGTTTTCCAAATAGACACAGACATGAGGCTTGCAATTGATTGGAACAGCTGTTTCTTTCCCTCACTTCAGTGTTTAACCTGCTCTCTCTGACTCGAACATTGTCCAATTCGACCGAAACGAGTCTAGCTGCCGCCGGTCTCTTTTACTGGCCGGCACTGGCCGCGGAAGATTGCCTACATCATGACGTCAGGTATGGGGGATGTTTTGCCTGTCTTGAAAGTAGCTCATCGACCTCGTCAGGGCCCGGTTCCGTATCGCTCTTTGCCTGGCCGGACTCTCCGTCGCGATACGGCCCACTTCAAGCATCATGTGGTTGTGGATGTTCTCACTTATCTGTTACGACACTATACGTATCAGACGGCCCATATTTCCCCTCTTGACGGACACCGTCGTAATTGGTTCTATAACCTTGCTTCTGCTGGTCGGCATTGACTCAGCCTACTATCGCCAACTAACTTTTACACCCGTAACTTTCCTGGTGCATAACTTCTTCTCTGCTAATCCGATATCCCTCTTCTACGGTCAGAACACTTGGCACTTTTATGTCACCCAAGCACTTCCCCTTCTGCTGAACACTGCCACACCGTTCGCCATTCACACCACATGGATCATTCTCTTTCGCAACGGCGACAGCGCATCCCGAAGACTTTGCGGTCTTGTCGGCTGGACGATGTTTATGTACAGCTTGGCCGGACACAAGGAATGGAGATTCCTGCACCCATTGCTGCCAGAATTACTACTTCTGGTTTCGAAATCCGTGGTCGATCTGAACACCAGAATGGTGCAGAAGAAAGTCGGCCATGGGACGCCGGAAATACCGAAGAATACACTGCACATCTCAACACGACATATTACTTTCCTTCTGTTAACTCTTCCTCTGGGGGTGTACTTACTCCGTTGGCATGGACGCGCGCAGATTAGCGTCATGTTCTACCTTCGGTCTCTCGATCTGGCCAACCTCCGCAGTGTTGGCTTCCTGATGCCCTGCCATTCGACCCCTTGGCAGTCATATCTGCATCGGGAACAACTTGAGGGAAACATGTGGGCACTAGGGTGCGAACCTCCAATCGGGTAAGCCTCTTTGTTCTTCCCACTGTTTCGGCATTGTGCCTCTTTGCACCCAACTTCAGACAATCTTGCATGGGCGTATGAGACGTCATTCAGGGTTTGTATGAGCTGCGCACTCGCATCCGTGAGAGCCGTTGTACGGTCAACCTGCTTTCTTGGGTCACTATTGGCTACATTTATCACTCGGTGTCCGCTTTAACAATCCCGCCCGAGAATATGTGATGCAGGTGTCTTGGCACGTCGTCCGATGCCAGCTGGATCGGATCCGAATATTTCGTCAACATTAGCTCAATCATGCTGACGTCTTTCCCGATACAGATTATCACCAGGCGAACTCGCCTCCTATCAAGACCAAGCGGATGTCTTTTACGATGCACCAGTGGTATACCTTTCTGAGCGATTCCCTATGATGGTAGATCCAACATTTCCACCATCACCAATGCCCACGTCACCGCCTGGTATGCCATGGATTCAGAACTGGACCCACACGTGGCCATCTCATTTGGTAGCATTTGGTGCCCTGATTGAAGACCCCAATGTGCGAAATACATTGGCGGAAAAAGGATATCGAGAGGCGTGGGTAACGACAAACGGCTGGGAAGAGGATCCCCGCCGACGTGGTGGTGTGAAGGTATGGCAGTGGATGCCGACTTAGGTGATTATAGATCGAAGTGCTTGATTGTTTGCAATCGCTCTGTTCCATGCGGACCGACTGGTTATATCGGAACGTTTTGTCACGCAACTGCAACTGAATGGTTGAAAACGCGAAGTCTTTACGTGGCAACGTCTCTTGGAGCTGCTCTGCTTCACATGGGGTATCTGGATTTCAATTTGGAAATGCGCCTTCCAAAGTTCCACGGTGGTTTGTGCTGTTATGGTCGACATCATTTCCCAGCGTCTGAGTCGCTGGCGGATTTCATGCTGTGCACGGCTTCTGGAAGTGATCCCTGCTTCGCATCCCGCGGGGACTCTGTTTGACTTTCGACAACTCTCTGTTCCTGATAGGTTCACCATCCGTCAATAAATTAAGTCACCCCGGATTCTCCGGTGATGAGTCATGGGGAGGGACGGGGACGCGATCTCACTGCATTGCCATCCATCGGGCGAACCGCAGCTAATGGATTTACGGAATAATTCCGCGCCATCCTCGCTACGAATCTCGGCCTCTCTCATCCTTCCGGAGTTTTCCTTGCGCTTCTTGTTTTTCCTCCCCCTCTTCTACTCAGAACAACGCGGGGATTGGCTTGAACGGAGAATCCGCTGACTGGGTCGTCTGATACTATACAACGCCGCTGTACCTTGCAAGCGAACCGTACGTGCTGTGTTGACCGGCAAAGCGTTGAAGTAGACTTTCAAATGTTGTTCAAGCGTGGTTCTTCCGCGATAACGCAAGAACCGCAGACGAATCCGCCTTATTCTTCGCATCCTGATTAGCCCAGCAGGAGTCTAAGACCCTTGGCGTATCGACTGGGACCGTCATCTTTTTCGGTACTAGCGGGGATTCCACATGGCAACCTCGGTCATGAACCACAAAAAGGGTAATTGCCGCCCATTATCATCAAGTCAGCCAAACCCTCGAGCGCCTCCAGACCCTTTTGCAATCTCACTGTGGGTCGACAATGGCTTGTGAAGTCCCTGATTAACCAGCTTCTAATCCGACATCAACGTCATTTCTTCTCGCGGATTGGCTGCCTGGTATGACGGCCAGGGGGATGAACATGACAACTCAACTCTACCCCCATCCAAACATTCAGCTGCACTATCTGTGACCCCGGATCTCCGCCTCTTGACGGATACTCTCTTTGCCTATTTTACGTACCCTCCCGCTTCAGGCAAGGGCTGATTCGCAACACGCTGACGCGATCACGGCCTGACCTCGTGAATCCTCTCTTGAAGATGTCGATCTAGGCTTCGCAGTGGCCGGACACTTGCTTAGGGTCAAGGTGAATCATACGACAATGTGAAAAATGCTCGGTTGACCGAGCTGCCCTGTTTTCTGTGCCGGCATTCCTCGTCCATGGTCCCGGTCAGAGCTTGGTGGTAGTCATATCAAGCCTTCTTCATTCATCATTTCATCTCCGGAGCACCGCACCCATGACGTTATACCTTAGAATGAGTGTTCTACTATCGGGCTGGTTACCAATTGGGCTTGGCCAGATATCGTTCGACGATAGGCACTGTGCACCCTTAGAACTCTTGCCTTGAACGAGTTTCTCAACATGCTTCATCGCCCCTTTCAGGGTGAGCACCTCGGCTGCCGTCGGTACAGAAATTGAACCCTCAATAGGACGATGCGTCTGCTACACGTTGGCGTGATTTTGGCCACTCCGCGGTGCGAAGATCTACTCGAGAAATACATCACGGAAAAGGCTTGCGGGCAGGCATCGTCCGTATATGACCAAGAGGAAGATGCGAGGTATGTCCCACCGGCAAGGGAGAAGGTACCCGCCGACCGGTGGAAGGGGAAGACGTGGCGATGTGCGAGAAAGTGAGCGATTGTAGCGTATCGCAGTCTGGGTCAGACCCCTGGATAGTACCATATGTTAATTGAGGGCGTGCATCAACTCGGCGTTGTGATAGGCGCGACTGGTGTAGAAGCAGATGCTACAGGCGACCTAATGGAGCTGCGGAATATGCACTCTGCCCCACAGCAAGTCATGAGAAGAAGAGCAGGAGCGAAGAACAAGTTCGCCTTGTGCGAAGTGATCCTGGTGGATCAGGGTGCGGACCGCAAGCCGGCGGCAACTGAGTTCGGTAAACAAGTCGGGCGGAGGCAAAATGACTTGTCGCTTGATCCCGCGATCTGGGTTTGGTTGCGGACAGCACAGCCTTCTATCGGGGGACGCGGTGTATAAAGTCCTATCTCCGCCACGGCGCGTGCGATTGAATGAAACTTACTCTGATGCCGGCTTCGGCGGGTATATTGGAACCACGCTGCCCCTTTCCCTTGACCGGCCCCTTGAGTTTCCCTTGAGCTTCCCTTGGTCAATCCTTGAGTGCTCTCTTTGACATAGACGCATTATACAAACTATCAACTTTCCGCAGCCGTGTCCTTGGGTCTGCCTCGGCCGACCGAGCATCCCCGTACGTCAATCCGAACAGTTATCCGATGACATTCCGGCTAGGCTCCCCGTGACGCATCACGCAGCCATTCCCAGATTAGCAACACATCGTCTATAATCAGGTATGTAAACATCTGACCATCACACCGCTTATGCTGATACGATGTCATTAGATACCGGAACATAACTTGTATATCCCCAACGCGGGTGACAATGCCGCAAGAGACGGAGAGTGCAATCCCGGTGCTGCTCTCACGGCTCACGACAGACGCGAACACGTTGCATGGACGCAAAGTTCGCATCGCAGGATGGTCAGTCCGGTCTTCTGGAACATCACGATAGGGCGAAGCCACTCATGTTTGGGGAAGGTACCTCGGTAGCGCGTGTGATTTGGGTACGATCGTTGTTGCCCACGCCGGACATGGCGTGCTTGTCGATATCTCGGCGTGCCTCCTCGCTCCGCCCGCGGGCGAGCGCGGAGGTGCAAACGGCCCTGTCGGCGTCGCGCCCGAACTCGCGTTCCTGAGCGAGCGAAAGAGGAAAGTGATGATCCTGGGCGTGGTGGATGTGCTAGAGGTAAGCCTGCGGTGACTTGCCCTTTGTTGTTGCGAACTCGATTGATGGCGCGGGATCAATCCTGTCAGTCACCTGTTGGAAGCGTTCTCCAGCGATATTTCTCCCTTGCTGCGCTGTTTATTGTTTCATTTTTTTCTGGGGTTTGTGTTCCATGTGTCCTCGGGGTTGGATGGTCGCCAGCAAGGTGCGATGTCGAGCGGCAAGCAACCTGATATGGTTGTGGCCTCTTATTGTTTACGCGGTTTTTGTTGTGCGCACGACCGATCGGTGGCCGGGGGTGCTGTGCTGGGTAAAGACGGCATGATGATGTGGGGATTGGTTTTGTGGCGAGATTTCTGTGGCTTTCCTTTGTTGGTTGGCATGGCCACATAACTGACCTCTGTTCTTTGCGTGCTGATTGTGCTAGGTGACACAGGCAGTCGCGATGCCAGAATTGGGAAGAGCTGCTGCGCGGGAGGCGGGCGTAGTAGAGGGGAGAGTTGTCGTGCGGGCTGTGCATGTGCGCGCGGTGGATGCGCTGTCCCTTGAGGATTGGGAGCGGGGGATAGCAGCGCTAGGAGAGCGAGAAAGGCTAGAAGCAGCGTTGGTACGTAGTTACTGAAGAGCCAGGGACAACAACAATGGCTAAGGGTATTGGCCACGCGTTGCGAGCTCAGGGGGCATCTATACGTAAAGCGGGACCGTGTAAGGCGGGAAGACGCGGACTTGGGGTCTGCTTGGATGAAAAAAAACCGGCGTGACAAAGGGCGGGAAGAGGTACGGCGGAGAAGGGGATGGTGCTCCGGTATCTGGGAATCTCGGGGGTGGTGAGAAAAGGCAAGTTTTGAGAAAGCGTTCTCATGAACAGCGCGAGAAGAGAGATCGTCTGTAGAGAGTCGGGGGTTGAAAAAAGCAAAAGGGAGGAGCCGTCTATTACAGGGAGGGAGCGAGGGAGAGGGAAGCACAGGGGGAACACGGGGACCTGGGTCAAGGGGGTCTAGGAATAAGCCGGATGACAACAGACACTGCCCTAGCTCCACGGCGCAGAGAAGGAAGAAGAAGGGGGCGAAAAAGGGCGAGGACCCCGATGGACGCGTTTATTGTGGTTTGTGATTGGAATGGATGAGTATCACAGGACAAGAACGCGTGCCCCCCACCCGCCCATCAGAGAGGCGTCCTTCCGTTCTCTCTCAACTCATCCCCATCTCCCCCCTCTTGTCGACCCACTCCCAATTTGCGACTCGCTCTTACCATCTTGGTCTTCTCTCCGTTTCTGGCCCAGTACTACTGAACGAGACAATCACGTGGGGAGGGCCTCTCTCTCACACCCACTGTTCTGCCCAATTCTCATAAATATCCCTCCCTCCCCCTCCCTCTCGTCATGTCCATCTCCCCTCCTCCCGTCTCATCCCCCTCAATCCCACACTCACCCGTCACGGTACAGACCAACTCTCTCCTCCCGCTCTCCTCACTCTGCTTATAATTGCCTTTGTTTCCCCCCGCTCCCATCCCCTTCCTCCATCCTCCAACACACACTCCCCCGCATACAGAACAGGGCGCATATATCCTCCATCCTCCATCCCCACCTCACTCCAACACAACAGATTCCCCTCCGACACCATCTCACATGGACCAGGTAGGCTCTACTGTAACCCTAGCCCATCCCTACCGGCTCAATCAGTCCTTCCTCCCCTACTCTATGCAGGTTGGCCACTCGCCCGTACTCACCGCTCCATTCCACTCACTCACCCACGCTATGCAGCAAGACTACGCCCACACACATCACATCCCCGCCCTCCAGACGAGCGCGCAGTCCTATGGTCGCGGCACCACAGCGTCGTCCAACGCGTCGAGCCTCGACTACTCCAACCCGTCAACGGTTGGGTCGCCGATGTCTGCTGCACCTCACTCCGCCTCTTCGAATGGATCGTTCCCACCCACGCCCTCCATGTCCCCCTTCGGCTACCAACAGGGGTCGATGGGCGTCTCCATGAACGGCCATGGAGGGTACTCTTCCTCGATGCACACCCCGCCATCTAGCGCAGGGGGTTACAACAACTACAAGTCTCTTCCTGGCGGATACGGTCGACCTCCCAATACCTCAAGCATGGGACCCGATGATGGCCTTAGGCGCAGCGAGAACCAGTCACGATATCCCCTCACCCCTTCGACGCACATCGGTATTCCTCCCATCGCGACACTGCCGAGCGAAGATCACAACGGCGCGAACACAAGCCCTGCATCCACTGACTTCAGCGCATCTCCCCGGTTTGGCGAGCCGGTAGAGCAAAAGCCCGTTATCAATGTGCAGGAGGAGCAGGCAGGTGATTGTACCGCCTTCATCAGCAAGCTATATCAGTGCGTCTACGGAATAGAGCCCTTTCAGGTCATATGTACTAACAATAGTTGACAGTCTCCTGTCTCGGCCAGAGTATGGTCGCTTCCTGCGCTGGAATGAGGCTGGAGATGCGTTCATCCTTATGAACTCGGCCGAGTTCGCGCAATTCGTGCTCCCTCGTTTCTTCCGCCATAGGTAAGCTTCACGCGCGAGGGTCCACTGCCTCCGTTGACAAAAGCGCTCTATGTCAGCAATGTGTCGTCCTTTGTCCGTCAAATCAATCTTTATGGTTTCCAACGCGTCTCCACCATCTGTATCCTTGAGTTTGCCGACATCAACTCGGGCGACCCTACGCAAGGCACAGATGCTGTCCAGGCGTCTGGCTTCACTCACCCCTATTTCCGGCGCGGGCGTCGCGATCTGCTCAAGAACCTGAAGCCCCGCAGTGCACGCAGATCCAAGAAGGCTGCTGCTGCTGCAGGCGCGACGGGACAGAACGGGCAGCCGGGGAAGAAAGAGGGTGAGGGACTTCCCCTCCCGGAGCAGAAGGGTCGTGGACGTGGTCGTGCCTCGAATATGCCGCCTACACCAACAAATATGTCCGCCCCGCCATTGTCGAATCCTATCAACGGCATGGTTTCAAATCAGTCTTAGAAGTGTACGTGTACGGAATCGACAACCGCATCCTTCTTTCTCCCTCTTTGGCGTCTCCAAAGGTGTAGCGATTTAACATTTTTCTCTTTGCGATCTGCTGTTTCTACATTCTACATTCACATTCGATTCGCTGGGCGCAGACTTCAGTCTGCCGTGTACACAAAATCCCTGCGACGCTGTGCGGTCTTGCCTCGGCTTGTTTTCCTTTTCCTGTTCTACGTGTTCGAGAGTCTTTTGCCTTGTCCAATCTGTCTCCCCCCGTGTATTACCCGAAGATCCTTCCCACTTGTGTTCTAGTCAGCAAAACAGACACGACAGAGTTACTTAGTGGGGAAGAGAGAGCAGCGCGCATCTTGCACACATGATGTTGATGATGGAAAATGGTGATCGAGTATGGTGTTAGGTTAGTCCTATGCACAATCCAATCACCGCCTGGCCAGATATGGCAAATTTCGTCCCCTTCTCGCATCGTCGATCACTCCCTGTCAAGTCGCAATCAATCACGCCTTCTGTCTTCGCGCCATCGTCCCATCGCACACGCATCGCCTTCCCTGATTGAAAAAAATGTAACGTGGCAATGGGAGATGGGCCATGAATGGACCTGCGGGCGCGGGCCCGTCAAGAACGGCAAACTCTTACGCCTATGCAGATGCACCTTAGTTGAGTTTCGGCGTCTCGTGCACAGGTGTGTGCGCCCCGAGCAGAACAGCAGTCACAAAGCGGGAAAAGCCTTCAGGCTGACAGGCTAAGGGCGGAAATGATCGCACCACCTCTGCGAAGCTGGAAACCATCCTTTCCGGGGGAAAGGGGAAGCGCCTCTCCTCGCATCACGGGGGAACACCGGTGCGAGCTGCTCCTTTGCCCCAACGAGCAACTCCTACTTGGGGGTCGCGGGGAGTTGCCCATCGCCCACCCCGCGCGGTGCGAGTGAGCAACTGGCACTGTCTCGGAAAATCCGGACATCCGGAACGAATTCGAGACGGAGAAATGAGAACGACGGATTTTAGCGTGCTGTCCAATTACGCATGCTTGGAAAGGTGGACTTGGGATTGGTGTGTTTTTCCTGCCAGGATGGCAATACTTGGAGCGAGCGAGTTTCGCTGCTCATGAACCTTGCATTTGGAGTATGTGCGCGTGGGTGTGAGCTCGAGAAAGAAGCTGGTTTGGCAGTCGTCAGGTCTCCGCTGGACATGTGTTTGGCCACCTCCTTTCTCTGTGCTCAGAGAACCAGATTTGTGCGAGACTCACGCTCAACAACACAAGCTGCGATTCCGGTACTTGAACACGCTACGCGAAGTCGAGGCCCGAGCCTATCTCCATATGTTCCGACCCCTTCAACTCCCCTCAATGGTATCACGGTCCTCGTACCTTCTCTCGCCTGAGTCCAGCGTTGCTGCCTCTGGGGAAACGGATCATCGTGACAGCGCAGCGGGGGTTGAAATTGCTTCATGCGCACGGGGACCGCTTAAGAGACGAAGTTTGGCTTGATAGGGCCAGCAATGAATAGGGGCGGGAGAACCGTACGTCTATGCTTAGGTGGTCGTCACTGCTCCCAATCGCTGGGACACGTCCCCCTCTCTTTGCCGAAGCGAATCATGGGCTCTTCCAATTTTTGGCAGGGACCCATACCCCCGCGGTGCACTCGCGAATTCCCACGATGGAGGCCGCTTGCCAGGAAGGCAGGAAGATACGAAGGGGGGATGCACCGTGGGCCCCTCGCCCCGTCCGTGCTGTTCGTGGCACCTCGCTGGCCAGGGACAGGTTGCCCATTGACTGCGGGTAAGAAGCCTGGTCTACTTGCGCCCGATCGCCCCTTGTTCCGCTTCTCCTGGGTCGGCCCTCTCGGCGTTTTCTCCGGTCTTCTCGCAACGTACCATTCTGCGGTTAAACGGTTAAAGACTGTGACTGAATATCCCAGGGAGATTTGCTGGCACATGCCGATAGCGCAGATCGTCCTTCGATCACAGGGTCCAATTGTTTGCCCTTGTGGTCGTCGTCGTTGTTGCCCTCCGCCTTCTCACCCTGAGTCCCTCGTCCGGTGCGTCGAAGAATTGTTGACAAGTTATCAGCGGACGACCTGGAACGTTTGGAAGACACGGTGTGAAGGGTCGCCCGATATGCCCAAATCTAGATAAAGCTCAAATCACCCGATAACCCGATGCTTAACTCCATCCCGCGGATCCCACCGAGCCCGGCTGACTTTGGCATAACGGCCACACGACACCTGCTTCTCCTGCTTCTCGCAGCACATCGGATTCTCGTAACGCGGCCTTGGATTGCCGGTTAACACACTTGGGACATCCCGAGACATTTCGCCTTCTTGTCCCTCGCCTCTTTCGACTATTTCGGAAGATCCGCCGGCGGTATCCCTCTCCGCGAGCCCCTACAACCCTCTCCATGACATCTTTTGTCAGCTGATGTGTCAGGCCGTGTTCCATATTGTCAAACCCCAATAATGTTTCAAACATGTGACATGTCATTTGCATTTTGATGGTCCGGCTACCAGGAAGGCAACACAGATGGATAACGATGACTACAGGGCATTGGGCGCAATACTCCAGATTGGCATGGTCATGCATTCAGCATTACGTAAGCTATATTAGACAAATTAGTTTGGCCTTCTTTTGATGGATCGAATTCGTGATAGATCTTACCATTGGTGCGTCTCTCCGCCCTCCGCCGCCCGTCTCAAGTATGGAACACAACAAATCAGTCCTCGGAAACGTCACCGTACTCGTAGATGCCGAGCCGCTCTCGCCTTGCTTCGTCCGCAGCAGCGGCGATTGCCTTACCAATCGTAGGGTTCGAGGACAGATATCTGCAACTTTTGTCGGCCTGTGCTAGGCCTTCTCGAACCAGGTCCACGTTGATGCACGCGGAGGGATCGGTAAGTGATGCCGAGGTGGGATCAATCAGACGAAGATGTAATAGGGGGCCTTCTCGATAGTCGGTAATAGCAATGAGCTTACGTCCCTAAGGCGAAAGAGTTAGTAAACCTGCTCGCATCATATCACAACGGAAGACTGGCATCACGCACCTCGCATAGGCTATGGAACCGCTGGAGGGCTTCTTCTCCATACTCACTCTCTGATCCAACTAGTTTCACGAAGCTATCTCAACAATCAATCCATTGTACTTGGTAGTATGACCGATTTCACCGCACCTCAAACGCGCATCAGTTGCCTGAGCGGGCAGCGTTTTGAATTTCCCGTCCAACGGGCGCATCTGGGAGAAGGCTACGGTCTCTTGGTTGCCATAATCACTGCGGATTATGTTAAGCTCCTGAGAATAAGGCACTGCTGACCCACTGACATGAATGTAATTTCTGCCTCCTTCTTCACCGGAGAAGAGCGTGCAACCTTTGCCCGGTACCTACAGCAAAAGATAAATGATATTGGATGCCTCTTTCAGCGGTCTGCATACCATTGTCCATCAGCACTGAACTTGGCTGAAACAAGATCCCCTTTCTTTGGGGCAAAGCCGGGCGCGGAGCTTGCCGTCCGATTATGGATCGCGAACTCACTCATCAACTTCTCTAACGCGGCAATGCCTAGGGCGGGTGTGAAGCGGTGTCCGTAAACGGAAAGATAAAATAATGCTTACCTCCATCCTTGAGTATCTGAATGGAGAAGGCAGCACCCGTCGGGCTGCTCCGGATGTCGGATACCATCACGTCAAGATACTCTGGTGTGTGGGGCGTGGCATCTCCATTTGAATCACCATTTACTTCAGGTTGTACAGGCGCTTCATCCACATGGTTGGACCACAGCTACTGAGGAGATTAGCGGTAATCATGGATGAATATGCAATAAAACGCACATGTTTCTTTTCCTTCTTAGCCTCAGCCTGTGGTAAAAAGGTCATTCCTTTGTTGATAACCAGTCAGCAAGATTTTTTTTACCTCTGCATCAATCAGCTGCTGAGCATACGATAGCCCCTCAGCAGAATACGCATGCACGGATGCCAATCCTTCGCGGACGAGAGATAAGCCCGCATTCTCCGTCTTGTTGACCCACATGGTACCGATAAATCCACCAGACTTGTCCACATTGTCAAACTCCACCTCAACATCGCGTTGCATGAAGCGACGGTTGGCGAAGTCGAGAGCCTCCGGTCCACTGGGCTCACTTGCCTCGGAAGGGTTCCGAGCGGTCCGAGGAGCGCGGATCCCACCGAGCACCAGCGTGAGAGTCTGGTTCTCTTTGGGAAGGACAAGTCTAATTGGACCTCAGTCAGCTCTGCACACATGCAACAACTGAGAGATAGTGGTACTTGAATCGAGAGCCAGCTGCAACATACTCCACTACCGCGGGGATGCGTCCGGAACGTTTGAAAGAAGAAAGGAACTGGACGGCTTTTGCATGCGTCTGAACGTGTGAATAGTTAGAAACTGGCTCGAATCCCACATGAAATGAACCCACTTCCGATGCATTGCCAATACGAGTAGGAGGAACCTCCTTTGCTGAATGCAGACCGCGAGCAGCAGCAACCGCACTGTCGGTCCGTGAGAATGTGCGACTTGCATATGCGGCTGAATAACTTACGCTTGCTCCGCCGCCATGAACTTGTCATAGTCGGGAGAGCGGTTCTCGTCGTCACGTCGATGCCGCATTGCGGTCGCTAAGCCTTTCTCGATCAATTGCTCGGCGACATTCCTGCAGAGACCCCTTAACAAAGTACGACCAGGTCCATGAGGTTGTAGCGTACGCGTTACCACCGCCAACCCGGAGAGTTGCGCATTCACGCTCCTCATATTCACCCTCTGGCGGTCGGATGTAGTCAACATGGACACGCACTTGCTTGCCGATGAGTTTCTTTCGGAGGAACTGCACGAGATGATCTCAGTCGAATATCGAAAAAACGTTTCACTGTCACTCACCTCACGTGCCTCATTCGCCCAATGCGCTTGCTTCGGATCGTTCGCTCTCGCGGCCCTGACTGAGCTTAGCTGTATCCTGCGCTCCTTGTTGGTTGCTTTTTCGACTACGGAGATCTGGTCACCCGTCCATATGCGGATTACTTGGCCTTCAAATATGCGGGCATCGGAACGTGCTGATTGACCAGTTGCGGTTGAGGAGGCGATGGGGGCAGCACTCTTATAAACGCCGATACGTTGCTGTTTCGCGGTTCTGCGTGATATGTTAATGACCAAGACTGAACAGGAAGGACGAGACTCACGCCTCGGCGGCACGAAGACGTTCCATAATGCCCAGAGAAGACAACATCCCAGCATGCCAGCCCACAACATGCGCAAGTCCTGCCTGAACAAGGAACTCTGCAATATTACCAACAGGGTGTACTACAACACCAATGAAGTAAGACGGCGGTGCCGGTGCCGCAGTTGCATTTAACGGTGTTGCAGCAGGTGCAGGGAGGGAGAGCAAAGTTGTCTTAACATGCCTCTGTAGCAGGCGAGACTCGCTGAAGAAGCGAGCCTCGTTCCCGTACTCCTCACCGGATTCGCCTTCTTTAGGAGTGGAGCGTGGGCAGCGTATACCGGCGATAGAAATATTGATGAACTGATGCTGGTCATCCGCGAGAAGCAAGCGTATGCGGAGATGGTCGCCATCGCGGACCTGTTCGACAAGAGCTGGAACAGCATTCAGCAAGGGTCAGAAAAGTTGTTTGCCTGGAACACGCACAATCAATTGGCTTGCCCTTCCACTCCGTCAGGAATGCGTATGGATCGATGGGCATGGCATAGTTGACAATGCGTTCCTGGGCAGTGTATTAGAAGGCGCAATACTAATTGAATTGAATGACGCACCTTCGGCCCCTCTGGGTTCCACAGTCCCTTCCCTTCCTCCTTCGCAGTCGCCTCCAGCGCCTTGCGCTTAGTGTCCTCCTCAGTTTCGTCCCTCTTTCCCTCCTTTACCTTCCCCCAGCCGTTCTTTAGAATTTCTGAAGCGACATCTGCTCCCCCGACAATACCAGTGCCGATGTCGCGCTGACCGCCATCATTTGAAGGACCGAGGGCATGGGTGACATGGAAATGGATTTGTTTGCCGACGGCAAGGGCGCGTAGGAATTCGCGGGATTCGTAGGCCCAGGGCTGAAGAAAACGTTAGGAAAGTTGAAGTAAGAAAGGAACGGCACCCACTTCATCTTCCCTGGTAGCGCTACCTATGCGAGGTGCGGTGATGTCTGCGAGATGAAGAATGCTACGTGCCACGTTAACAACGCCCCTTCAGAAACGTTTTAGACGTACCGTTCTTTGGGAGGTTGTCCATTGGGTCCAGGTGGTCCACGAAGTACAAGGGTATCACCAGAGGCGACAGCTATAACAAATTGATTGTCAGGGTCGACCCCTACATCAATGGTCCGCACTAACATTTGACAATCTGCGTTTTTTTCCTGTTAGCCCATGCTGGTGTGGTTGGGTAAGAGTACTCACTGCAGACATAGACATTTTGATGGGTGGTCAATAAATTGATATGTGCTTTGATATGGTTGTAATGACTTCGACAGTGAGGTTAATGAGGAGGGAGACAAGCAGAGATTTCCTTCGGATGTTCGTTTGACAAAGTAAAAGGGTGTCGCACGACCGCATCAACTGGAACGCGGCAGAGAACGTGGCGCGGCAAGTCCCTGAAAAGAATGATGTTCACCATCACTGTGGGGAGAACAGTCACCAGCGTATCGACGTGTTAGACACGTTCATTCCCGTCATATTTCCAAATATGCACTCGAAGAGAAAATCAAAGGCCATTGTCGAAGAGGGTGATGAAGATCCGTCTTTCCAGGATGAAGAGGACGCCGAAGACGCGCCCATCAAAAAGGTAGAGACCCGTTCGTGTTTCTGTGTGCGCATCCACTTTCAACTAGAACGGTCAGAAAGCCAAGAAAGAGCCAAAATCAAAACCTGCTGAAGCCGCTGAGGCAAGCGGTGAGATTCAAGTAAATCAAGGTGAATTGTCTACCCGATGCTATCCTCTCGCGGATGCTCATCATCCTTCGAAAGATGGTGAAAAATATGTTGCTCTGGGCAAGAACAGACGCGTCACTATTCGGAAATTCAATGGCAAACCGCTCATTGATATCCGAGAAGTAAGAATCCCCGGAAATGGTGTGTTTTGTGCTGACCTTTTGACTATGATAGTACTATGTTGACAAGGAGGAGAAGCAGAAACCTGGGAAGAAGGGCATCTCCCTTTCACCTGAGCAGGTCCGTGACTTGTATCTTCCTGTCAAACGTGTTCTCACTAAAATGCAGTGGGAAGCTCTGAAGCAATGTCTTCCAAAAATTGACGAGGCGCTCGCAAGCTTATGATAACCTTATCCTGGTTCACCGTTCGCTATGTTACACCGTATGCACCACGCTGTAATACCATCGTTATCCAGATACTCGGTCTGAGACCTACAGCTTGGCTCGCTCTGGCATTTCCCGCACTCGCACGACCGCTTTCCCCCAGGTCTTCCTGTTTTCAAGGTCTACTAAAGCTCTGGGTACAGAATCCAGCCCCCTAAGAATTGTCAGCGATGGCCCAGGTGAGGAGAACGACGCTTACATGTAAGGCGGATCGTACACGGCTGGTATAAGCTTTCCGCTCTCGAAAAGCCTGTATATTGGGTCAGGGTGACCGAGTCAGGCTGTGATGATGAAAAGGTATACTTGAAGATGCCCTTCCATACATCTGGTACGTGCCCAGGTTCGTTTTCTATTTGGGTGTAAATAACTGTCCGTGAGGATAACTCGCAGCACATACTTAAGTAAGCACCCCAATGTATCCCGACGAGAGAAACATTCTTCAGGAGGATGAGATTTGTCGGCACTTGCTCAATCTTGCCCGCTGCGAATCTAGTTTCGCCTGTCAGAAAACATCACCACATCCCGCAGCACTTTCTTACCCCACGACCACTGCTCGGCCCTTCCATGCAATGCATTTCAATGAGTCTTTGATCAGACCAACCGGGTCATAAACGACGTCTACCTGCCCCTTCAGTCAAACAACAGAGAGCATTCGTATTGACGGACCGACTCCTTTCCCTCCGGTGATCCGCAATACCTCCTTCTGCCAACTTGACTTGGTGTAGTCCAGCACCTCATCTGCTCCTCCGATGGACTTGCAAATCTCGAGCTTGGGGGGCGAGCCGGCGGTGGCAATTACCTTGGCACCCAAGGCTATTAATCCACAGAAAATCAAGCGTCCGAAGTAGGAAGACAGGGGGGTACATACCTTTGGCAATCTGCACTGCTACCAAGCCAACACCTCCTGCACCAGCATGTACAAGCACCCACTCCCCAGGTTTCGTCTCTCCTCGATTGACGATCCCTTCGTATGATGTCGGATAGGTGACGTACAATCCGGCCGCTTGATCAAACGTCATCCCCTTCGGTATGGGGAAGAGGGTGCGGTAGTCGCACGCTGCTCGCTCAGCAAATGCACCCTGCGCATAACCAAAAACTCTGTCTCCAGGTTTGAGCTTGCAGCCTTTGGGTATAGGGGAGTGCGGTGAGATAGTCCCGGCGAGCTGGTAAGGTGTTCAGATACACACAGAGTTATCAAAAGGCGAACTCACTTCTGCGCCTAACACGTAAGGTAAGGGCGGCTGATCTGCGTTGGAAGTTCACTTGAAAGCAATAATCTGTTAAATCAGGGTATACTTTGGTATTTCCCTTGCGACTGCAGGATATCAAAGAAGTTCAATGCCCTTGGTCCATGTCAGATCTAGAATTCAACCCGCCTTCCCTGGAGCTGAACTCACGCAGACTCGACTTCCACCAGGACATTATTCTTTCCCAAAGTTGGCTCTGGTGCATCGTTAGACCTGGCATATGTAAGGACCGATCCGTAGGAAATGCGTAGTGGAGCTCGCTCACACAGTGCGATCGGATGGGTGCATATACGAGTTTATGACGATGGCCCGCATATCGAGATTCAGTATTACAGATTGAGGCGACGAGAGTGAAGGAGGAAAGGCAAGAAAAGTTCAGCGACAGCGCACCATTAACAGCAGCTAAGTGAAGAGTATCCGACCATCTCTAGATTCGTTTCACGGTTCATCAGGGACGGTTCACTTGACCGGCTACAATGACCGGTTACCACCAATCCCCGATCCTCGTCTTAGTCAGCAATACTTAGAAAGGGAGGAGTTCGGTGAACACGACATGCTTGAATACAGATTGATGTATTTAATTACAGGTTGTAAACAATGATGAACCGGTCTGTTTACTCCGTATCGGAAGGGCAGGAGGACTCCCCCAACGTCTCTTCGGCGGCGTCATCACCACCAACGTCGATTTTGACACCAGTAGCTGCCGGGACCACAATGTCACCCATCGCTTCCCGCAGTGCAACTTTGGCGTTGAATCCTGTACAGTGGAGGGGTAGGACGTATGTAGGTGTCGGATGGAGCCCCTTGGCGATGAACTCAACGGTCGGGCGAATACGATGTTGCAACTCTGGCCCAGCCAGGTGAAGTCCCCCGACGATCTAGAGTACTTGTCAGAAAAGACAACGACGAATACGTTGCATTTGCTCACCATGTAAATCGGTCGCTTGAACCGTTGAACGGCGTCTTTCAAAACATTGACGATTCCGGCATGCGAGCATGAACTAATGATAATCAACCCCTTGCCCTTGACGTTGATCGCCGAATAGCGCTCGTCCAGGATGAGCTGCTCAGATTCAGCTTCAAGATCAAACCAAAGTCGGAACATGTATCCATACCTCATCCGGCTGCCAATCCCCGTCGCCATTCCGCTCCTCATACCAGGTCACTGCACCCAGCAAGCCCTCCTCATAGCTGGTCACTCTCGGGATCTCCCCACTAATCCAGACAGTCTTGCCCGCAACCGTATGCGATTCCGCGTGCGTCTCCACTTTACCTCCGACAAACTCAATCTCCTCGAACGTCGGGTCTTCCGGAAGACGGCCTATGAGCTGGCCGTTGGGAGCGATCCCACGTGCAAAGGGACGGTCGGGATGCAGGTCGACGACGATCGGGGCTTTCTTTCCTTGCTTCGTAGCATGCTTCAAAGCGGCGATAATTCCGCCCGAGTGATCTCGATGCCAATGTGAGAGAACGATGCGCTCGACTTTGGTCATGTCGACCTTTAGCGAGGCAAGATTTCGCTCCAGGGTGAGCGCATCGGGACCTGCAAGAGTTCAGATGGATAGGCAGCTGATATTCCCAGGTAACTCACCCGTGTCAAACAAGGTGCAGTGCGTTTGGTTTCCTAAACGGGTGGTCTCAACTTCATGTTAATAATGGTCATTTCCGATTGGGCCGGACAGCGTACAATGAGAAGCGAGAGTCCATGGGCAGCTAGCCTGTGATCAGGAACGGTTGCTTCTGGACGGCTGATGAACTCACCGCAGCAGTACCTGTCCAAGTCAACGAAAGGTGCCCCAGTTTTCTCGTCTATCCTTGGCTTGTCCTGAAGATGCGTTGCGATCTCGCTCGTGAAACCGGCGGGGAACTTGGTCATCCTGACCGATGTTGAGCATTGGCACAATGAAGTTCTCGGCTACATACGAACCATTCTATTGAGTTGTCCACAACAATTTGAAGAATACATGAATCAACAATCTTGAGGTCGGGCATGGCGGGAAGACGTAACGGTGTTGAGTAAGAGATGTTCTAGCAAAGCAGATAGATATGGTGCCTTATATGCGGTTTCAGACAATTGACATTCAGCAGGTGGATATGTACAGGGTCGCACATATATACCAAGTCAAGACTAGTCTGTGTTCACTGTTTCTTCATTCTACAACGTCCTTCGTCTCAACGAAGATAACGGTAGTCAATGTGTCAAGGTACAAGGTACGTATCCAGCATCTCCGAATCTGCCTGACACATCCCAGACTATGATCTTAGGCGGAGGTATAATGCCGAGATTTCGGCGGTCGGAGAGCTCGGCCCAACCGCCGCTTTCAATGTTTCTAAAAGGGTCCTCGTGGCACTCAATTGACCTCTCCAAATACGCCTCTCCAGTGAGTTCATCGAACGTCAATATTACTACGACAGCAAAGGTTGATCCAAGGAAGCAGGTGTATACATAGACGGTCCGAGCGTGCGCGCTGATGCCGGAATACGCGCTCATCCCAAAACTAGACTCGGCACAGCTGCAGTACACGGCCGGCGCCGTCATACTCCTTGCGGTCGCAGGCATCGCACTTCGCATTTTCTTTCCTACGCAGCCAAAGATCCGTCGAGAGAAGGCCAGGAAGGGAATGATGGAGGTCACTGTGAAATGGGGGAAGGAAAAGTGCGTTCACGAACGTGCCTTGACTGGACGTTAGATTAACCTTTACCAATCCAGGATACGCGTACCATTACCACCTCTCGAGACCCCTTTGTCCGAGTTCCGAAAGTCCATATCCGATGTGACCGGTCTGCCTCCTGATGGCTTCAAGATCATTTACTCTGGAGCGGTTCTGAAGGATAACACTGCTTCATTAGCATCGTTCGGGGTCAAACCTGGTCGTGCACTGGCGATCGTCGGTCTCAACGAGCCCTTACCAACGCCGAGCACTGCCGCTGCGCCTGTTGTCAAAGAGAAGCCCACCGAGCAGTCGACGATTGAGAGGATTCGGAAGGAGTTGTCGATGCTAACCTCCACATTGTCTCCCGAGCTGGAGACATTCCTGGAAAAGGGCGCGTCTGTGGAGAAGGAGGAGCGCGAGGCCACCCACACACGGCTTGGTGAGCTCATATTGCAAGTTCTGCTGCGCTTGGATGCGCTGATGGTGGAAGGATGGGAAGAAGCGAGGAAAGAGAGGAGAGCGGCAGTCAAACATGCACAAGACATGCTGAATCGACTAGATGAGGGTTGGAAGAAGATGAGAGGTGGAGCATGATTCGCGGCTGGTGGATTGTGGGGTTAGACCTTTGTCAGCACTTTCTCCTCGGCCACATTGCAATACAACTATTGTAGGATGCACATTGCCATACTTGAGCGGCGTCTCCATTTGATTCGTGGCGGGCGAACATAATGTCCGGATCCCATGATCAGTGGTAAAGATTGTCACACACATCAGGGCGAGGATCATGGCCAAAGGCGCTTCATAACACCAAAATCACGGTATGTAAGTAGCGGGTATCTGTATGGTCCGCCCGCAGCTCTACGAATTTGATTGAGTTCGCGTTCGGAGCATTAGACGTCGATCTACCGGTATGTTGGGGTTACGCCTTTTCAGCGCGGACACAAACGTCCGTTCTCTTTCAACCTCCAGCAGAGTGCTTCCGCTCTTCACAACTTCTTACTTCTTCTATCAAGGGCGCGATCGAAGATGTCAGAGACTTTTGGTGCTTCTTTGCCTGGACACATCACTTTGGTTACCTCTGCACCCCAAAAACCGCCTGGCGGCGATTAAGCAACGCCGCTCGCCCGATGTGATGGCTATAGCGCGGCTTGCGGCGAGAAAGCGGCACTCGGCCGACGCTCCACGGAACACACAGGAATCGTGGCGTAGCAAAAACTATTTGAGTGACCATCCGCTTTTCCGGTGGCATTACACCTCTTCATTTTTAACCGTCACCAACTTTGCAAAGTTGTCAGTCGAAAGGCAATGTCATCCCGCAGTGGACATCGTGTTCTCTATGTTGTTGGGTTTCACAGCTCAACTCGTGCAAAGGACTTGGCAGCAGGGTTCGGAAAGTGAGTCGTTTGTCAGGCGCATCATGGTCTGTGAGCTTATAGGCGCGTTCGTCGTGCCTAGGTTTGGAAAACTCGTTCGCTGCGACATTCCTATGTCTAAATACATAAACTCTCAACCGTGAGTGATCCATCTCCCTCCAAACCCATCCGCGGCGATGGCGACGCGAATTTTGCGATCTATCTCCCTTCGTGACGCACACGAACCTCGAACGTCGCGCATATATGCTCTCTGTCCAAACATGCGAACGATTTTCCCCGAACGCACTCTTTTACCTTCCTCGTTCATCGTATGAGCTTCCTGTCTGATATTATCCCTTCGCACCTCAGATATGCTTTTGTGGAGTACTGTGAATCTGAAGACGCGGATAACGCGTTCAAGGATATGCACAACGTCCACCTCGATGGTGCTTTAATCAAAGTGGAGGTGAGCATATATGCGTTCACATTTAACGATCATGTATGCTGAGACAATCCATTGTCTCAAGTGGGCGCGTCGTGCTCCTTCCAGTATCTGGCGTACCGAAGGGCCTCCTGGAGAGCGTGGGAATGACACGCGCGACTATACAAACACCGCTAGCTGGGACCGTCACGATCACCGCAAGAGTGATCGCGACTACCGTTCGGAGGGGGACGATGACCGTCGTCATCGCCGCGACTATGAGACGGGCAGGAATGAAGAGCGTCGACATGAACCTCGCATATTTGACCGTGAAGAGGACCGCAGCGAACGCGTTTATCACCATGGTCACGAGCGCGACTACGAGCGCGATCGTGACCGTGATGAGCATCGTACTCAGGAACGCGATTCTGGTCGTAATAATCGTGACTCCGAGCGCACCTACAACCGCCACTCTGAACGTGACCATGACCAAGAGCGCACGTATGACCGTGACAACGACGTGGAGAAATACAGCAAGAAGACTTCCGACTACGATCGTGTAATTGACCGAGGCCACGACGAAGACCGTGAAAACCGTCGTCACCACGAGTTCCGCGAACGTTCTCGCTCTCCTCGCCGTCGTGATAGTGGCTACATAGATTCAACTGCCGCTAATCGCGTTCACGAAAGGCACAGTTCTGGATACAGTCGCGAGCGCAAGTACGAAGGGCACGACAGACACTCCTCTGGTCACAGCCGTGAGAGCAAGAACCAAGACCGCGATAGGCATCGCAGTCAAGATGAGCAGCCTTCTCGATATGAGCGTGGATCCCGGGACGAGAAAAAAGACGAAAGTCCTCATACGCTTGTTAGGATGGATGATTGGGGATTCGATGACGCTGTTCCTGCTGAAGTTGATGGTGCTCGTACTCCCCCGACTCCTCCCCAGTCTGTGAGTCTGCGGCCGGCTGGACCGCCTCGCGATGTCTTCTAGAATTCGATTGCTCCTTTCACCACTTCCACTCTGCAAAATTTCCAATGCTGGCTGTTCCTCGGATCTTCGGCGTAGTTCAAAAGTATCATAATCTTTTCATTTCTGAAGTCGCAGTATTGAGCAGTAATGAGTAGTGCACACTGTGATAGTATTACAGAATGTTTTCAGGACAAGAAATACTAGTGGCAGACGGCTCCTTTGGTGTTGACACCGAAGAGGATCGCCTCTGGATCTATGTTCGCCTCGAAGATGAAGTGTCCCAGCCCCGCACCGATGACAACGGCCAATATAAGATATGCCTGGAAGATGGTGAGAATACATAGGTGAATAAGGGAAAAGGACTGACATTGTATGTCATGAAGACCAGCATCAGGAATGCAGACAGAGCAGTAGAGGACGCGTACAGGAGTGCGCGAACAACACGAGAGTACATGGGAACTCTGGCACTATCCAATAATGAGATAGAGTGGAGCAACATAATCCGAGACACTCACACTCCCATACGAGATGCTCTTGCTAGCAACAGTGCCTCCTCGCCAGGGCTTTCGGTACCCGGCGCATGTTCCACACCCCTCTCCTTAACCATCCTTGCCGCGATCCTCTTCTCCATCTTGACCTGCGCAACACGCAGATATTCAAACAGCAACCCGAGGAGAAGAATGGCGATGAACGAGGCGATGAACTCGCCGATGTTGCCAATGTGCCATTGACGGAAGACGACGCAGGTATTCTCGACCTGCGTGTTCCAGAGCATGTTCATCGCGCAGCGGCGCATAGGTGCGGCAGCAGAGGCATGCATGCTGTGGTCGTGGTTCATGCCTGTCGTCTGTCGTGTAGAGGGTATGAGAGATCTATATATGCTGCGCAGATGACGATGTTGGGCTGCTGGCCGCGGTGATGGATGGCGATGATGAGGTTGCTTCGCTGGCGGGAGCAATCTCAACCTGTGACTTCACGGTCGCGACAGACTCATCCTTACGTGCCTGATCCCTTGTCGTCGTCTATTTGCCCGTGCTCGCCATCGCTGCTGCGCTGCTTTACCTATTCTGTACAACTGCCAATACTAGCAATAATCCACCTGGGGTCGAATGACAACCTTGTGGAGCTAAATCCGGGGAATGTTACTTCAATGATCAGCTAGCGCTATCCCGTTGTTGCCTTAACCCCTCTTCGAGTTACGGCTCGACCACCATTCGTCGCGTTCAAGCCGCCAAGAAAATTCAACTCTGATTACTGGCAATAAATAGACAACCGACAATATGGCTACTCAACAAACCACATCCAAGGACGATTCTGAGCTGTCGAAGAGGCAGCGTCGCCTTGCGCTGCGGGAGATTAACCTTGCTGCATATACAAACCCGGAGAGCCCAAGCAAGGCCCCGGACTCGTCACTGAAGCGGCACACAGCGCTTATCAAGCGTATTCGACAATCCATGGCGTACGAAAACCGCGATCAGATACTGAAGGAACTTGAGACCCTTACATTAGAGAAATACCTGGACGAGATCGTAGGCGCTATTAGTGAGGGCGTCCTGAAATGCAAGACGGATAGGGATGTATGGAGTGCAGTTGAGGTCAGCTTTCCTGACTAGAGCTGGAGTGATAACTCAAATAATGCATTTTCAGGTCATTTCTGCATTTCATCGTCGTTTCCCGAAGAACTTCACCCCCGCGGTAGACTCGTCCCTGCTAGCTATCCTGGCTCCACCCGCTAAGGTCAATGCTGTCCCCGGCCAGTCCGCTGAACAGAAAGAGAAAGAAGACGTGGCGCGTATCACTCGCCAACGCCCTGTGCTTCGGATATGCGCAGAGTTGGGCATGGTCGGCGTATGGCGGAGCGAAGATGGCACTAAGAGTGGAGGCGAAGGTGTGATCAAATTACTCAGGGATCTTGTACGTCTTCGTATGTTTTGTGGTTTCATCAACTCGCTAATGAATCCCAACTTAGCTCTCTCACGACCCATCGTTGTCGTCCTTGCCGCTCCTTATCACATTTGTCAAATCATTTGCTCGCCCCTATCTAGGGACCAATGCTGGCGAAGCTGCCGCCGAACCTACACCTTCCGAAGCGCAGGTTGAGGACCATGAACAGGGTGAGCTTGTGGAGCGAGAAACGCGTGAGAAATTGAGACGCATGACGGAGAACTACTACGACACGGTGTCGAAGAAGCTCGTTCAGGCGCATTTGGTGAGTGGTGCCTGGTCATGTCATTTTTGACACTGTAACTGATAGTGGTTCAGAAATTACAAGAGCAGGATCGGAAGAATCATGAAGCATACATTCGTTCCGGAGAGATCTTCGAAGACCGCCAACAGGCATATGAAAAGATGACCAAGAATTACGAGAAATTGTTGTCTAGCGTGCAATCGTGAGGACATGAGTTGATCATTGTTGTCAGTGCTGATGTGTTGCGCAAGCTTGTCGGAAGTCTTGAGCTTGCCCATGCCGGATCTTCCCAAGGAGTCCGGACATTCTGAGTCAATCATCCTAGGAGATCAAGGGCTCTCTCATCTGGGTGGAGATGATGAAGAATGGACCTCAACCAACAAATGGGAGGATGAAGAAGAGCGACGATTCTACGAGGACATTATCGATCTCAAGGACTGGGTGCCCAGGAGCATTCTGGGTATTGAGGAAGAGAAGAAAGATGAACAAGCAGAAGCAGAAACTCCAGAAAAGTCTGAGGACGAAGAGAAGAAGCTGGAGGAAGAAATGCAGAGATTGGACGACAAAGAGGAAACAGCCACTACCGATGATGGAGATGATGATGGGTAAGAGGGTCCTTGCTCGGGGTTTGGTGCAGCAGTTGACCGAAGTTTGAGTGCAAGTGAGACCGGTTCCGTTACTCCGACTCGTTCACCTTCGCCTGTCATTTCTACCCTCCCGGCCGTACCTGAAGAGCAACAACAGAGTGCGGGCCCTGCAGCGTTGATGACTGCTCTTCTGGCCCGTCTTCCAGATGCTACCAACCGCGAGCTCATTGATCAGGCGGCCATCGATTTTGCCTTCCTGAATTCCAAAGCTGCGAGAAAACGGTTGATCAAGGTGAATTCTTCCCCATGGACGGTTTCACTGAATCTTATTTTGATCCCAATAGTTCATGGGTCAAATCCCTCGGGAGCGAATTGACATTATTCCATATTATTCACGATTTATCACTACGTTGAACAAATACATGCCTGATGTCGGAGCTGGGGTTGTGGAGATGGTATGTCCCCGAGGTTTCTATCGTCAAAATTCCCTGCTGAAAGGTCATTTAGCTTGAAGACCAATTCCGATTTTTGCAGAAGCGGAAGAAAATAGTGAAAGAGCTTGAAAACAGTCGAGCCAAGGTAACCATCTGCGTCTTCGTGTGTGACAAATGCTTACAACGAGTGCTAGAATGTTGCATTCTTGTCTGCTCTGACCAAGCACCGAGTTGTGCCTTCTCACCTTATTTTGCACATTTTCAAAGTCTTCCTGGATGACTTCAATGGCCCTAATGTTGGAAATGTTGCTCGACTGTTGGAAGGGTGTGGTCGTTTCTTACTTCGGAGTGAGGACACTAAGCGGAAAATGGCGGAGTTGGTATGACCCGTGCTCACAAAATGGTAGATATCACACTAATATCTGCATAGCTTGGTGTCATGAAGCGAAAGCAAAGTCTTCAGCACTTCGATGAAAGACAAATGCTTATGCTGGAGAATGCGTTCTACCAATGCAACCCTCCCGAACGGGGCCCTAGGGAGGTCAAGCAGCGCGATCCAATGGACGCGTTCATCAGGCATCTGGTTTACGATGTCCTGTCCAAGAAAACCGTGGACAAAGTGCTCAGGCTTCTGAGGAAGCTCCATTGGGAAGACCCGCAAGTGGTACACTGGATCTTGAAGGTGTTCACCAAAGTTTGGAAACTGCGCTACGCTAGCATCAGCCTCCTGGCTATGTTGGCCTGCGATCTGAAGCAATATCATCCTGACTTCTGCATCGCCCTTGTCGATCAGGTCCTTGAGGACATCCGTCGAGGGCTCGAAGTCAACATATTTAAATGGAATCAGCGCCGCATCGCGTCTGTCAAATATCTAGCCGAACTGTACAACTATCGATTCATCAGTTCCAACATAATTTTCGATACATTGTGGCTTCTCGTGACTTTTGGACATCGTACGTTGTCGCAGTGAGACGGGGGAGATCCATATAAGCTGAATCCTATTCCAGCGGACGGCCGTCCTCTGCCTGGTCAGCCTGTCCCCATTGACGCACCAGACGATTTTTTCCGCGTCCGTTTGGTGTGCACAATCTTGGATGCATGTGGCATGTGCTTTGAGAAAGGTGCTGGAGCACAGCGACTCGACGCTTTCCTTCCGTTCTTTTTAATGTATGTTCATTGCAAGGAAGCAATGCCAGTGGACGTGGATTTCATGATTACGGACACAATTGAGGTGACCACAGATTTGACTGAAAGTAAAGCGAGGGCTGACGGAGTTTCCTAGGCTCTCAGGCCGAAGATGGCGATGTTCAAGACTTATGACGAGGCTGCAGCGGCAGTGAACGAGATCTTCCGAGTGCAAGCCCAGAAGATGGCTGATGGTAAGAAAACATGACAATGAATATCACTCAGCTGACACGGCCGTCAGGCTCTGGTGTCAGCGGGTATGACAGCGATGGCGATGATGACGAGGAACGTCCCGATGTCGAAGATGAGGAAGAAGATGGAGACAGGCAGCAAGAGGATGAAACAGTACGTACATCAATTAGTGGTGGGCAAGTCAATGTTGACCGTCGCCCTCAGCAAATGGATCGCCCAGAGGAAGAGGAAGCCCCGGTATTGTTGCATCAGCCCGAGCCCACGGGTCCATCCGAAGAAGACGATGCTGAGTTCGCCAAAGAACTGGCTAAGATGATCTCCGATGCAGGAGAAAATCGCAAAGTGGATAGGAGGACAGCCATGACGATGTGGGAGTCAACCGTTATGCCGGGCAATCTTCGCCGACGCAGAGACTCTGTGAACCTAGAGAATGGCAAGAGTGAGCCGGCGGATGTCATGAAATTTACTTTGCTGTCGAAGAAAGGCAATCGGCCTCAGACGCACGAACTTAATGTCCCAGCGTCCTCGGACCTTGCAACGCAGACGCACCTTGCGCAGTTGCGCGAGCAACAGGAGCAGCAAGATCTCAAGCGGCTTGTACTTGATTACGGCCAGCGCGAAGAAGAAGAGGACGTGAAATGTCAGTGGTATTTCCAGCACACGTCTTAACTATAATTGACCGTCTTTCTCGACAGCTCTGGAAACCTCCATTCGCAACCGCGGGATTCGGGTCAACTATGGTAGATAGCCTTTACCCAACTTGCGGCAATCCTGCACGTCAACTTTTAACCCTTTCGGCTCACGATTTCTCTCTATTTCTGATGCCAAGCTGGGCGATCCTGCTCTCATGAGACCGCTTCTCATGATGCGCACGTTTGCACTAGCACCGACCTCTCTCAACATGCGTGGCGTGCTGTTGTGTATGTTCGATCAGACACTCTGCGAACTCCATGACCACGGCGGACCTTCCTTGAGGCGTTTGCACTCTCAGAGACGAGTATGGTACTGTAGGTCCGTAGCACTCCTCCGTATGTCCTGTAGCCAAGTCCTTTTCAAACCCTCGTAAGATAATCTTATTTCGTTGTGACGAAAGTTTGACAGCGGCTATCCCATGGCTAGCTTTTCACAGACTCAAAGCCCCACAATTTCTCGCTGTATCAGAATTTACGTGACGATTGGAATTACGTTTCTCGCCCCCTGAAGAATTTTAGCTATTGATGACCTTGCGGAACGCCGACACTTGACTCGGCGCTAATGTGGTTGCATGACGATTCTCCGGAATGCTTTACAACCGTGGGCTTATTCACCGTACGTTGTGCACCTCGACTCTCTTGCACCATGCACCATGCCCAGCGACGGACCACCGCATTTCCTATCCGAAAGCGACGCAAAAGTCGACCCCTAGCCCCCTCGCACTGCACCTCAGTCGTTGTCATGCGATCTATATCGATAATTGAAACGCGTTTCTTTGAGGCTGTGAGTGTCGAGGGTGGAAGCAGGCATATCGATGCATCATATAAACCTCCTTAGGGGTCTGCTTGACAATGTCAGCCTCGTGCCCGCACTTACTCCGGTCATCTCCCTGTTTCTCTTCTCCTACTTAATCTCTATTGATCCTCGCTAAGCTCATCGACCTCAGCAACCACCACATACGACTTACCCGTCTATCATGTCTACCGAAGAGCTCCAGGTACAGATACCATTGACGCCCAATACTGCCGGTGTTGGTGCGAGGCGCAAGCACGCCCCGAAGCTTCCTCTCAGCGCCTTCTCACCGCCAGGAACCAGCTCGGGCTTTCCCCTACCCACACCTGATCCATCCCTCATGCTCCCTGCGAGCATCATCGATGCCGGTGTGAGCGGGATCAGGACTTGGGAGGACCTCAACAGCTGGTGGACTCAAGCGGCCGACCGTGCTGATAGGACGAAGGGGATCGTCGTCCAGGCACCGACGTTGGAGGCAGCAGAGGCACTGGATGAGCTCTACCCAGGACATATGCAGTCAGTATTCGCATCTTGACACGCATATATGCACACCTAACATACCTACGAATAGAAACCACGCGTACGCCGCCACGATGCAGAAGGTGCTCTGCATCTCGGTCCCGATGGATCTGTCGAAGGAATTCACCCTCCCGGAGCGGCTGCACAAGACAGAAATCCATCTTGCCATCAGCTCGCCTTTCACATCGGCCTCGGAGACATACGCAAAGGGACTGCAAGCTGTTCTAGAGGGCGCGTATGTTGCCGAGATTGATGTCCACGCCGATCTGGGCGAAGACAAGACGTGGGAGGAGCTCGAAGACATTCTGGGCAAGGCGCTGCCGTCAGAGGAGCAGAAACGCAAACCTGTCATTCTGAGTAGGCGAAGTTCTTTGTCAGTCTTGCCAGTAGGAAGCTCATTAGTCTGCAGAAAACCTCTTGATCCCGGCCGTGGGCTTCAACACCCCTCTGGTAAAATTGCTCACCCACCCAGTCTACAAGGCCTTTCAAGATCATATCACCCAACTGTCCCTATTCCCCAGCGTCTATGTTCAGTTCGGACCTCCCGAATGGGGCCCCGTCCCTGCCGAGAAGGGGGATGAAGAAGTTCAGAAGGAAAGGAGAGAGTGGAAGAGGCGGATAAAAATGTACCTGGGGCCGGTGGTCGAGGCGTTCGGCTTCTCCAGAATCATTTACAGCTCCACTGGATCTAGTAAGTCTCCAGTGTCGAAGGCAAGCGATTGGTATACTCTTGCCCGGGAATGCGTTGCGGAGATGGGCGTGGAGCAGGATGCGCTCGATGGGGTCTTTGGTGTCAATGCTTTAGACGTTTATAAGGCCTGAAACTGTACTTTATCTCGATAGATTGATGAAACCAATTCGACAGCAACTTAACCCCATCATGATTAAGAGTGTGCGCACACATTACAAATATTGGTGGCAGCAAGGATAAGCCGTGTCCATCACATTACACAGCCTACATGAGAGATCGCTTACAGGAGCGATATACACTAAGATGCACATATCATATCGACCGCCTTCAACCATCTTGGTGATGTATGGTCGATGTAGCAAGCAGCCCACGCCCAGGGGGCAAACTTTTCTCCAGATCCACAGGGCCACGCCGACGCTCTAAAAAGCTCCCCAGCCACTGTCAGCGCCGTCTCCACCTGAGGAGCCGTCAGGCCTGCTCCACCCATTTCCCGACGGCGAGGTTGCTCCACCGCTGGCGTTGCCCCATCCATTGGCTGCGGGTGACCGTGCGCCGCCTCGTTGACCATAACCGTCCGGAGACCCAGCATTCCCTGAACCCCAACTGCCTCCCGCGGATGACGCGCCGCCTCCAGGTGCCGTGTTCGCCCAAGCACGAGACGTATTCCATGTAGCTGTTTGCGCACCACCGCCCCAGCCGTTCTTGTCGAACCCGTCGGTGTGTCCATTTGCCATAGTTGAGGGCATCTGAAGACCTGGCGCGTCCGCAGGCTCGTTCACCTTGCGGCATGCGAAAACCAAACCTGCCAACTTCTGTTGTAGTTCTGCGAGGCCCTGAAACGCCGTCAGAACTGGAATGGTTTGTGATCACGTCAGACTCACCCTCAGACACGCTTCTTGGGGGGCAAGCGAGCCAGTGGTTTCCACGTCGAAGTAGAACCGGTCTGGTATGGAAGTGAAATCAAATACATCGCCAGGAGGTGCTTCCTCGTCGGCATTTTTGCTCAGTGGCCATTCTGCCTTTTCGTCGACTTCGTACCAATACGCCGTGTGTCGCAGCTTGTTGTGCGGATCATACTCAAATCCGACAGCCGCGCAGGGCGACCACTTGGCATGCTCTTTTGCTATTCCCTAGAAAAGGTCAGCAAAGTATCCCGTGAACAACTATAAGGGATTAGTACTTTGCGGGCTACACACCTCGCCTTCAACGCCTGCCCTTTCCGCATTCTCACGAGAGATATCGGTCTTCTATTCGGGTCCGGATCAGTCGCTAGCCGAAGCATGTGAGCTACAGAACATTGAACATGGAAATAGAGGCCATACCTGGGCCGGCTGGAACTCCGAAGTTTTTCCCGCGCTTGGAGAGAATGTCTTCAGCTGCAGATGAATCTTGCTCCTCGTGGTCCCACTGATCGGGGGGTACCATCGTTAGATGATCACTTGTTACGTTCATCTCGCCCTCCGTACACCGCACGTCTATGTCATAGACGATGGCACAGTAACGGCATATGCCAAGGCAGGGGCAGTCCTGGAATATGAAGCGCCCGAAGCGCCCAAAGTTCAGGCACATGCATTTCTCGGAAGAGAAAGCATGCGACAAACCCTCTTGTACCGCATACCCTCCTCGCAATTTGTGCTCGTCAGGGGGATCATCCCGATCCGGTGAGAGAGGAACTCGTCGACGAGGACGGTCGTATTGACCTCGATCTCCACCATGTCAATCGCTGATATGGGGGTCAGCATTACGAGAGGGATGATGATGGCGGAAAACCCGTCATTAACCCGCACACGTACCTACGGTGGCTACGTCCGCCATTATGACTCGCCGGAAAGAGTTTGCGAACCTACGCGCAGGTTAACAGGCGCTCGTACGAACAAGAACGCGGCTGCGCACGATAAATCCACTCCTGTCATCACAAACTCCACCCTGTCTTTCGCTAGCTCTCGTATCCGTATTGCAGGATCCTCCATGGTGAATGTTTCGCGTGGTCGTTCGCGGCCAAGGCACTGACAGTAGCACAGAAAGCACGCGTCAAATAGTCCAGTAAGTGTATTAAGGTGTCGTCGCAGATCGCTCGATTAAGAGGTCCGTATATGGCCGGTTGAAGCAGGGAAAAGAAAGAAAGGCCTTTGGTAAAAGTGGTGGTAGGCGAGGACGACGACGGCGCCTGTGCTGAGTGATGAGGAGAAAAGGACGAGTGGCGGACGACGCGCTCAAACTTGAGTGGGCGGGAACAAATTTTCTAAGGCCGCCACTTTTTGACGCCGCTTGTGATTCGTGAGAAACTTTATCTCCGAAGGATTGGTTTATCACCATCCAACAAATGGAGTCTGGGAATGCCCCTTCGATGCCTGGATATGAATTCGCTTATCATTACACAATGTTGCGAGCGGTGTTAGAAGAATATTGGTAGCTAAGGAGAACTGCGCTTACTGCATGTAGCATCACCATTTCAATCACAGGCGGCAAGAAGGAACCTGTCGTCCGGCACTTGGGGACTCATACAGGAAAAAAAGAGTGATATTTCACCAAAGAAGCTCCACGCTTGTACCACTAAGTAAAACACAGCGTTTCAATCTACATTCGACATTCGGTGTATGCTTAGAGTCCTTCATGCGATGCTATGCGATGTATGATTATGAGAGGTGAGCAAAACAGTCCAAAAAGAGGAAATGCTAGGAGGCGGCGGGCCCAGCCGCTGCTCCGTCCAATGTAGCTTTCATCATTTGATTTAGATCTCACTCCCGCTCCGCGCGCGAGTCATACGAGGAGCTCCCCGCATCTCGAACTCCTCTCCGGAAGATCCGCTCGCCATTCGACGCCCCGCACCAGCAGCGACATGTGATGGAAGGGAAGGAACGGGTGGCACTTGTCCACCGCGAACGTAGGACATGCCAACTTCGGGTGTATTGCTCCGGGTGTTGGGACGCGTCGAGGAGGGTGAGGTGATCCCTCCGCTGCGCATAGTACCGCCTGTCAGCTCATCCGAGACGCCAAACACGTCCCGCTCGTCGTCCCTCAGAACTGCATTCCTGTCGCTCAGATTCCAGTCGCCACGGGGCATAAGCGGTTCGCGGTATGCCGGAGCAGGCTCAGGCGGGGCGGGCTTAGCCTCCTCCCAGGGAACGAGGGTGTATTGGGAAGGAGGTGCAGCAGGCGGGCTCGGGTTACCGGCACCAGCAGGCCCGAAGATCTTGCAATCGTGCATGGCTTCCTTGAGCGCACACACCCACTTGTTGTGCCTTTGTGCGTGGAGAGCCACCTGCTGCCAATTGCTCTTGTACTTGATCATCACCGAGAGTGACATCTTGCCCTGTGCAGGGATGTCCTGGACGATGACGTCGAACGCAGGAAGGTAGTCGCGCCTCTCTGCGGTGACAAAAGCGAGCATCTTGGCGCGAAGCTTCTCCAGTTGTTCGAAGGTCGTGCTGAAGTCCACGTCGAAGGTGAAAGATTCTGACATCTGTCCGCTGCGGCGCACGTTCTCGACATACTTGGTGTTGAGTACAGCGTGAGAGCATTGAACGGTCTTCCCGGCAGTGGTCATGAAAATCGTGCTGAGGAGCTGGATTTCCTTCACGGTGAACTGGTATCCGTCGATATCTACGCGGTCACCGCAGTCGTAGGGGTGCTTGATGAAGAGGAAGATGATCGACGAGAGAATCTCGGTGGCAGTACCACCGAAGAGCCAAGAAAGAGCGAGGAGAGAGCCACCAAATGCGGACAAGGAGGTGTAGAGTGTAGTGTCCAAGCATGCGATAAGGACGAGAATCGCGACGAGGAACCAGATGTACACGAGGATCGCATCCAGGCGCCCGACGGCACTGTCAAGGTTCTTCATGCTCGCTGCGAGGCTCAAGCGCTCGCGATGGGTTTCCATGCAGGCCATTTCCATCTCGTCCCTAGTGGCGTCTCCGTTCCCGTCCTTGTCGAACAATGTGAATGCGAGCTGGGCGGTCTCAAAGTCCGGGAAGAAACGAGCAATGTCGTTCAGAGTGACGGACTTGGCGCCTTCATTTCGGAAAGAGTAGTACAAGCGCCTGGCGAGGAGACGAGACTTGTTGGCGCTTGACAGGGCGGTCTGAACACGCCCTTCAGGCGAGTTTGGCTGCAGCACCGAAGCCCCGGCGATTTCGGTTGCGATGTTTCCGAGTGCCGTGGCAGAGGTTTCGGCCACACTACGCACGCCGTGAAGGAAGTCCTTGAGCACTTTCTTTGGGTTCATGCGAGACATCATAGACTGGTCGTCATTCATCGTATCCAATCGTCCCGGGATGTTGGAAGAGTTACGATAAAGGATAACAAGGATCTTTACGTTCATCTTCTGCACTGCCAGGCGGTCGGCGTAAGACGTCTCGTGGAAAGCAAGGGCGATATACTGGATTATGAGTTTCTCGACGAGGAGGATCACGGAGGAGATGAAGAGAGCCTCGCAGATGCCGGCGATGGTAGTAAGGGCGGAGTTGAGTGGGTTCGTCGGCTGAGCGAACAACTCGAGCATGTGGGTAAATGAGATCCATATCGCGATCGACCAGCCTAAGAAGGCGACGTATCGCTCGCACACCTGGAGGAAGTCGATGTACTTGCGCGCGCCGAGAAGAACGACACCGACGGTTGCGCGCAAAACTCTGGGGAAGATCATAGCTGTCGCGAAGGCCGCCCACCAGCCGGCCCAGACGACACTGAACCAGATGGACCAGTACAGAAGGGGTACAGTCGCCATCCGCGCGTCCTTCGCGACGGTCAAGCCTAGGATACCGGGGATCCAGAGCAGGCCCAGTACGGGCAGAATGTATAGCGTCCAGCGCGTGAAGATGGAGAGATTAAGTAGGTAGGCATAGAATCGCGACATCGGAGTCACGGCGAAATCACCTTCAGCGAATCTCAAATGTTCTTCCTTTGCAGTACTCGTCTTAAATTCGAATCCTACAGAATTTTCGTCAGACATGATCAATCAGATGCTCATCGTTAGGGCCCACCTTCATTGAACTGGTGACCAACACCTCCGAGCATATCCCAGCTCGGATTTCTGCTTGAGTGGGGCCGCTTCTCTCCACTCTGCCTGAAGTTCTTCGCCTTAGGAGTCGATACGTTATGATCGTCCTCGCTGGCGGGGGCACCATTGTACGTCATATCGCGGCCGACAAGGTTGACGCGCGAGCTGTTCACTGGTATGTCTGAATGCAGCGTGGTGGTATCGTCAGCGTCGCTGCGGCTGGATGGATAAGCTGAGAGTTGAAACGAGTCGTTGATCTGGTGCGGGGAGCGACCAGAAGACATCTATATACGAAGAACCCCTTGTGGTTTGGCGGATAGCCTCGTGCTGATATCGCCTTTGGGTCAGGGTTCCAGATAGTCGGTCGCGTATTGACGAAATCGGTGTCTTGCGAACCAGATGGAGAGTGATCGTCGGAGTGAAAGAAGGTGGGGTTATGGGAAAAGGACAGATATCTTGCACTCAACACAAGATAAAATGGGGGTGATGGTTTATGAGAGAGAGGGGCCTGGAGCTGAAGTGAGAGAAGCGGGGTGGGAAAGCATATGATATGTCGGTGGCGATAAAATTCTACTTCGGAAGGAAGACAGTCAATTAGGCCCGATAGAGCCACAAGGCTGTGGAGCCCTTGTCTTGCTCATTTGCAATTTCTTTTTCCTCTTTTTCCCCAAAGAGAGCTAGCAGCATTGCTTATTACGATATCCACTCGGCTTCCATGACGATATAATGCGTCAATTCGCTTTCGAGGGTGCGTCTGTGTGCTGTCCACATGAAGAAGACCGCCCGATGGCACGTAATGTAATGCGAGTCGTAACTCAATCACACCCAACGACGCGTTGTGACGGGTCCACTCATCAGATTGATCCCATATTCCAATGCACTGACTGGAATGTGCTTGTTATCATAACAGACATTGTTTTGCTAACAATCCTACGTCTTGCATGCCAAAACACAGAGTCTACATTCCAAAGTGTTTTGGAGAGCGACCGCAGACCAAATATCTTTCTACTTGCGTTCATAATCCTTCTCGTTTCCACACGTGTATCCTGGTGCAAAGCAGCATCCGGTGCCAGCACAGAAGCCTTCTGGGGCCTGGTATTCCGCGAACTTTCCTCACGTTCACGTTCACACGAACTCTTCCCTCTGCTCGAAAGGCTGGCCCGGCCGACTTTGAGCCTCATTCTCTCTTCCTCGACCGTGGAGCGGATCAGCGGAGGGTACATTTCTGACATCCCACCGCGGTCGGAGCGCTTTGTTATCCCCGCGTCTTGATCAACTGTTAACATAATCTTCCCGCATCTTCCTTTCCCTTCTTGTGACGTCCTATTTCCGTTTTCGTACATTTGCTGCCGCGCGAGACAATGAACCATCATGTGCGACTATGACTGTTCCCAACCATTCCGCGTGTCTGGAGGTCAAGCTTGAGCCAGCAGAGGATATTGAGCATGTCTGGCCTTTGCCTCCAAGCAACCATCATCCCTATTGTTGGTGTTTTCAACCGGAGAAGGCTGCACTCCGCCAAGCGCATACAAAATTGAACAAGGGGAGGTACGTCAAGAGGCTATTTCACGCGGTTTCTTGCTGAAAGGCACGTATATAAGGTGGTTCTACACCTGTTGCAAATATACAGGCCATCAGTGCGGTTTCTTCCGTAAGAGCCCCTAGCCCCTATTGTTGATCACACTAAATACCTTTTACAGATTGGGCAGATCAAGTAATTGGTAAAGCTCATAGCGCCGCCCATCCACAATCAATAACAGACATGGACAACACGCACTTCATCGGTTTTCCCAACTCCCCACATCATACGCGTGCTCGTGGTGTCGCTTCAGCTGCTGCACACGGCTCCGGTGCGGTAACACCACCTCGCACTCCTGTAGCTCAGCGAACCAGACCCAGGTCGGGTGTGCTCCACACACCGGGCGGTTGGCCGGCACAAGAGGAGGACGACTTCCACACTTCACAGGAGTCGCCAATCCCCCCACCCGCGAATCTCGACTGGCCGGCGGCTCGGCCATCCACTCCTTTCCGTCCTGAAATCCAACAACCCAACAATGCGCATACACCGAGGACACCGAGCAGGGTCGCAGTGAGCGAACTACCGCGCACACCGGCAAACATGTCTACACGATCAAACGCTGCACCAGCGACGCCGAGCTATCTCACACCTGTCACGAATGAGCAGCTGAAATTCCTCACTTCCCTGCCTCATGATTTTCGAATGTCCTATTCGAACGAGCTCACTAGCCTGGCCGAGCACCTCAAGCGGCAAGATCGTCTCCACAGAGCTGGGGAGAAGACCGTAGACTTCCGCGAGAGGAAGATAGAAGAGCTCAAGGCTGAATTGGAGTCTTGTAAGCGGCAACTGGCTGACCTCGAGGCGTTGCGGCAAGATCCGGACCTGTCTGATTTGCAAGGCTTGGCCAGAAGAAGCGCGAAACACGAAGCACAGATTGCGGAACTACAGGAACAGGTTGCTGCTCTGCAGGGACATCGCCGGTGAACGTCTTCTTGGTTACTCATTGTTCTTGGGAATCATTCTCGGTGCATACAGCTTGTTTGTCCTTCCTGCGCGGACACTTTAGGCCACACTTGATACCTTCAAAACATATGATACTCGTTTGCAGATTAAATTACCCTTTGATTGCACAATGCTACATGTGATATTCTAAGAGGGCCTGCATTTTGGGATGGTGCATAAGGATGAAACGTCATGGTCATGTCTCCAACTCAAAAGCTCCCTGCGACCCCCCCGACAGGCAACTTAGAACGGAGAAATATGAATGGATATAGTGTGCATGAATGCAGGTCCAAATGATAGAAAAACCGATAGATAGGAGGCTGAGAAACGGAAATGATGGTCACAATTAGTAGTCTCGACCGCGACCACCTTCCAGAATCTTCTCAATAACCTCTTTTGCCCTGTTGATTGAGTCCTCGGAGCCTGCGGTAGGAAATTAGATTGACTTAGGCCGTGAGGAACTAGATCATACCTGTGATCATGATGGTGTTGTTATCACGACCAACATCAATATTGGCGCCGGTCTCCTCTCGGAGCCTGGTGATGGTGGAACCCTTGGAACCGACGATCCGAGGGAACATGGTGCGGTTCGGAAGAGTGAGGAAGCCAATATGCGTGTAGGTGGCCGCATGCTTGATAGCCTCCTCTAACTCTTTCTCGGCGCGCTCCAATCCTTCCTTCGATTTCGCCTTGATCGTCCACTCAGCATCACCTTCCGGCATGTGCTGATAGTTGGGGACGATATCCCACTGAGCACCTTCTGACGGAGAGACAGGCTGATCAATGCGGGCCTCCTCCTGGGAGCCGCCCGTCGGGGGCTTGATCTCGGGCTTTTCGGGCACGGTCGAATGGTCCACCGTGACGCCGTACGCGCGCAAGGAACGGAAGAATGCCCCGCCTTGTGAAATGACATGGTGGTATTTCAGCGGCACAGCTTTTACAGAAGTCTCCTGTGGCGCACGCTGTGTGCGATTGTGAGCCTGCATGTATGGTCAGAAAGCAAAACAATGAAGCTATACGCTGATACTGACAGGAGAAGCGGCGAAGGTTTCAGCGCCCTTCTTGATCTCGGCGATCGCCTTTGCGCAAGCAGCGCGAGAGCCATAAACCTTGACAACATCTTGTGGCTCCGAGTCCTTGACCTCGTCTGCGTTCTCGGCATCGCCCACAGCACCGTACGACCTAGACCCAGGGAACTGGATCTGGGCACCGGTGGACTCCTGGAGTTCCTGCAACCGCTTGCCACCACGGCCAATGAGGGCGCTGTGAACGGCGATTGGCACACTGACAGCCAGAACAACACGATCACGAAGACCCTCAGCAACCTTTTCTAGCTCCACCTTGATCTTATCGACCAGCACGCGCTTACCACGCAGGCGAACCTCATCCTGAGACTCGCCTTGTCGAGGGAATTGAACGAGGCCGGCTTGCGTACGAGGGTCGGCAGGACCTCCACAGCGTCCAATAAGGTCACGCAGGCCCTGACCACCCACGCCGATGATGGTACGGTGATACTTCTGCTCGATGGCGACGATCACGGTCACTTCATCGTCCACCTCGGCAGCAATAGCCAGGATAGCCTTTTTGGCCGCCTCGGTCTCCTTCTTGCCGCCCTTGACCGTGATACCGGTAGTGCCACCCTTGTTCTCACGATCGATATCAATGTGGGTGTTGGTCTGATCCTTGATCTCGTTGATTTGTTGGCCGCCCTTACCAACAATGCGAGAAATGGCAGATTGCGGGACGGTGAACTTGAGCACATTGTTTGTCTCCTTCTCGAACTCAACGGTCTGCGAGGCGTCAGTCTTATTCTTAGAACACAAGAGGGTTACTCTCACCTCGAGAAGCTCAGCCTTAACACCCGCAACGCCCTTCCTACCACCACGGAGGAGCACCTCATCCTTCCCGACATGCGGGTCCCTCTTCCGTCCCTCCGCATCGTTTTCCTCTTTCTCCTTAGGGAACGTGATCTTCACACCATACTTCTCCTCCAAGCGGATGGCGTACTTCCCGCCCTGACCAATAAGGGAAGGATGATACTGTGCGGGAATCTTCAGGATCTCAGTCGTCTCGTCCGCCATGCGGTCGACCTGTTCCGAGATCCGCTCCTTGGCCTTGAGGACATTTTCTTTCCTCCCAACAATCTTGATGTTAGCCGTCGAGGGCGCCTTCTTCTTCTTCCCCTTGACTTCCTCCCCAGCAGGTTCCTGTTCATCGATATCGATCCGAACGCCGAGCTCGTCACGGATCTTCTTGATACTAGAACCCCCGGTCCCAACAATGCGGGCGATAAACTCGCGGTTGACGTGGAACTCTTCCGTCTAGGACACGTCAAACAACGCCAGGCGATGAGCGAAAAGACCCACAAATCCATTCACAATATCGTCGTTCTTGGCATCCTCGACGATCTGTAGGATCTCCTTAGTAGCGCGCTCCACCTGATCCTTCGGGCCGCGGATGACGATAGAGTCCTCATCCACATTATCCTTAACGTGAGCGCCAGGCTTGTTGTTAGATCCAACCCTGATGATGATAGCCTTTTCCTCGCCGATGATGCTACCAACAATTAGTGAAACCCCGCTGACTGTACATAATCCACGCACCCATTGAGCGTAGTCCCCCCCTGGCCGACGATGAACCTGTGCCATTTCTTGTCAACCTTGAGAGTCTCTGTCTTCATATCCGCGGCTTCCTTCTCCATCGCGGCCATCTCCGCCTTGACCTCAGCTAAGCGCTTTCTGATCTCTGCCTCGTTGGTCTTCTTGTCCCCTTCCATGGGGTGCGTGTACACCAGCAGGACGGTAGATGTATCCGAGCCCTCGTGCGGGAAGAGGACGTCCACGCCGTGAGCATCTTGAAAGGCTCTGAGCTTCTGCCCTTTCTTACCGATCAGGAACTTGTGAGTCAGGGGCTCAATCTCTATGCTGTCGAAGCACTCGGCCGTAAGCTGCTTGACGGCCGCGTCCAGATCGTCGCGCCCTTTTTGCACCAAGGCCTTGTTATCACCCACGATGTCGATAACGACGTGACCACCTGTAGAGTCGACCAGAGCCTGCCGAGGGGCGAAGAACTTGACACCAGGGTGCGCCTCGCCGAGTTTCCGGAGCCTGCCAGAACGAGTGAGGAACATCAGCAGCTGATGGGCATGCTTTGGAGGCGTAGGGTAGATCTTGTTCAGGTCGACCTGCAGAACACTTGCCGTATTGGCTTGCTTCATGACGGCTCCAAGAGCGATGGGAAGCTGATCCTCGGGGCCGCGGATGACGACCTCCTCAGAAGGATCGTCGAATGCGGGCAGTTCCACACTGCATCCGGTGTCCTCGACAATCTTCCTAGCTGCCTCGCCGACAAGGAAACGATGCTGACGCTTGGGGAACTTGTATGCGAGCTCCTTGGTGTTCAGCTCAAGATCGTTGACCATAGCCTTGACGCGATCTGCTGCCAGTGCGACAGCATTCCTCTCACCGGAGATGATGACAGGCGCGCTGTGGACAGCGTGGGACTTCTCTGCAGCAGTGGCATCGTCGTCCTCTTCCGTCGGGTGGTAGGGCTTTGGAATGGTGATCTTGACATCCTGGCCTGCTTCCAGCTCATCCTTCTTGGCAGAGAGGAATGGCCAGAACTGGCGAGGAACGGGAACCTTTGTCGAGGTCCTGCTCGTTTTCTCGGCGACGATGGCGTGGATGTGTGCGTACGCGTGACGAGCACCGGGAGCAGGCCCGTTGATGGTGACGGTCAGGGTAGGTTCTTCGACTTCATCGGCATCTCCATTCGCAGGCAGGGTGGCAGCATCACCGTTGGTGTGCAGGGTCTCGCGCCTGGGAATGTCGACACGGACGTTGAACTCGTCACGAAGGGCCTTGAGCGCAGCACCTAACAAGGATTAGGCTGGGGTTCGGATGATCGGGGACTATGCACACCTTTGGGACCAACAATCCGACCAATCGTGGAGACAGGGGCATCGATAGTCAACGTAATCTAGTGATGGATATTAGTATACATGTGGCATATTTGGAATCGGGTTGATCGACGTACCACCGGCGAAAGCATCGAGACCAAGCTCTTGCGAGCCTCTTCCACCAACTTGGCAGTTGACGCCTTGATCAAGAAGGTTGTCTCCTTCCGTCCGGACTTCATCTGCGAGCTAGGGTCGATGTTGACACCGTGCTTTTTCATGACGATCCTGCATACATCTCCGACTGACTGTTTCGGCTGCAGCACAGGCGATTCGATGACGAGGGTGTCGGTGGGCAACACCTGCTTGGCGATGGCGGGACCAGGCGACGCAGTTCCATTGGGCTTACCGGCAGGAGCCTTTCCTTTTCCCTTGACGGCAGCAGAGCCAGCAGTCCACTTGCTCTTCGCCGGGGCCTTGTCAGGCTGGCGAAGAGCGGGAGCAGCCAAGCTTGGGAACGCAGCTTCGGAAGCTGTATCCAGTGCGCCTGACGGTGCTTGCGTAGGACGGGAGCTCGATGCCCTGACAGCGGGGGTCGGTTCGCCCCCACCGAGAGATGGGAAGGGGTCGACGATGTCTTCGTGACCGCCGACCGTCGCGGGGTTTGCACCGTGCATACGAGCGAGGTCAGCGGCGGAGATGCTGTTTGATGAAGCCATTGAATTGTTGATGAATGAATTGTCTCAAACCTTTTGACACAGAGTCAAAATGCCGACGGGGAAGACGCCAACAAAGAGGGGAGAATGGGAGGAGTTTTAAGTTTTTTTGGAGGGAGAGAAAGATGTGTTCACTGCAGTGAGGACAGTAACGTGGACAAGGGCGGAAACGGAGGCAAGTAGACTCCTTAAACCCCTACCAGACAACAGGGTTACATACATAGGGTTCATACCTGTTATTAGAAACACAGGGATATCATGGACAAACTAACACTGAGGGAGAGGGGTACAAGTAAGGTCCACAAAGGTAGCCTAGACTCTCTTGACTATTGCAATCAATCATCCTCAATAGCCATGTCTTCCTCCTCATCCGCATCAACCGCCACAGGGCCACTGGTAGGCGGAATTACAACTGCTGGAGAGATATGTGTTGCATCGACCTCCAAAGGAGCCCCGTCAACGTCTTCGAGTGGTGCGCCATCAACGTCGTCCAGTGGGGCCTCATCGACATATTCGAGCGGGGCGCCATCAACATCTTCAAGCGGGGCGCCATCAACATCGTCCATCGGAGCACCATCCACATCATCCATCGGAGCCCCATCCACGTCGTCCATCGGAGCCCCATCAACATCGTCCATCGGCACTCCATCCACATCTTCAATCGGTGCTCCATCCACATCCTCCATCACCTGCCCATCCACGTCCTCCGCCTCCCCCGCAGGCCTAAACGAGCTCGCCTTAAACCTCGGTTTCTCCTGCACTTCTTCCCTCACTTCCTCCTGCACCGTCTCCTCCTCCTCCGCAACCTCCTGCACGACGTTCCCATCCAGCCTCCGGCGATACTCCTGTGTCTTCTCAGGGGGGAAGACGATCCAGTCCTCCCATACGTCCAGGACATTCGTGATCTGTTTCTTGAATGTCTCTGCGGTGATGCGTCCAGGGAAAGAGTCGTGGATCGTTTCCATATGGTCAAAAACCTGCCCAAGGCCGGATTCGAACTCCTGTCGCAGCTTCCAGGCGTTGGGGACAGAGGCGGCCGAGTTGTGTAGGATATCGCAGATTACGTGGAGGCGGGCAACTTTGCGCGGAACAGGGGTAGAGTCAACTAGCAAAGAACTAAGGATAATCCTTGCGATCTAGGAGACCTCGCCATCAGCTGGATATCCCAAGTTTAGGAGCAACATACCTCAGTAGCAGCGTCGGCATGATTCAAGGCAAAGCTCATCAGTCTTGCGATTTCACCCCTTTTCCCGGTGGTGCCACGGAGCATCGACTCGAACCTGCGCAGAGCAAGCTTTCCAAGCGTGCCTTTCCTGTGATTTTCGTTTTCCGATTCTTCCGCTGAATCAGTAGAGTATATCGAGTTGGCCCCCTATACCAGGTTAGTGTTAGCCATGAAACGGGAAGAAGGGCATACATCATCATCGAATTGCTCCAGTTCCAGAGTCCTCTCCCTTTTATACTCTTCCGGTGAACGGCTGCGCCTCCGCCTTTCCCGGGACCTCTCCGGCGTCCTAGAATCATCGCGATATCTCTTCCTCGGGGGTGACCGAGAGCGAGAATCTCTCCTCCGTCTGTCAGGCGACCAATCCTTGTCCCTGCCACGATCTCTCTCACGACCCCTATCCCGATCTCGACCAGAGTCATATCGACGAGGCGACCGGCTCTTAGATCTTGACGTGTGAGATTTGTGATGCTGTCGTTCTGGCGAGCGCGAACGTCCGCGTTTCGCACCGATCCCAGGCCCAAGGTCTAACGCTCTCCAGTCAGACCCGCTCTCATCGCGCTCATCTAAGCGTACCAAACATTGCCCTCGACGGAACGGATACTGCTTTACTCCACCCAACCCTCAAAGTGGAGCCGTTCCACTCAGCTCCGTCAAGATCTGAAACAGCGACCTCTGCATCACGGCGCTTCATGAAGCATACAAAGCCGCTCAGACTGTTTTGACGACGTGGGCCAGTTGGGACACCAAGCACAGACGGAGGATCCTCGTGCCGAGGCCACATTATCTTAACCTGTAAAGCGATGAGAAAGGCAGTAGCGTTATTGGAGATCACGTACGGAGCCAACCGGTCCACATTTGGCGAAGTACGTCCCCAGTCCTTGTTCAGTCACGCCAGTGGGAAGATTTGCTACAAAAACATTGGTGGTCTGTGATGAGGTGAGCAGACTGCAGAGGGTGGTAAGAGAATGACAAACCTCCATGTCGCCGACATCTCGAGATCCTCGACGTGACTCTGATGAAGTGAAGGAGCTGCTTTGGGCTGGGAAAGGAGTTCAACAAAAAGATACGGCATTGAGAGCATCTTTATTGCCCACCTTGACCAGAACGTTTCAAGCGCTCTTCACGTGAAGCTTGATCCCTGTCAAAATGACTCGTGAGGAAAGAAGCGAACACTACACGGGCTTACATACCTTTTGATCTCTTCTAGAAAAGAATCCATCGCACGTCTGCCCTTAGTGTAATGTCGCGCGCCGCCCATTGCGGGTGCGGACTTAAACAGCCTTAGTGCAACGGTGATGACACGTAGGAAGATACGTACCTCTTCTGGTTTCTCCTCGTCCCATGCCATATTTGCCTTGACCGGTCCTCTTCCTCTGGCATTGGGCGGGGCAGACCCCGACTGTCCAGCTCTGACAAAGCCCTTGCCCTCCCTCTTGTCCACAGGCCCACTAGCAAAATCATCCAAAAACTCTGCATACGCCGCTTTAGCTCTTTCCTCCTCTTCTCGCGCCTTGGCTTCCGCAGCCTCTTTCTCCTTATCTTTCTTCGACTTTCGTACACTGCCACTCGTAAAATGCTGGATCTTGGCATCATCGACCTTCGACTTGGACTGTCATCAATACTAGGTAAGCGGACGGGTACGGGTATGTGGACAGCTGTTGAAAACCTGAGGAGGAGGTGCAGCCTCATCATCGTCAGAGGTATTGAACATGGCTAGGTTGGGCTTGCGTAGAGCAGACATGGTGGGTAAGAAGTGTGTGGTGAGCGCAAGCAAGCAGAAGGTAACGCGTGTGTGATACAACTCGTGGCCCTTATCTCCGACACAGCCCCTAGCACCGAAAGTTGGACCCTGAGCGCCTAAAGATGACCTGGGTTTGGACTACATAACTTCAAGCTGCTCTCTGTTTGTCCGCTTTTCCCGGTCTACTACAACAATGTATCATCTATTATCAGGACTATATCAGCAACTAACTCGAAAAGACGAGTACAACGTTCTCATTCTCGGACTTGACAACGCCGGGAAGACGGCACGTTTCCATTTTCTCCCCTGTCTCTTGCTCACCCAGAAAGCAGACATTACTCGAGAAGATCAAGACGCTGTACAACCCCACGCCTGGTCTTCCAGCAGATAAGATCGCTCCCACCGTGGGCCAGAATATGGGCAAGATCACTCTTCCGAGCACGATTTTGCAGTTCTGGGACTTGGGCGGGCAGCGCGATATAAGACTCATCTGGCCGAGATACTATGATGATTGTCATGCGGTGGCGTATGTGGTGGACGCGACGGACAGGGATAGACTTGTAGAGGGTTGGGAGGTGTTTGGTATGTTTTCCTTGACCCTTTACCCTGGCTTAGAATTTTAACTACCCTCTGCAGAGAACGTGCTCTCCGCCCCGCAGATCCTCGGCGTGCCCCTCCTCCTCCTAGCCAACAAACAAGACGTCCCCGGCAGCCTAAGCGTCGAAGAGATCCGGAATCACTACGAAGAATGGTTCCAACGACGACAGAGGGAGCATGCCGCCGAGTTGGGACCTATGAGCCCCACGTCGGAGGTTCCGACCGCAGAGCGGATGGCGAGCTTGAACGTGCAGGGGATCTCCGCTATCGAAGGGTGAGCCTTATCCGAATGAGGTGGTTCATATTTTAAGGGTTTTCTAGGACCGGAGTACGGGATGCTGTGAATTGGCTGTTTATCCGAGTGCAGAACAGCAGGCGACGGTTCGTACATCCTCTCCCCCTTATCCCCGACCCTTTCCCAAGCTCACACAACATCCCAGCGATTCCTAACGCCAATAATTACGACTACCTCCAACACTACCCATGTACAACAGCCGTGCTACCTACTAACGACTTCATCTAGCTTCTTCTGCGCGTTCCTCAAATCCTGCCTAATAGGCCCCAGGACTGCCTCCCTTCTAGATACCAGTTCCTGTATACCCTCCGCCGCGGTGAGCGGCTTTGCAAGAACCTTAGTTCTCACCACGTCCTGTATTTCATTCTGTACAAGTTAGCCTATGTCATCGTGAGCCATTCAACGGGCAAAGGCGCACCTTGAGGTCTACGTCCAGCCCTTTTTCAACCCGGTCCCAGTCCTGCCAGAACTTGCTCAAACCCTTCTCCCACCTCCCCTGACACCACCAAGCCGTCCCCGCCCATACAAGCCCAACAGCAGCGACAGCCGTGCTCCCCTGAACGTCGTACATCGTCCATCCCAGTATCCCCGCAATCGGGGAAGCGAGAAAAGACGCCCATCCGGTGAGGACAAGATTTTGGGCACGGAGGTGCAGGTGGTCGATCGGGCCGCCGCGCTGGGTCAGCTGTTGTCGCCGGTGGAAGATAGGGTAGAGGAGGGAGGAAGGCTGGAGTTGGGTGAGCGACGTTAGCTGGGCGAGCTTGTTCTCCAGCAGGGGGGAGTGGAACGGCGCGCTCGTGCTTTGGCTGGGAGAGGCGAAAAGCTCGAGTACCTCGGCGGTGCTATGGGTGTACTGCGATTGGAGCTCTTTGAGCCTTCCGGCGTCGTACGATAACTACCATCGCCTTTTGAGCATCTCCAGTACTCCAATAAAAGTTACGTACCTTCCTCTCCAGCTCCCTCCCGTACACCCTCTCAACCGTCTCCCTCACCTCAGCGCCCAAGTCGTCCACCCTCCACACAAGTTTCCAGAACGCGAACCTGCGGAGGGCAGCACTCACCCCCTGCCTCGCCCTCTCCGCTTGGTCCTTAAGCCCCTCCACACCCGTCCACTTCCCCAGCTCGCGCTCCGACTCCCCCTGCAACCAGAGCGCCTTCCTCCTCGCTCGGTCCGCTTCCTGCTCCGCATCTACTAGGGCGACAGCCCCTGCCCCCAACGCGGCAGAAGCGAGGCCAGCAGCGGTGTTTACCTGAAAGTCCTCTGGTAAGGGGCGGGAGAGCGCGGTTTGCAGCTGGGAGATCCGCGAGCGCATGTACTTCGCTTGGAAGGTACGGACGGCTTCGGTGCTTGGGGAAGCAGAGCTCTGGAAGGCTTCGAGTGCTTCTAGTGCTAGGGTGCTGGACACGGTGGTTACCGATGGATAGGGGGAACCACGATAATAACCCTCTAGAGCGGCGGCGACCCGTGTGTCTTCCTCTGATGGCGTGTAGGAAAAACTGTGGTTAGCGGGCCGGTTGATTATGAGCTGTAGGGAGGTGGGCGCGAGGGGAGAAACGGGTAGGTGGGGGAGGAGGGAAGTGAGCGGAGTGAGCAGACGGCTCGAGTCCGTCACGAGGAGGATGGAGTCCATCGTCAGCAGGAGAGGGAGATGTTTTGTTAGGTCTTGCGCTACAGTCTTCGTTAGTAGGATGGGAACATGGGTGAAAAGAGACGCACAGACGACTTCGTACAGCTCACAACCGTCTTTCTCCAACCATGCAGCAGGAACGACAAGTTCCCCCTTCTGGGAACTGACTACACTCCCATGCCTATCAAACATCAGTCTCTCCCTTGAAAAGTGTACATCGACCCCACCTAATTCGCACGACCTCCGACTCCTCTCCCTCCCAGCGAGCCCAGATCGCCTTCCGTCGATGGCTCACACTGAGCGGGTCGTCCAACAAAGCCGTGACAAATTCCCTCATTCCCGCGAGCCTATCTCCCACCACTGACTTGCGTCAGTCCCAGCATATCCATTGGAGTCATACGGCGTACCTGCGATCCTCGGACTCCTAGACTCGCCAAGGTCGGAAGCTGCGCGCTCGGCAAACAGCGCCCACGGCACGTCTCCCTCCCCGACTCGGCGAAGAATAGACGCAGCCTCCTTCAGTACATTCTTGACGACCAGCCGGGGCGGGAGGGTGATCGGACTGTGGGAACTCTGTTCTGGATGGGCGGGTTTGGAGAGGGGCTGAGCGACTTGGGCGGTGGACGTGGAGGTGGACGTAGATGGGGAAGGAGTGGAATGGAGTGCCCGTGCTCTGACTTGCCGTGAGAGACGCAGAGGACGAGCGGGTCGGCGTATGGGAGGGCGCATCCCTCGGTTTAGGTGGTGCGTTGAGCAGCCTCAGGAAGGCTTTGGACAGCGAGCACAACAGCAGTCAGGGTGCCTATGAGGTTATTCCGTGTTCGGCCGATGCAATCATTCCTAGGCATTGTATCTCTCTGGAATCATACTTTCAAACCAACAGTAGTGAACGCCGTTGGAAAAGACAATCAACACCAAGAGCAGAATAATTAATATTCAGCAAATTTCCTGCCTTTCCGGCAGATATCTTTTCGATCTACACCTTTCCTTTCCCAACACCACCTCCGCATCTCTACCAGATGGGAGAGCGCTGGTTCAGAAACGGTAAAAGATCTACCTCAACGCCGCCTGCAGAGCCTCATACACCTCAACTTCTATCCCCGCTTCTACTTTTTCGACTTCAGACCCGTTACCGGCCGCGACCCGCTGTGCTTCGGCAAGGTTGGACCTGACGGCCTGGGGAACTATTAGCTAGGACTTGGGATGTAGGGAGAGGGGCGGACCTCGGCGGAGAAGTCTTCCAGTGGAGCACCTTCAATCACGTTGATCGTCATGGTGTTATCGGGGTGCACAGTAGCGAGCCCGGAACTCACTACCGCGCATGCATGCATCAGTCCCGCATCGCATCGTACCCGGAAGGTAAAGACAAGACGCACCAAACCATTTCTTGCTCTGTCCGACGGACTCGATCACTTCCAGCACCCCTGGACGGAGGGGCTCGATCGTCGCTACGTGGTTTGCGAGGACGCCCATGTCTCCCGTCACTGCGGGTAGGTTGACTTGTGTCACTTCCTCGGAAGAGAATATCGTCTGTCTCCCAAGAACATCGACGTCAATCCAGAAGGCCGGATGATGGCGAAGGGAATAAGAAGTGATAGAAGACATTGTCAACGACTACTGGTAAGTAGGAAGGGAGGACGCACAGAGTAAGGCAACACGAGGGAAAGCTTGATCTTATCGGCCGCACCGACGGCTTCTGCGTACCCCCTCCGTCCAAGAACAGGCATAGCACGGCGGGGAAGAGCACGGACAGCGAGTCGGAATGCCATCTCTAGGTGTGGACGATGAGCAGGAGGTTGAGGACGACGAGGAGCTGCAATTACGGTGAATGACGGGACAAGGAAGGAAATACCGGGATCAAATGTGCACTGCCACTAGAAGCAGCCAACCAAGATAGGGACGGCTAAGCGCTGTGGAGGACCTTCCCAACCCTCTCTTTCTCCTACTCCTATCTCTCCACCTCATTGGAGATAACGAACATGCTCCTCAACTATCTAGCATTCGCGACCTTAGCAGCAGCAGCAGCGTGGAACCCTCTGCAGCTCGTCCTCCCGCAGGAACAAGCCCAAGTCCAAGTCCCAGCAACCTGGGCTTGGAAAGACTGTGGTACGCTCTTCCTCCCCTTCCCCTGTGCGTGCGTGCGTGCTAATGGTGGGATTGGGGGAAAGGGGACGAGAGCTTCTTGGTTAACGTTCAGACTTTGGAGGTCTCCCCGGACCCGCCAGAGCCGGGGAAACCGCTCACCCTACACGGGACTGGGAAGGTTAATGGGCTTATCGAGGTGCGTCCTCCCCTGAGCCAGGGTTGGAGAGAGCTGATGTTGTGTGCGGTGGGGGTAGGACGGCGCCTATGCGAACGTGCTTGTCAAAGCGGGATATGTTATCATCCTCAAAAAGCGGTTCGACCTGTGCGAAGAAGCGTACGTCCCTCTTCCCTTCCTGCGTAGTGCGTGGCTGATTGCAGCAGGGTGAACAACAACTTTACCGTGCAGTGTCCGATCGATGAAGGGTATCACGAGATCACGCAGACTGTAGAGTTACCCCGGGAGATCCCTAAGTGTGCGTCCACCCCCTTTCCCCCCGGCCCCTCTCCTAAACTGACGGCATATGTACGTACAGTCAAGTATGCGATCCAAATACGAGGATTTACAGCCGATGAGGAGGATATGGTGCGTCTACCTTCCTTTGCTAGTAGGAAGGAGCTGACACCCATCAGACATGTCTCGATATCACGATCGATTTCAAGCAGCCTAAGCCGTTCTAGGCAGTTTATACCCCTACCGCTAGCTCAGGTGGCGGTCTATGATCCTGTACTGGTTCATCTTCTTTCTTTGGTCATATATTGTCTCACATGTTGGCTCGAATGGATGACTTTTACGCTCTCACGCGCAACGCGCGGTGGGAAGTTAAATATACAAGCGAAAACAACACATAGGGGCGTGCTCCTCTCATGCCACCAGAAAAAGAGCACTACACAGCAGTCCCATTCTCGACCAATTCCCCAACAACGATATACTTGTTCGTAAAATGTTCTTTCCAGCCTATTCCCCCATAAACCCGTAAACGAAATCTGTTTCCCAGAGCAAGGCGAGAAAGACGCACTTTTCATATTCGCCCGCTCTTCGGATGTCAGGTCCTGCAAAGTGTCGATAGGCGCGTCGACGGGAGTTAGCATCTCTGTTTTTCGTAAGCCTAGTCACAGGTAGAAGGGGAGAAGGGGGGACAGACCGACGTCAAACGACTGTTTTGCCATCCCTCGGGAGGCGTCCCTTCCCGCAAAGTTCCCATACGGTCCCTCTACGCCATCCCATCAGTCCCATCGCACCCCTAGCAAGGTTCACATACCAGGACCATAAAACCCCGCACCGGCAGTAACGTCAAACACCTTCCCAGCAATAGCGAGCAATATCCTCTTCTCCTTCACACCATTATACTTCTCCAATTCTACCGGTGTGTACTGCTTGAACAACGCTACCTGGGGATGCTTTTCTGGCATCCAGGAATAGCCGGATTTGTAGGATGTGGGAATGCGGGAAGGGGAGGGGATGCAGGGCCAGACCAGGCGGTAGATGAGGAATCCGATGCTGGCTAGGAGAGTGAGGTTTATGGGGAGGGAGAGGGAGGCGACGAGCGCTTCGTTTTGCATCAAGAGGGATGCCATGGTCAGCACTAGAGTACCTGTGGTGGTGGCAAGCAAGGGTGAAGGCAGTGAGACGCGGTGCCGTGAAAAGTGCCGAATATTGATTATGTCATGTGTTATGTGATTGTACCCGATATGGAATGCGCCCTCAAAAAGTGGAAATTGTTCGGGTCCGTTGTTTTCCCTCTCAAAGATTATCGCCGCTTCGAACAAAGGGAAGCACGCTGACAAATAACATCATTCCAGCATAGGGGATATCAACTAACAATTCCTTTGTCTCTTCTGCGGGCGACGGTCGTCTCCGAATTGCGTTCGCATCCGTATCATCTGTCCACTCTTGCTGGCTCATACAAAGGATATAAATTCATTCATATCCCTCCTTCTTCTTCAACACCAACCACCACCACCACCACCAATGGGCCTCCTCTCACTCGGTACTCCCCTCGCTTGGGCAGACAGCATACCCTACCACGACCACGTACGCCAACACGGAATCACCCAGTTCCTCCATGCATGGGACCGTCTCAAGACGAGGGAAGGCGACGACCTCCTCTGGGGGGACGAGATCGAGTACATGGTCGTGGCGTTCGATGATGAGCACAAGGTGGCGAGGTTGAGCTTGAGGCAGAGCGAGATCCTCAAGAAGCTCGCGCATGTTGTCGAGGAGCTCGAGGAGGAGAAGTCGCCTGATACGTTAGTCCCCCCCTCCCTCTCCCTTGGGGAAGGATAGATGCTGACAGGAACAGCCCTCCGATCCCGACGTTCCACCCCGAATACGGAAGGTTCATGCTCGAGTCCACCCCTGGCAAGCCTTACACCGGCTCGCTCAAAGAACTCCTCACGGTGGAAGCGAACATGCGCTACAGGCGGAAGATCGCCCGCCGCCATCTCAAGCCCAACGAGGTGCCTTTGACTGTCACGTCTTTCCCTCGGCTGGGGACGCAGGGCCAGTTTACGGAACCGTACTTTGAGCCGAAGAGCGAGGAGAGCCAGAGCTTGTTCCTCCCTTCGGAGATTACCAACCCGTTTGCCCGTTTCCCGTGCGTCTCCCCTGCTTCTGTCGTAGCTGTCGTATTTGGGCTAACGCTGCACAGCACGCTCACGGCGAACATCCGCCGAAGGCGAGGACACAAAGTCGCCATCAACCTGCCTATATTCGAGGACACGCACACCCCCAAGCCCTTTATCGACCCTACAATCCCGTGGGACCGAGCGCTGTTCCCAGGGGACAGCGAGGCGAAGGACGGCGCTGCGCTCCCAGATCACATCTATATGGACGCGATGGGGTTTGGCATGGGATGTTGTTGCTTGCAGATGACGTTCCAGGCGTGTAACGTCGATGAGGCTAGGAGGGTGTATGATGCGCTTATCCCTGTGGGGCCGATCATGGTGCGCTTGTTTGTTGGTGTTGGGGGTTGGGGGCTGATACGGGGATGAACGCGTGTAGTTGGCACTTACGGCTGCGGCACCGGCTTATAGGGGTTACTTGTCCGACGTGGACTGTAGGTGGAACGTCATCCGCGACGCGGTAGACGATCGGACAGAGGAAGAGCGCGGGCTGAAGGTGCGTTTCCCACAGCAGGGGGTTGTGCAGTGCTCATTCCTTCCAAGCCACTGGAACATGACAGGTACAGGATCCCGAAGAGCCGGTATGATAGTGTCGATTCCTACCTTTCTATGGACTACAACAACCGGCCGGAGTATAACGACAATCCGCTGCCTATCGACGAAGGGATCTACAACCGTCTCCGGGATCACGGTGCGTCCTCCTCTTTCCCCCTTCCCCGCTGCTTGAAGCCAGCCCACTTACTCCAAACAGGACTAGACGACCTTCTCTCAAAGCACATCGCCCACCTTTTCATCCGCGACCCGCTCGTAATCTTCTCCGAGATGATCGACCAAGACGACCTGAACTCCACAGACCACTTCGAGAACATCCAATCCACCAATTGGCAAACCCTGCGATTCAAGCCCCCGCCGGCCAACTCGCCTATCGGCTGGCGCGTCGAGTTCCGCAGCATGGAAGTCCAAGTCACGGACTACGAGAACGCCGCTTTCTGCATATTCATCGTCCTCCTCTCCCGGGCCATCCTGAGCTTCGACCTCAATTTCTACATCCCTATCTCGAAAGTGGACGAGAATATGAAGACGGCCCAGAAGAGGGACGCGGCTAGGAAAGACAGGTTTTGGTTTAGGAAATTCGTGTATCCCCAGGATCGGGCGTTTGAGCTCAGGCACGCGGTCGAGGCTTGTCAAGGTCAGGGTTGGACGGGTACCCCTACCCCTGCAGCTACGCCCGCAGCTACTCCAGGTCCGAGCAGGGGGAGCTCACCCCCTACCTCAGCGGTACACACGCCTCTCACCCCTCTGAGTCCTATCAGTCCTCCACGCACGAACGGGTTCCCACCCCACACGCACACGCACCAGCATCAGCACCAGCACCAGCACACGCAAGACGAACGTTCCCGCCCCGTCTCGGCGTCCCAATCCCGTTGTCCCTCCCCCGGTCTCCCGGAGCGCGGACCCGTGGAAGAAGAATACGAGCTCATGACGCTGGACGAGATCGTCAATGGAAAGGAAGGCTATTTCCCAGGCTTGTTTGGCGTCGTTGCGGTGTATTTGAATTCCTTAGACGTGGACTTTCATACGAAGAGGAGCTTGTATAAGTACTTGGACGTCGTTAGGCGTCGAGCGAACGGTATGCCCCCCCCCCTCCCTCTCACCTTGAGTACAAGTTGGAGGTACTGACGACGTTGATGTTGTGCGGTAGGCTCGCTCATGACATGCGCATCTTGGATGAGGAGATTTATCCGCTCCCATCCGGATTATAAGTTTGACAGTGTGGTCAGCGAGCAGATCAACTACGATCTTATGAAAGCCTTTGATGAGATGTACGTCTGTCCCCTCCTTGCCTGTCTGCTTCCTCTTCTGCCTTTCTCTACCTGTGCTGATGCTTGCAGTGAACGTGGCGTGAGAAAGGAACCGGATTTCCTGCCTTCTAGTTACAGAGGGGATACGGCCTTTCACGGCCACCTGAACACGCACGCCGACCAGGCGTCCAAATAAGCGAGTACGTGCGAGTCGGTGCATGTTGGGAGCTTCCGATCAGGGTCGTGATTTTTTGTTCACGTTGTTGATGTCGATGATGTCGATGTCGATGTTGTTGTATAGCATGCGAGATGGCGTGCATGACGAGCTGTACTCGATAGACCGGATTTCGGAAAGACGTTAGACATTTAGTCCTATCTAGGGGTTACATGAAATACAGATACAGTGCAAGGGTTCCTCTCTTCCTGTCCTCGTCCGCTTCTCCCTCCACAAACCCCGTCTCAAGCGTCTACTACCCCACCGGGCTAAGTGTCCATATTGACCACCCACCTCAACAGCCGCTTGAGCACGACCAAGATATACCGCATCGATTTTGTCCAAGTCTCTTCCTGGCTGAACTGGAGCTTGACCGAAGCGTCCCCTATCCTGTCTTTGTTTATGCTGGAGAGGCCGTCAGTTCACGTGGATCAGGTTCGACGAAGGAAGGGGCACTAACGAATAAACGAAATCCAAAGTCGAGTCTTTCCTCTTCACAAACTCCACTACTTGTCGTAGACAATCCAGGAAAGCGACCATGGCGTAGTCAAACCTCCTATTATGGAGCAACCTCGTGACGACAATGTCCGTGCTCGCATACAGTTCATAGGAATCGTCCTTCCCCGCTCTGCTGATCCGGGAGAAGGATCCAAGAGGGTGCAGTTCCCAGCCGTCGAAGGTAAATTCCAGCTTGCGCGCCAGCGTGTGTAAGAGGAGCAGCGTCTGGCCCCAAGCAGCGTTAATCTCTGACCAGTCAACGACGACCGTCCCCGCTCTCCCTAGCCGGAGGCCATTGATCGTCCCGAACACCCCGTCGCTCCCCAAGCAAAAGGCGTCGTCGTATACGTTCGTCCGCTCGAGGGCGTCGAGCTCTCTTTCCGAAGTGCGGATCGCAGACCGTAAGGAGGAGAGCGAGGCGCGCAGGGTGGAACTCGCGATTTGCGTACTGGCTTGTTCGGCCCAGAAAGCGCGTTCTTCTAGGTCCAGAGCATCAGATTCGGAGCGCAGAGCCGCGAGCTCATGTTCCAGCTTCTGGAGCTCAGATTCCGCAGCGGATAGTTCGAGCACAGCGGCGCTCTCGTCTTGCCTCAGTTTATCCAAGTGGCTCGCTTCTTCCCCTACCCCTGCTCTGCCTCGCTCTAGCTCTCGTTTCGCTTCCCGCTCGAAGGCGATGTAGCCGTCTCTCTCTCGCCGGGCCTCGTCGAGTTGCTTGTTAAGCCCGTCGATCAGGGAGTGGGTGCATTCTGCGCACAGAGGGTGGTCGACACCTGTGCGGGAAGAGAGGATATCGAATAGCTTGGGCAGATGGCGGAGGTTCTGTGCGCGCGGGGTTGCCTTTTCTCGCGGTTGGGGAGGGGGAGGGGGTTGAGGAAAGGAGGAGTCTTGTAGGAGAACGAAGGAGTCTGCTGGAGGACGAGGAGAGAGTGAGGGTGAAGGTGAAGGAGACGGTGCGATTATATCGTATGCTGAAGGGGATATATCTGTGAGAGAGAGGTCGAGAGTGAAAGGCTGTTTGCATTGTTGACAGTGATAGGAGGGGTCCATAGTATGAAGAGGAGGAGGAGGAGGAGGAGGAGCTCGAGGAGGAGGAGGAGCTCGAGGAGGAGGAGGAGCTCGAGGAGGAGGAGGAGACCCTGAGTTGAGCGCTTGTTCTTCTCATTACTGTGACTATGGCAATACTACGTGGACATGTACTAGGAGTGTTACTGCTCTTATACATCTGCTACTTACACTTCACTGGGTTATTCTTATTTACTCGAGGATTTCTACTATCTCGTCTGGCACTGTCGAACACTGCACCTTCACTCGCTACCACCACTCTCACACCGACGCACAACCGAGCGCTGGTCATCATCATCGATGCACTGAGATATGACTTTGTCACACCTTACCCACCTTCACCTCATTCAGGGTATCATCATTCTATCCTTACTGTGCCCTCAGAGATCACAGCTGAATACCCTCAGAACTCATTCCTATTTCACTCATACTCAGACCCACCTACTACCACACTCCAGAGGCTAAAGGCGATCACAACAGGCTCACTCCCAACATTCATTGACCAAGGGAACAACTTTCACTCTTCAAGCATAGAAGAAGACAGCATAATACATCAAATTGCGTCTTCTCCTCGTTTCCCAAATCGCGCATTTATGGGGGACGACACATGGCTATCCATCTACCCGTCTTCCTTCTCGCCCAACCTCACGCACCCGTTCGATAGCTTCAACGTCGAGGACCTGCATTCAGTCGACGAGGGTGTCACACGTTCCCTCCTACCCCTCCTGCGTAACCAATTCCCCCCCGGAAGCAAAGCAGAAGACCAGCCATTCCAGTTCCTCGTCGCCCATTTCCTGGGGGTTGACCATGTCGGCCACAGGCTCGGTCCAGACCACCCAGCCATGGCGACCAAGCTGCGCCAGATGGACAACCTATTACGGGAAGTTGTCGATCTCTTACAAGATGACACGCTCCTCGTCGTCCTTGGCGATCACGGTATGGACCCAAAAGGCGACCATGGCGGAGACTCGGTACTCGAAGTCTCGACCATGACGTGGTTGTACTCCCCCGGCGCAGCCCTGCACACCCTTCCCTCACCCCTCCCCAGCGAACTCACACCATACACCACCTACCCTGGATCCCCAGCCCCAGCCCGCTCAGTCCAGCAAATCGACCTCCTGCCCTCCCTCTCCCTCCTCCTCGGCCTCCCGATCCCGTTCAACAACCTGGGCTGCGTGATCCCCGAGCTCTTCTGGCGCCCTGGAGCGCTGGAAAGCGCGTTACGGCTTAACGCCGCCCAGATTTGGGAGTACTTCTTGGCTTATAGAGCTAGTGGGGCCGGTGGGGAGCTGGACGAGGCTTGGGACGGCTTGGAAAGGGAATGGGTGACAGCGAAGAGTGTTGGCCGGGCGAACGCTGGAACAGGCGCAGGCGACCCAGCCCGTATCCTAGCGCAACACGCATTCGTCCGCTCTGCACTCGAAACATGCCGTTCTCTTTGGGCACAGTTTGACGTGCTCATGATTGGCCTTGGCCTGGGCGTCCTCGCGCTTTCTGTCGGCGTGCTGGGCGCGCTGTACAGGACACTGACGCATCGGCTCGCCTGGGATGAGCTGGTGAGGCGCGCGCTGAGCTGGGCGGGCGTAGGTGCTACTGGGGGTGCTCTGGCTGGGTGGGCAGTCAAGCGGTTCGTGAGTGTACAGATGGTTGAAAAGGTCCTCCTCTCGGATTGGATGCTCTTCGGGACTTCTTTCGGTAGTGCGGTCTTGCTCCTCCTCAGCCTGCTCCTCCCGTACACCCCGCTACTGCTGCCGAAACTATCCTTCCCCGCCCTCCTCGCATTCGGCATCATCACCCTCCACGCCGTCTCCTTCTCCTCCAACTCCTTCATCCTATGGGAAGACCACGTTGTGCCCTTCTTCCTCCTCACTCTGCTGCTCCCCACCCTCCTGTCCGCTCCTTCCGCCCCGACGAGGACGCTGCAATACCGCCTGCTCGGGTTCTCCCTCCTGCTCGCAGGCTGCATACGGCTAATGAGCATCTCCACCGTCTGCAGAGAAGAACAGCATCCCAACTGTCACGTCACCTTCTATGCATCCTCCACCACACCCGTCTCCCCAAGCGTGATCCTTCTTCTCTCCCTGCCGGCAGCCTTCCTCCTCCCCCGGGCCATCCTCTTCCTCCTCTCCCAGTCCAAATCCGACCGCGGCCCAGCCCCCCTCTTCCTATCCTACTACCTCCGTCCCGCACTCCTAGCCTCAGCCCTGTACTGGCTCATAGAACACCTCGAGTCCTGGCGCGGGCTCAACCCCGATCGCGTCCCCGCCCTGAAAGCGTTCAGGATGCTCTTCGCCCGCATCAGCCTCAGTGCAACTCTTTTCGCCGGGTATGCAGGGTGGGCCGTCGCACCCCCTTGTGTGGAACTGCAGCTCTTTGAGCCTCCTCCCTCCTCCCCACGACAAGGGAAGCAGCTCATAGTGCTGGGCTACTCGAACGCCTATGGTGCACTCTACCTCCTGTTCCTCCTCGTCTTCTTCGCACTCCTGTTCGCTGCCACCCAGCTAACGGGGCAAGTAGTACTCGTCCTATGGCTCCTCGCCCTCCTCTCCCTGCTGGAGCAGACCGACGCGGGGCGAGACGCTGCCCGCCTATCCTCCCTCTCCCCAGCAACAGGGCCGAAAATAACAGAAATCGCCACCCTCGCCCTCCTCGGTCAGCTCCTATTCTTCACCACAGGCCATCAGGCAGTCATGTCCACCATCCAGTGGAAATCTGCGTTCATAGGCTTCCCAGCTGTTACATACCCCTTTTCCCCGCTTCTTGTTGGGCTGAACTTTGCGGGACCGGTATTCCTGTCTGCGCTGGCGGTGCCGTTGTTGGCCATGTGGCAGGTCTCTCCTGTTATTACGACATCCCAGCCGGAGAAGGTCAAAAACACCAGCGCTGACACTAACGCAAACACGAGCGCAGGAAAAGTCCACGTCCTACCCGACACGCTCAAATCCTGTATCGGGTTCTCCCTCACCAATTCCCTTCTCGCCTTGAGCAGCGCCGCCTCCGCAGCCTGGCTTCGCCGGCACTTGATGGTATGGAAGGTCTTCGCCCCCCGGTTCATGCTCGGTGGGGTGATGCTGCTTGTTGTCGATCTTGGGCTTGTCCTCGCTGTGGGTGTCGGCTCGGCAGCGACGTGTCATAAAGTCAAGCGGATGTTTGGGACGGAGACTTGACCGCGAACGCGAGATGTGCCAGAGAGCACGCGCAGGAGCAGGGCAGAGGTAGAACAGCGTACATTAATAGGTCGTGCATTAATGCTACAGGGGTATAAGCCCTTCGGCTGAAAATCCAAACAAGACTGGTAGCCCAAGTGAAGGGTAATGCCTAGAAAACCGAAAATACCAAAAATATTGAGCGGAGGTCATACAGTGTAGCGGAAGTCGCGGGCCTATGAAGGGGTCAGTCTAGGGTGGATATGGATCAGTAAAGGGGACCTACGTTGTCGGCTAGTTCACTCGTGTCCACTGCGGCGTTCCGGTCGGCCTGGCCGTACTGCCGATCTCGTCGTGCATTCTCGTAGCGGTAATATGCCTCCGTAGACTGTGAGGGTTCGCTAGGAAAGCTGACGATGAACTTACGGTCAGGCACAATGCGCAGAACCCCGTCAGGTACAACAGCCCGCAGGACACGCCGAAGCCGAGGCTACACCAAATCAGCGAAGGAATGCAACACCGTGAGCAAAACTCACAAATATCGTGGCGCTTCCGCGTTGGCTATCATCGCACAGAGTCAGCCCACGCCAATGAACCATGGGAGAGACGCACGAAACAAGTTTGCTCCTAGCACACTTCCACATTGGCCAATGGCCTGGAACAGCGGAATACCCGCCGCGCGCTTACTTTCTGAGCCAATGTTGTAAGGAAACCAACTAATTGCAAGGCCGATACTTGTGAATGTTGATGTCTACCTCATGGTTAGTCTGGATTGAATGAGTGTGGGAGGACTTACGCAGATCATAAACGTTGAGACGTAGCGCACGTGAACGTTCTCCGATACGATCAGAAGCCTGGATGTCATGTCAACACACCTGTAGGTAGGGTTCTGACCAGGACACTTACAGGAAGCCGGTCCCTCCTAGGAGCCCTGCTAATGTTAGGGGAATGCCGCGTGACTCCAGGCGGTCCGAAAACGGCATCGTTATGATGAGCACTACTGCCCCCACAGCGTAAGGTGGAACAGCTGTGAACCTGATATTAGTGACCTGGATAAATTATAGCGAACATCGAACATACAAAACAGCTGCGCCTGTGCACCGACGTATCCGAAATCTTGCACAATAGTAGGCAGGAATGCGGCCAACGCACTCGCCGCCGAGGCAGCACCGAAGTACACCACGCCGTAGACGTATATCTTCCAATCGCGCACCGCGAGCCAAATATGTCGGGCGTTGATCGTCCTCGGCTTTTCTTTCAGGCCTCCACGACTCATACGCATCACCGCAAGCTGCCGCTCGTCCTCGTTCAGCCAGGTGGCGGTGTCCGGCCGGTCGGGCAGGATCTTGATACACAAGAGGCCGACGATGACGGCTGGGAAGCCTTCGATGATGAAGAGCAGGCGCCAGTTCTCCACTCGAGAATTGATCTGCTGCACCCCGAATGCTATGAGACCACCGAAGGCACCCGCAAGAGAGGCACAGGAGAACCAGGTGCCCAAGCGGGCGCCGATCTCCTGCCGGGTGAAGAAGTAGGTGAAGTATCTTCGCGAACGATCAGCGTGAAACGCGTAAAAGGGATGGCTGTGGGAGGCTTACAACGAGATATTCGGACTAAACATGCTCTCAAACAGCCCTACCAGGAACCTGGCAATGAACATGTTCGCAAAATTATAGGTCAGGGCTTGCATCGCACAACAGAACCCCCAACCAGTTGCGGCGACTCCGAGCCAGAAATTCTGAGAAAACTTCTTGCCCATAATTGTGGCAGGCAACTGGAAGGTTATGTAGGCACTGTCCAAGTATGTTACCGCCTAGATCTTTCGGAAGGGAGGGTAGAATCGTACAAGTAGAAAGCGGTATTTATGAGTGCGAATTTGACCCCTGTTGGATCACCATCGAGGATGTCGTCGGGGAGGCCCATAATTCGGGCATTACCCTATGGGAAGTCAGTTTGGTGCCGTATTAGCGGCCACAGCAACATACCAGATTCGCGCGGTCCAGATAACCGAGGAAATAGACCAACATCAGCATGGGCAAAATCAGCCTGTCGAACTGTCCTCGGACTGTCAGCTGCTTGTTACTTTCCTGATCCTCACGGCCTACTTTTCGTACAAGCTGCTTTTCCAGGTCCCGATTCACAGTGACGACACTGGTGACCGTCCTCTGCAGCGGTAACGGAGGATACGGACATTCGCTCTCTTCCAGGAAAAGTTCTTGAGGGGGGAGGGACTTGAGTTCGATGGCATCACCGGAAGATCTAGTTGGGGGGCGGGCAAAGTGGAACGAGACGCCGCGCGGGGAGTGAGGTGAGGACATCATGGCTGACGTTGTACCGGGAGTGATCGGGGATACATCAGGGCGTTTAGACATCGTTGGTCGTTGAACTTTGAGGGGGGAGAATGCTTGACTGCGATGATAAAGGTTGTCAAGTGTTTATTGTCGGCAGGGGTGGCGAGACGATACTGAAGGAATGGTTCTTAAGATTGGCGAGAAGATAGTGCAAAGCGATGAACGAAGAAGATGTTGTTGCGGTAGTTAATGAGATGGTGTTCTTGTGTGAATGCTCATGCGGTAGAAGCGCAAGAATTGATGCAGAGAATCGATGGATGCATGCTTGCGTGGGAGAACGAACTCAATATGGCCGGTTCACGTCGCCCATAGCAGCGAGATGCATCTAGAGTCCCAGAGATGAGCGAACCTAGTTGGAGAAGCGTTGAGAGAGTGGCACAGGCACAAGCAGTTATAGAAGCCGGGGGAGAGTAGGTAGAGGTTTGGGTTACCCCTCTGCTTGCCCCCATAAGCCCTGTGACCACACGCCCGATGGACTGGCACGCACTCGAGATGGCCGCCCCCATGTGTGGAAGCGCTCCGCCCAATCAGGAACGAGGAATACAAAGGGTCCACAAGGGAAAGAAGCGCCCGGAAGGCTCGGCGCAGTTTCCAGGGATTAGGGTGGCAGGCAATATTCAAATTGTCATCCTCAAGGCGGCCGTCGCCTCCCGCACATGCCGTTGCATGGTGAGGAGCCGGCTTGGGATCGGGGGCCGGAGAGTGGTGAGATTTTGGCTGAGAACAACTAAACCGGTGGGCCGAGAACTGATGTCTGTTGTTCCAGTATCGGTCGAAGGCGGTGAATCTGCCGTAAATCTAACATCTTCAAAATCAAATGGCTGGCTACGCAACGTGTGGGGGAGTCTATACCTTAGGATCCGATTAATAGAAAGAAAAATTGGTGGCGAAAATAGATCCCTCAATTGTAAGAGATCCAACCAATCGCCCGGGTCTCACCCCGGGTCGTGCAGTCTCGCCCTCGGTTACACCTCCTGGAATGACAAGAGAATCTTGGTGAAACCCACCGAGTCTTCGAACGCGCTCGAACGCGCTTCCAGGCTTTCGCAGAACATCTCGCTTTTGGAAGCCAGGGCAGAGGAGGAGCATGCGCATCGGAAGATTGAAGGGAAAGAAGAAGGCGAGGTACTTACTAGCTTAGCTTCTGGAAGATACGATCCAAGGGGCTCGGCTCATTCGGGATATGTTCGGCGCAGCCATTCGTAATTTGCTCTGGGTTTGTAACGATCTCGACCAGGGGCGAATTTACGAGAGGTCCATCAGTTTTCGTGTTCAGAATGAAATCGGTCGATATGCTCACACTAAGCACGTTCCAATCGGACACCGGTACCGGTATCGATCTTCGTATATAAGGGAGTGAAACGACAATTCCCATGGTAGAGTGTGTCACAAGCATGCAGTCCTGGAACTTTCCGACCTGTTCGGACGGTTTCGTATAAGCGAACACGCTGTCTCCGGCCTGCTCATCGTAGAACTGTGAGATGGTACATACGGGAAGTGGTGAGAAGGAGCGGGGTTGCTGACTATGACGATAATTGTTGTATATCGATATTATTTTTGGAAGTGATGATGGGCACGACGTAAAGTGGGAACATGCTTTCGCACGCGCACATCGCTGGCGATCCATGCTGGTAATATTGCAAGTTGAAAGAACACGCACTGCAGATAGTAGGTAAATGCATACAATAATCATGGCCTTCTCAGCGTGTCATATCCGGTCATCTGACGAACTAAACAAATGCTATACAAAAGCAGTACTGTATCATGAGTATCCTACACTCTAGTGGCAGACCGCCAGCTCTGGGACTAAAACACGTCATCCACTTCCTCCGGTTCGTCCACTTCTTCCATGAGCATCTCTCGCCCGATTTCGCGCGGTGTAGACGGTTTGCCGGATAGCTTGTGCGCGAAACGGGGAACAACCTCCTTGCCGTTCCCATTACTTCTGCCCAAGTGCGGAGCAGAGTATACCTTCGGTGTGCTGGGTGTGATCGTCTTTCCCGCGCTAAGGGGTAATGACGGGTGCGTACGGCGCCGACGTGGCGGGAGGTTCTCCTTGTTGTCCTCTGAAGGAGTGAGCAACGGGTTACTAGATGTGGACGAAGGCATAGAAAGTGAAGCAGCTGGGGTCTTTGGGGGTGCGGTCCTGCCAGGAGTGGAGGGTGGTGGCATGGGCCGCGATGTTGACTCTGGCGGTGGGATATGAGCAACCTTCTTCGGCTTCTTGGGTGTTTCCACCCGCGTGCTCTCCTTGCGTGGTGTCAAGTCCGTAAACAGCCTCTTTGCGATTCCGTTCACCTCTTCTTCCCTCGCAATCGTGTCCTCCAGATGCCGCCGTTTGGCAACCATGCGGGGGGATGTATCTTCGTGCGGGCGCTTGAGGCCATGTATGTGCAGGTGACTTGGGTGATGTACGGGGGACGGGGGAACCTTGGATATGTAGGCACCAGGATGGGGTGTGTGGGGATTTGAGGGGTCTACGGGCGCCTGAGGTTGAGGGAAGAGGGTAGGTAGGAAGAGAGAGAGCGGGAGTTCGGACAGGGCTTGACGAGGCATTTCGAGGGTATTCGTTAGTTGAAGTTGATGGTGTCGAGGTAAGATGTTAGGTGATGAGGGTGAAGGCTTTTGTATGTGATGGAGTTATGCAGGGGTGAGTGTGACTGTTTGAGTGAGGATGGACAATGACTGGTGTCCTCGACGCGTCTTTGGATCCTTGTGCGACGCGTCAATTGTGTCGACCTTTATCCAAGAGTGGCCACAAAGCTTGCAAGTTATCGTGCGTTGTCGTGCAGGTACGTGTCCTCCCTGCTCTTTTGTACGTCCACGTCGTCCCTCAGGCTAGAAGGCTCTCGATGTTGAACAAAAGACGGAGCGGAGCGGGCGGAACAAGGGCGGGTGCGGCGGTGGATGATGACAGCGTAAACAAAAGAGAAAAAGTCACAGGCCAAGCATAAGGGGAACGACGCGGTTGGGGCTGTGCACGTGAGCGGGACGCGCCGTCCCTGTGCGGAAAGGACAGGAGCCGTGTGACGCGTGACAACACGTGAAGAAATGCCTCCGTGGACCGCTTCGGTGGACTCATTCTGACGATGGACACAGGGATCTCTCCCTAGACTAGACTTCAACAGGATTGCCGTTCAGACTGCTTGACTTGAATTCACTGTGTTAATTTGAATATAGTTCACTGTCAGCTTTGAATTATAAGTGTGCACGAAGTCTAGAGATCTCTACTGTCACCCATTCAGCAAGCGCCCTCCTCAATGACAAGAGGCCACAACACCCCTCAGCGTGGAACCCCTCGCGGAACCCCTGGCGGACGTGGGGGTAGGGGCGGGAATACTCCGCGCGGATCTGGTAGCAACACCTCTCGTGGGAGGGGTAGAGGAAGGGGTGGTGGTGGTGCTGGGAGATGGGAGATCGAGCAAGAGGCCCAAGGTGGGCTGACAGGCTTGATTGATTGACCGATGACTGAGGGGAGTCGTTCGGCGAGACAGTGATCATGACCCAACTTGAGATTCCGTACCCTCCATCGCTGAGGGGTAGAGGGGGTGGACAACGTGGGCGCGGGTCTCCCTTCGAGGGCGCCTATACCCCTCCCCTGCAAGGCGGAGGGCGGGGGAGAGGCTTGTCAACTTTTCAGCCATCGCCGGTTCCTGGTCGGGGACGGAGAGGGGGTGGACTGGGCTATCGCGCTATGCCAGAGGATGACCGGGGTTACGAGTGGGCTCGTTCTATCGGCGGGGGCAGTGCCCGCGCGGGTGATGGCTTCACGCCGAGAAAAGACCCCCGCGAGCGCCCGCTGCTCAAGCCCATCTTGTTCGTCAAAGCTGGCACGCTATTTGAAGACCGAGAGGAACTCTTGAAGGCAGAAGTAGAAGATGTGCAAGAGGATCAGGAGGCGACTGCCGAGTGGTTGGAGAGGGCGTTTGAACGAGCAGCTGAAATTGAGAGAGTTGCTGGGCACGAGGAGGCGGGTCAGTCAGGCGCTCCCAGCGGAGTGCAGACTCCGAGAGATACGCTCGAATATCTGGTCGCTCAATCCGTCATGCCGGGGATTTTCTTACAAGCACAGAGCAAGACGACGGTAAAAGTGGAATTACCTCCGGAGCCGAGTCAGGAGGATATGGACACAGATGAAGAGGAGATCGTCTACATCGCACCGGCACAGAAGAACAAACCTATCAGCAAGACACCTTCTCCGATACCCCAGTCTGAGCCACTCCCAGCACTCGGTACGACCGAGCCGCCAGCGATGGCCGTCGAACCCATCCCTCCCGCGCTCGGAATCCCAACCACGACAATGGAAATCCCCACAACCGCCATAGTGGCCGTAGAGCCGATTTCCGCCGTTCCAACAGTTGTGAAAACAGTGTCAGCATCTATGCCACACTCCCAAGACCCCTCCCGCACTGTCACCCCTACTCATTTTCCCTCTTCCCAAGCCCTCTCTTCCTTGCTGGAGCAGTACAAGCTCACCCCCGCTGTGAGGCTTGACGAAGGAACGGGCAGCGCGGCTGATACGCCTGCTGAGGCTGTGCTTGGGGATGTGGAGACGAAAGAGGGCGGAGTGAAAGCGGAGGAGGTGGTCAAGGCGCTTGAACAAAGTGCTCCGGTGTCTGTGGCAACAACTGCTGCTACTGCCGAACATGGTGTGGAACCCAAAGTTGAAGAATCAGTTCTTGCACCTCAAGAGGAGGAGCCGATCCCTCCTGCCTTCCCACCCGGCGCTGTTGCCCCTGCCCCTGCCCCTGCCACCACGTCCTTCTCTACCTACAAATTCACCTTCTCATCCCCGCACAAGGCCTCTCCAGCAAAAGGCAAGAAACCGCTAAAGCGGAAAGAGATCAAGCGCATGCGTCGCGCTGCTCGCCGGTTCCAGGCCAGGATGTCCCTTCCCGGAGGCGAGGATGTTGCAGGGGAACCTCGCATGGGGGACTCGGACCTCGAGTGGGGGAGCGATGGTGCGCCTGTCCGAGTTCCTGGGGAGGAGAGCAACGAAGAGGAAGAAAACGGGAAAGCGTTTACCGCTGCTGCTGATAGACTTGTGGAGGAAGGGTTGAGCGATGCCCTTGGTGGGATGGATATCGACGAGTTGGATGAGGATGCTGCTGCGAGATTTGCACTGGGCATGGGGGCACAACATGTTAGCATAGGGGATTTGGACGTGGATGAGATGATTAAGCGCGAGGATGGGGATCGTAGCACGTCGGAAGATGAGGAAGATGAGGAGAGTGACAGTGAGGATTTGGACGAAGTGTTGAGAGAAGCGGAAAAGGAGCTTATGGGCGAGAGCGAAGATGAGGAGAGCGAAGATGAAGAAGATGAGGAAGACGAGGAAGACGACGAGAACGGCCCACCTGATGCGGGTCCCTCGGGCAGCTTCTCGGCCCGCATTGCCCATGCTAAAGCGGCAGCAGCGAACAGTAGCAAGAAGGACAAATCGCCTATGAACTACGACGAAGAAGACGAAGAAGACGAGGACGACGATAAGCCGTTCAAGGGGGGATTCGCTTGGGAGGACAAGAATGGCGGTGATTTGGTGGAGAAAGTCCACAAGATGCTGGATGAGAATGTGGACATCCTCAAGGGGAAAGACAAAAAGAGCCGGAAGAAGCTGTTTGCTGCCATTCGAGATGGGAACTTCGGAGCAGTGGTCGATGAGGATGATGAGCTGCTCAAGAGCTCGATTTGTGGGTTGATGTCATCGATCTCATGCTGGTGACTGATCCCCTTCTATAGTGAAGAACAAGAACAAAAAGCGCAATGATTTGCCTCCAGAGCTTCAGATCCAATGGGACAAAGACCGGGCGAAGAAAGCAGACTACAAGCGGGCCCGTGCTCTGGAACGCAAGCGACAGGAAGGTAACCCCTTCAAGGCGGCCAAGAAAGACAAGAAAGGGAAAGATAAGGGAAAGAAGAAGGGCAAGTCTAACCCTGACGAGTCAGACACGAGCGAGTCCGACTCCGAATTCGAGGCCGAGTTCGAGGACATCACCGATATGTTCTCCCTCGAGCGGATGATCCGTGTGTTCCTCCGTGATTTAGGCAAGACGACGATGACTCTTCCCGCAATGGATAAGGAGAGCCGTCGGCGGGTGCACCTCCTTGCGGACTGCTTTAAGCTCAAGAGTGACAGCAAGGGAAATGGCACAAACCGCTTCCCTATCTTAACGAAGACGACCCGTTCTGGAATTAGCATCGAAGAGGCGAAGGTGGAGAGGATCCTACGGGCATGCAAGGAAGCCGGACCAAACAGCACCATTGCAGAGTTCAATCGGGCGTACTCTAGAAAGAAGAATGATGGGCAGTTCAAAGGCAGCATGTGCGACGTAGAGGGTGAGATTGTGGGTGCTAAGGCAGCGAAAATTGGAGAGTCGAACATCGGCTATAAGATGCTCCAAATGATGGGGTGCGTTCTGTTCTGCCACAACCTTGCGATTGCTGATGGTAGCTGTTCAGATGGTCTGAGGGAGACAAAATTGGCTTGTCCGCTGGCGGCATCATCGACCCACTCACTGCTCGTATCAAGCGCACTAAGCTTGGTTTAGGTGCTGCACTTTAAATATAGAAGGGGATGGTCTGCTGCATCCAAGTAGAACAACTGCAGAAGTGCATTCGCATATGTATATGTTCCTAACGTTTGCTAATGTATTTTTAGTCTAGCAAGGAATTCTATAGAAAAGTGATTTTTTTACGATAGAATTTAAAAGTGGTACCCAAAAATAACATTCCGGGTGGTGGCGTTACATGGCGGGTGAAAGAAGCGGAACGGATACCCGCAGCTATGTATAGGGTGGCTGTGCGCAACATAAGTGGAGCATGGTCAGCCCTCGGACTGGACGCCTTTACCACCTCTGCTTCTTACCGTCATTCCCTTGAACTTGCTGTTTCATCAATAACGTTGTGTACATCTCATCCCTCTCTCCCTTTTGGCTTCGAATGAAGTTCCTATACGCTGCTATAGGCGTCGCTGCGCTTGGTGAGATACCGTCATGAAGGCCTTTATCTACTGCTTGCTGACAACGGAACCCTTCCGTAGCCTTCCGTGCGAGCGCAGCACCTCTCCGAGTTGATGTATTCGTTGGCTCGTCTGGAGGTCCCGTTGCTCTCGAAGAGGCATTGAAAAATGTTGAAACACGGCCGAACGTACCTGTACAGGTGTCTGGCTTCGGCTTCGTGCGCGCTGGGGCGTCAGCATTCCATCCCCATGTCGAGATCGTCGAAGTCACGGACAAGAAGACAGCGCATTGGGTGTACAAGCCCGCGTCGGGTGAACAGGGATCTGTCCTTGTATCCGATGGGGCAGCCCCCGTCCGCGAGAAAGACGAAGCGTTCCGTAACTGGGTGATGACCCATCCCGAAGTGCACCATGGTGGTGATATTCTCCAACATCGCCCCATACACCTCAACCACAACTGGGGCAAGAAGCCGGGATGCCACAAGTCCTGGGAGCAGTCCTTCAATGGCGTGGCTGCCAGCATTCGTGAAGCTTTCGGCTTTGCTCCGATTCACCCACATGGGGCTCCTCTCCCTCTACAAATGGTATCCAGCGACCGTGTGTTGTTGCACCCATATACAACTAGTCCTGCCGAAAACGACGATCGTCTCATGCGCCGCCCCGATGCTCGTTGGCCCATGCCTTTCCACCACCAGGGTCAGGGCAGACATCACCGGTTCCACCACCACCGCGGCGGTGATTGGCACAAGAAGCCCTTCTCACGTCGCCTCATGCATGCTCTTTACATTCTTGGTCCCGTTGAGGGTCGTATTGTCGCCTTCATCCTTGGGCTTGGCGTCGGCACTCTCATCCGCGTTATCTTCGTCATGGGTCTTCTCGCATATCGGTCCTTCACTGGCCGTAGCAACAGGATCATGTTGAGTGACGACACCGAAGCTTGCGAGCCTATCGTTGTTGAGCGCATATACGAGATCAAGGAGAAGGACCACGCCCCCGCTTACACTGCAGTTGTCGTTGACGGCGAACAAACCCTCGCTCCTCCAAGCTAACAACGGATTGGACATTTTCTTCCCTCCTTATTTCATTGTCCAGAGAGCTCTGCGGTTGTACTTACATAACATTGGGTTGTCAATTACAGCGAGTTGACATAAATTATTCTACTCCGAAAATGTTGTGGAGATACTGGCAGTACATTGAAGCTACCACCATGCGCATGCACCGGACACCGGTAGAAACGTCTGGAAACATCTTGGGAGAGCAACGTTGGGGACTAGGTGCGGTGGCGGTGCACCGTGTGCGGCAACTTTTTAAAGGCGTGTCCTCATCGTGTCGTCTGGTCTGACTCTATCCACCTCCTCATTTTTACTATAAAGCCCTCCAACGACTCTCTTTCCTGTCTTCTCTCTGCCTTCCTAATTCACACAAGGACAAATTATAGCTATGGCAAGCGTTGTGGGTATAGATTTGGGTAATCTTGGCAGCAAGGTGCGTATACGTCGTCATGGTCTCGTACCCTTTCAACGATCGTCTGACCGCACGTTCAGGTTGGTGTTGCTCGCCAGAGGGGCATAGATATCGTGGCGAATGAAGTATCGAACCGTGTTACTCCGTGAGCATTGACGTGCTTCCTGCTAGTATCACCATTCTTACTCAGGCGCCCACAGTTCCTTAATATCATTCGGCCCAAAAGCCCGGGCGATTGGCGAGGCGGCGAAAACCATGGAGACGGGCAACTTCAAGAACACGATTGGCTCGTTGAAGCGACTTGTTGGACGCTCGTTTGCGGATCCGGAGATCTCTGAAATCGAGAAGAAGTTCATCAATGCTCAGCTGGTTGACGCGAGCGGCACTGTCGGCGTGAGCGTAAGTGTTGTTGGGTATATGCTAGTTTTGAATGTCCTTCTGACCTCCTTTCAAGGTTTTGTACTGTGGCGAGAAGCAGACTTTCTCTGCCACTCAGCTCCTGGCCATGTACCTCGCAAGGCTGGGGCAGATTGCCGCTAAGGAGCTGCAACAGGACGTTACCGACTGTGTGATCGCTGTTCCCGGCTGGTATACCGAGGTCCAGCGTCGTGCAGTTCTCGACTCTGCCTTTATTTCTGGCCTCAACCCTCTACGTCTAATTAACGATACCACCGCCGTCGCTCTCGGATATGGCATTACGAAATCTGACCTCCCTCCGCCAGAGACTCCTCGCAATGTAGTCTTCGTCGACATTGGTCACTCTAACTACTCCGTCGCGGTCGTTTCCTTTGCTCAAGGCCAGCTCACTGTCAAGTCCACAGCCTACGATCGTCACTTCGGTGGACGTGACTTCGACTACGCCCTTGTGCAGCACTTTGCCGAAGAGTTCAAAGGAAAGTACAAGATTGACGTCTTAGGGAACCCCAAGGCTACGTTCCGTTTGGCTACCGCCTGCGAGCGCTTGAAGAAGATGCTGTCTGCAAACCAGGAGGCACCCCTCAACGTCGAATCCATCATGAACGACGTTGATGCCTCCTCTAAGCTCAACCGTGAGCAATTCGAGACCTTCATTGCGCCTCTGCTCGAGCGTGTCCACGTTCCTCTTGAAGAGGCTCTTCGTGAGGCTCAGCTCACCACTGCTGATATCCACGTCATCGAGATCGTCGGTGGCTCCACCCGGATTCCGGCCATCAAGCAGCGCATCCAGGACTTCTTCGGCAAGCCCGTTTCCGCGACCCTCAATGCTGACGAGGCCGTCGCTCGTGGTGCCACCTTCGCCTGCGCTGGCCTTTCACCTCGTTTCAAGCTTCGCGCCTTCACAGTCAACGACATCGCCACTTACCCGATCAAGGTTTCGTGGGCACCATCTCCGGAGGATGAAGGAGAAGAGCCCCAGGCTGTCGTCTTCCCTCGTGGTAATGGAATTCCTTCGACCAAGACCCTGAAGTTTGTCCGAAGTGGTCCATTCGAGTTGGAGGCGTCGTATGCTGATCCCGCTGCCCTCCCGGGAAGGATTAATCCTTGGGTTGGCAAGGTCACTATCAAGAGCGTTGGTGAAGCTGTGCCGGCTACCGTGAAAGTCAGGGCGCGGCTGAACCTCCATGGCATCTTCTCTTTCGAAAGTGCATTCGTCGAGACCACCCAGGTTGTAGAGGAGGAAGTGCCATCGGAGACAGCTCCCGCCGAAGGTGAAGCTCCTGTCGCTCCCCAAAAAAGACAAAAGAAGGTGGTGAAGAAGAACGACATGCCCGTGATTGCTGGTGGGCTTGCACTTGACAGCTCCATCCTGAATGCCCAGAGGGAGCTTGAAGGCCAGATGATTGCGGAGGACAAGCTCGTTCAGGATACTGAGGTGTGCTTCTATTGGCGCTTCATAACAAATCTTATGCTGACGTTCATATACAGGATCGCAAGAATGCGCTCGAAGAATACATCTACGACACGCGTAGCAAGCTTGACGATCGTTATGCCACGTTTGTCCAGCCGAAAGAGAAGGAAGCGCTTGGTGTCAAACTCGCTGAAGCGGAGGACTGGCTTTACACTGAGGAGGGTGAAGATGCCCCCAAATCTTCTTACGTGTCGCGCCTTGACGCCCTGAAGGCACTGGGTGATCCTGTTGCGAAACGTTACATGGAAACCGAAATGCGCCCACGGGCCGCCGCTGCTCTGCGTGAAACCGTCAACAACTATTTGTCCCAGGCTCAATCAGAGGACGAGCGCTTCTCCCACATCACCCCTGAGGACAAGCAGAAGGTCATCGAGAAGGCTGCTGGAGCGCAGTCGTGGTTGGAGAACTCGTTGGTCAAAATCTCAGAACGGCCGAAGAATGTTGACCCTGTCATTACATGCGCTGAGATCGATAAGACGCGGGATGAGCTCATTTACTTCGCCAATCCCATCATGACCAAGCCCAAGCCGAAGGCTGATGCGCCTCCCGCGGGTGCCAATCAGCCGCCCCCCCCGCCACCTCCCAAGGACGAGACTATGGAGCCCTCTGAAGAGGCCGGCCCCACGGTGGAGGAAATGGATGTCGACTAAACGGTCGCTAATCGCGACTTATTTCATGATGGGATGTTGTTGAGGGAGACCGTACTTTTTTAAGCCTGTATCTGATTAGATTAGCAGAAGGGAATGCTATAGACAAATGTTGTCCAAGCGCAATGGACACCAATAAGCATACAATTCCTCTGTCCCTCGTGTTGCCTACAGTACATATGGAGGTTCATCCAATAATCAGCCTCATCCACGCCACCGCTGTCCCAAACACAGATACACTCATCTATGTACAGAATCGTCAAACGAGTTGGCGAGCAAACACAAGACGTTGACAAACCGTTCGTCGTTGAGTGCCGAAGGTTTGGTGAAACCATCCATCATTTAGGGTCAGGCATAATACCGATGGCTTCTAGGTTGTACCGTACGTTCTTGCTGTAGTTTGTGAATAAATTCGCAGCAATGGCCGTGTCCATATGTCCAACAGCGATTTCCTGTATGCGTACATCAGCCAATGTGCACGATAGTACCCTTCTCCGTACGTTTGCACAGTGGTTCATCTCAAGGATAGCTTCATTGCACTTTTCCTACGCGTGTTGGTCAACGGGGTGTTTTTGGCTCTCACTGTTGTACTCACTACGTTCTTAATGATCCGTTCTAGTAACACGGCCTGTCGTTCCTCATGTGGGTTATCCATCGTGGTCGTGTGTTAGAGACGCGTCAACCGTCTCACGCGTTGAGTTCGGCGCGCTCAAGACAGCGGAAGCATTGGAGACGATGAGCTCCCCCTGACCGGTCGAATAACGTTAACTGAGCGTAACTTCTTCGTGAACTTATGGCTGTCAGTGATCTGTAGCTTATGCAATGTTCTCCTCGTGCGTGCCTATCCGCTTTAGTCTATCGCCTAATTCACGCGGATGTCCTGTTAATTAAGTGCGAGTGACAAAGTGCAGGGGACGAGGCGACTGGATCAAGTGATATGGGATCCTCGGGGAACAGATCGGTACGCATGTGCAACATGCCCCAAAAGGATTCTATTCATGGATTCATAGGTTTATTGTAGGGGGAGGAACAGATGTGAAGATGTATGAGTGGGCACCCGACGTACGTCACGCCCAGGAGATGGCTACTACGGAGCACTTATTGCCAATGATATAGGAGGGGAAAATAAAGCTGGTCACGGTGCAAACCGATTTGCAGTACATGAAGGTGCGAATGCATTACTATGGTCATGAAGTGAGGTTGCTGAGAGTTTTCCAGGCTCTAGCATGGTCCCCGAGTCCGAATTTCAACGACCTCGTCGCGGTTGGCCTCAGTACCGGAAGAGTTGAGCTGATGCGCCTCAATGCTGGTAATGCTACCGCTGCCGGGAGGCGAAATCATGTAGATGCCTCCAGAACGGTCTCGCTGTCTCCCAAGGCACAGCGCTCTTGTCACGCTCTAGCTTTCTCTGCTGTGGACCCCAACTATCTTGCTGTCGGTCTCGACAAGGTCCGCAACGAGAGCAGCTTGATCATATTCGATGTCCAGCATTCATCGAGCTCTCTGGGTACGTCGTCTCCGGTTCCGTCGTCAGGATCACGCCCTCAACCGGCGCTGAATCATCGTGGCACCGGCTCCGCGTTTAAAGGAGAGACTCCGGCTCTGCAAGCTTATGCATCGGCGGAGTTGGTCCATTCCATTGCTTGGGTACCATATACACACACCTCAATTCTTGCGGGCATGTCTCAGAAGTCCATTCGACTCTATGATTTGCGTGATAACATTACGGCTACTGGTTATTCTCAGTTTTGGAACACCAAGTGGTCCAACGGATTATGCTTCGACCCATTTGATAGCTTTTTGTTCGCAAGTTACGGCGAAGATTCAAGAGTCTGTGTGTGGGATCGGCGAAAACCTGTGGAGCCCGTTCTTTACCTGGATGACATGGATGCTCGGGAAGGTAGTAGACCCCGAACGATTTCCGCGCTCGCCTGGTCACCAACGCACAGGGGTACTCTCGTGTCCCTTGCGAGGGATAGCACTGCGCTACGCATCTGGAATATCGCTACCAGCGATCGCGTCGTTGAGGAGAAGCCTTTGTTAGATGAAGGCAAACGCGAGCGGCCAAGATCCCATTCCGTGGCATCTGTGGCCTCTACTGCGGACAACTCAGTCTCGGGAAGCTCAGGTATCTCTTCACAGAATCATCTCATCCTGATTAGCATGAAAAAGAGTTCGCCATGTTCTGCATCCCATTATTCTTTCCTCTGATATGTATTGCAGGTGCAATGGTCTCCTATCCCATCACGTCATTTGCTTTCGTTCCGCATGGCTCGCCCAACAATAGCTCGCCTCATGTAGTAACTCTTGGAAAAGAGGGACGTAACATTGACGTTCGACCTCTGACTTCTTTCTGTCAGCACATATGGGGATCAAGAGGCCATCTAGCCATCGGGAGCGAATGCGTGCTGCGCATTTTGCAGCCCGTGGAATCCACAGATCCCGTGGCCCATGTGCCCATGGTGCTGGGAGAAGCTATTCGGGTAACTTCCCCGGTGGTGGTGAACGGAAATGCTGCTAGAGATAACAAGGATGCAAGACGAGGCATAACAAGAACCTCGAGCCGTACACATCTCCGCCCCTCCATGCTTTCTGGTAGAAGTGACAGTCCTGCATCCGTGCCGCAACTGTCAGTATCACGGAGCGCCGCCTCTCCAACCCGAGATACAGATGGGACTGCAACTCCCCGGCCTGCTTTACGCGCGCTACCATCTACGTCTACGATTGCCGCGGACCCTGCCCCTGCACGCCGCCTGACGTTAGCGTCATCGCAGCCACAACAAGTTCAACATGCACACGAAAATCAGACAACGCGCAAACAATCTTCCAGCACAATGGAAAGAGTCCTTACTGGTGACCTCAGTTCTACTATGTTGCACCGTGCGAAGGTCGGTTATGGGCTAGAAAATGTAAACCAATGATATCAGATCATGCGGGGCAGACTGAAGCTCATTGTCACCACAGGCGAGGGATAACGCAAATATCATTGGAGAAGATGCGGATGGAGATTCTGAGTACTTACACGATCTTTGGATGTGGATAGAAGGTCAGACTGAGCTGTTTACCGAGACGAGTGTCATCTTAAACCAGTTCAAGAGCACCATAGTGCGCTCATCGGAGAGTCATCGCCAGAAAATATTCGAATGCTGGGTTTCGATTTCTCCGTCCACGGAGTAATGGGAATCTGGGACGGTTTTGATGGTGCAAAGTCACCGAGCGAGACACCGTATTCAGCTACGGAGGCCTCTCAATATCCATTCCCTCAACGAAGCGAATCACCTTACGACGCACACCGTGGTGACTTCGACGAGGCAATTTCGCGCTTGGTATCGCTTTCCAGGTTGGACAACAAGCAAATGACGCACCTTGCTCCCACCAAGCATAAGAATCGTCGCCTTCTGGCACTGTCCCTTTCAGGGTGGTGTCTGAGCGACGAGGAACTGTTCCGTTCCATGCACAAGTATGGTGCTCTGGGCCGTAAATTGTGGTACTGTTATTAACGGATTTATAGCTGGGAAGAGACCGGCCAACACGCCAAAGCAGCCTGCTGGTCTTTATTCACTCACAACGTGGACAGAGCTGTCGATATTCTAATGCGCAGCGGGGGTCTGTATCATCGCTTTTGCATTAGTAAATGTATTGACTTATGTGCAGATGAGCAATCCCGAGCATTTTCTGCGGCAGTGGCGGGATTTGATGATCAGCGGGATAAGGATCCGGACAGAATCATTGACCCCCGGACACAACGATGGAGAGATCAGTGCGAGAAACTGATTGTACGCACCCAGGATCCATATTTACGAACACTACTTCAGTACATGGTGACCGATGGCTGGCTCGATGTTCTCGATGAGCAGTCGCTTCCGCTGAAGGATAGACTCGGAATTGCTTTCATGTTTCTTCATGACGACCAGGTAAGCCATACAAGGTTCAATGCTGCTCTACCCGCTGATTTGTCGCTAGATCTCATCCTGGCTCCACAGACTAAGCAGGCGCAAAGGCTCGAAGGGTCATATAGATGCACTTCTGATCACCGGTCTCACGGCGCCTGGTCTCGATTTACTGCAGGCTTACGTCGACTTTCATGGAGATGTGCAGACCGCGGCCATTCTTGGCACTCTTGCATCCCCATCTCTGCGAAGTGATGCCCGCATCGACCGCTGGGTAGAGGCATATCATGACCTTCTAGATCGCTGGAAGCTGTTTCATGAACGGTGCCAATTTGATATTGAGCGAGGGAGAATGATCCAAGACGCGATCGAACAACATCAGCTGGAATCTTATGAGTGGACGGAGCGACAAATTATGGTTCGGTGCCACTTTTGCGCAAAAATCATAAATCCGGATGCGCCGCCGTCTATCCCTCAACCAGGCAAAGAAGAGCGTCCATTGGTACGGGTTTTCCACCACGCGCGCTTTTGTAGACTTAACCGTGCCGCAGGTCAATTTCTGCCCAAGCTGCCGAAACAAACTTCCTAACTGCTCTATATGTTTGGTGCCAGTTGGGATGCCGTCCGACTTCGTACGTGATGCGGGGTTGCGCATGGATGACCAACTTCGAGGTATGGATGGTATCCTCTTCCATAACTTACACACTGACGCGGGCGACAGACACATTGGATATTGGTATGGTGTTCTGTATGACTTGCCGGCATGGGGGGCATGCGGCTCATATTCTCGACTGGTTCCATGGGACTGGTCGGACCGATGGTAAAGGCCATGAGGTCTGTGCGGTGGCGGATTGTACTTGTAGGTGTGCTGATCAAACATGAACTGGAATAATCAACCGTAATGTATATTCTTATTCACAATTAATTTCTCTTGTTTGGATGTAGTGATCGTCACTCATGACCGTCCGAAGGCGCCTCGCATTCAGTTGTTCTTCGTATGTACTCTTTCGGCATACAGCGATGGGCTCGCTGGCCAGAATAAGCGGGAATATGGATGTTGGGCCCAGAAGGTTCCCTCCACTCGCCGTCTATCGTACGCTCGACTTGGATCACTTTGCAAACGCTCAGCACGGCCTTGTCACGAGGACCAGAAGGGGGAAACTATGGCCTTGCATCCAGACGGAAATGCATCGTCCGCCAAACGCCCATCCCCTCACCCAGGCTGGTTATCCTCGTTGTCTGATGCCTCATTGCGGTCGGCGTTTACTCTGATGTGACCAGGTTTTTTTCATCGCGACAATGATCTCCGCTTTTGTGGGCAGGTCGACCATCAAATGTTCATGCGACCTCCTCGTGCTTAGTCGAACATGCACCGGTGCACGACGGTTATGCTCGTATCTCCAGTCCGCCAAGTATCCTCCCACAGCTGTCACGATTCGGCTAAGGTCAAATCACGTCCACCTCTCAACCCGGAAGGGAACATGCTGTCCACATTCTCCCAACTTCGTACTCCCGGAACTGCAGTAGGAGCAAGCGAGCCCATGACCGCAAAGGGCAACCACTCGGCGATCTACAGCCGACCCATCAGCCAAAACTTCCCTCTTACATATGCACCTTTCCCACTGCCTGCTGCCTGCTGAGACAACGCCGCTGGCTGGTGTCCCCCTTCATCCACCTCCGATACCGGACGAGCATCTCTTGACGAGATATCCCCCACTGCGATGGCAGGCACAGGCGTCCCCCTCGACCTAGCGTCCCTAGTCTCGATCTGGCTCGAGTGCGTGCTATATGGGGCCGCGCTCCCATTGTTTGGCGCCGCTGTATGGGTCATCTTGCGCCGCAAAGGCGGGGTGAACAAGCTCATGCTGGGGGCAGCTTCCCTCCTCACCCTACTGGCAACGATCCACCTATGTGCGTCGGCTTCCTGCATATTGGAATAAGGTGCTGATGGGCGATGGGCGGGAGGAACAGCGATGAACCTCACCCGTGCTTTCCTCGCGTTCATGCCGAACCAGACGAACCCAAATGGAGCGAATGAGTACTTCAACCAGCTGCGCGATCCAGCCACAGACGGAAAGTACGCCATCTTCACCCTCCAGACCGTAGTGGGGGATCTGTTCAACGTCCGTCTTCTTTCCCAGGGAGAGGGAGGAGGCCGATACTGACAGAATACAGATATACAGGCTTTATATCATCTGGAACCACAGTTGGCGGATCGTCGTCTTCCCAGTACTGATCTTCCTCGCAAGCATCAGTACGTCCCCACCTCCCCTCCTATCCCTGTTCGTGCTCACCTTTCCGGTAGCGGCATCAGCCATCTCCCTAAGCGTCATGCTCACCCAAGGCGGCGCGCCGGTCGATGCTCTCTACACGTCTGTCCGGATCAACGGCCTCATCCTCGCTTTCCTAGCCCTGATCACCCTCCAGCCACTGGTGACGTCCTCCCTCATCGCACTCAAGCTGGTAGTCAGTGAGCGCACGCTCCATCGTGCTGCTGGCGTATACGGCGCAGGAAAGAATACGAGAGGGAGCCTCCTCCCTATTGCTAGGATCGTACTAGACTCGGCGGGAGCGTATGTACTGACCATGCTAGGGATGGTAGTCCTGTTCGTGAGCGGGAGCACAGTGTTCTTCGTCTTCCTCGAAGCGGTCGTCCCGGTTATCGCTATCGTGCGCATCCTTTTCCGTGTGTTGAGCAAGCGCTGATAAGACTAGACGTTCTGCAGCATCATCATCCGTATAGAGGCGCACTCGTCTGCGCTGAAGCTCCCACAGCCCGTTTCCTCAGAGTCGCACACACCGGCTCCCCCATCACATTCGCGCGCAAGCACACTGACGGGGAAGAGGAGCCGGACACCGGAGGATAGGGTGTATAGCAACCCTGTGGTTATCACTGTTAGTACAGAACGACTTAGCGGGATCTTGGATGTCCCTAGGGTGGTCGAGGAGCAGGAGGAGCAGGAGGAGACAAGGGTGGTGACTTGGCCTTTCGCGGAGGATGTGTAAGGAATGGGAGGTTTGATATCCTTGCTTAATAATGTTATGCACTGGACTGGACCGACTTAAGGATAAGTGATTGCAATCTTGATATATGCACGCGTAATTGTAGCCTGCGGCCTACGAGAAGGATACATGTCCAAACTCCGAATGTTCTCATCTCCTGCAGTTCAGTAAGTATTGCAGAGAAAGAAGAGGGAGAACGTACCCTTCCCAAAAGCAACAAAAGTCTAATGACTCAAGAACCTCCTACCCTTCGCACGTCTCCTCGCCAGCGTCTTCCGCCCATTCTTGTCCTTCAACCTCTGTAAAAACCCAAACTTGCGCTTCCTCTTCCTCTGACTCGGCTGGTACTCGTTTCCCAAAAATCGGGCTTGTAGGAGCGGGAGAACGGAGGCGAGAGGGGAGGGGAGTGTCGGGCGTGGGAGGGGTGCGCCGAATGCCGAGAGGGGAGAACGTGGGGAGGCGAAGGGCGTGAGCGAGCGGATCGGCATTGGGAGGGTGAGTGAGCTGGTTGGCCGTGCGACTGGCGATATGTATGCCGGCGCTGTCGTCGTCGGTGCGGCTAGACGCTTTGCTGTCCTCCCAGCTGCGCGTATTGCGCGGTTTAGCAGCTGTCGTGGCATTCTGCTCGCTGTTCACTGTTCGCTGTTCAGAGACACCAAGCTGATCGGCGCTACAAAAAGCGAGACGGAACCTTTCTGTGGTGGTTCTGATAATCCGAATGTCGGTTCCGGTGTTTAAACGGTTCCGCCCGAGTTTCTTCCTGAGTGTTCCGAGTGACGCACATGAAAGGGAAAGGGAACGAATGACGTCTTTGGTGCCATACGCGTTCGTCACTCACGGCGGTGTCCACTTATGCCGCCCCTCACACTCTTTCCCGCCTTCTCCGCTCCCTCCCCATTTAAAACTCACAAGGGAGGCTGTCCCCCCTCCTATACCAAACGCTTACCTCCGCATACATCCCCCTCGCTCCTCTTAACGACCACCTCTTCCCTCCCCTTCCAGCCCCTCTCCTCCCCTCTCCAGCCCTCCCTAACAGTGACCGACAATGTCCTACGCCGCCGTTGCTGGTGAACATACCGACGGCCCGCAGCCGACAGCCGACCCTGCACTCCTTAACCTGCAGCCAACAGCAACGGAGCTCCCGGATGTGGAGAAGAAAGTGACTGTCGTCGACTCGGACTTTAAGGAGAACCCCCGCGTACGTCTTCCCGATCCTACTTATGTCTATCCCCGCATATATTCACCTTTCATTGCACTTATAGACTGAGACCAGCGACAAGGTTCAAAAGGAGGCTGCTGCGGCTGCAGAGGCATCAGCTGAGGGGAAGAAGGCCGCAAAATCCAAAGCCGCAAGCTATCGCGCCCAAGCCGGGGAATACCTCGAAGAAGCCGAGGAGGAGGCGCAGCACCTCTGGGCACTCGCAAAACAGCGCTTGTTCCAGCCAGGTGTGCTGGGTGGTCTCCTGGGCCTCGTGAACGTCGGCTTGATCGGAGGAGTGGGGTATGCGCTCTACACGCACCCACACCTGAGGCACGACTACAGGAAACTGTCCATCCTCGGTACTTCCCTACTCGCGATCGGCCTGGGAGAGGGTGCCGTCGCAGAAGCATATAGGAAGACCGACGCAGGGAAGAAGGAAGAGGCCAAGGCGCGCAAGGAGGGTGCAGCGCTGTACAGACACGCGAAGGAAATCGTCCTCCGCCCAGGCGTGTTTGGCGGTATCCTCGGTGTGATCAACCTTGGGGTCCTGGGCGGTGTGGGATATGCCGCGTACAAGTACTTCCATGGACCCAAGTGGGACAGGAGGATAGTGAGCGCGGTCAGCGTTGGCTTGATCGGCTTCCTTGCTGGTGAAGGGTATGTTTGCACACATTCTGAAAAAGAAATATACTGATTCCCATGTAGCTACATCGCTGAGCAGTATCGAGAGAAAGAGCTGCCCAAGCACAAGTAAAGACGTGTCTCTTCCTATCGATCGATTCTTGTTCTTCTACTTCAACCTCACATTGAATGGAAACGAACACTACTCCTAACGTTGTTCTTTAGTGTTATTGCATGTCAGGATTTACTAGTATTAAATGTTATATCTGATACTCGCACACAGAGGCGTGTCACTTGATCCATTCTTTACTTCATTAATCCTTGCACTGCGTAACAATACCGCTACTCTTACAAACCAACGTTCCCGTATCAGTTCTCCTACAACTGCGCCAGCGTGAGATCAATATCCTCCTGAAGCGCTTCCTCCAAGGTCCTGCCCATCGGCTTCCATCCCAAGGCTAATCCCCTGTCCGCCTTCGTAACAGAGTTGATCGACGTCGATATCAACAGCGGTTCCTTATCAAGCTCGATGCTCTTCGCCTCCGGGCTATCCGTCAGCCCTTTGGCATACAAGATCGGGGCGATCAACCTCGCTACGTCTCCCCAGCAGTGGGCGTTGACGCTTCCAAAGTAGAAATTGGCATACGGGCTCCCGTTCGGTTCTGCGGCAGTAGCGAGCGCGTGCTTGAGGACGAGCACGTACAAGTCCTCTAGATCATGAATATCCACATTCCGCCATACGTTCGTCCCTGGCCCGACGTAGTACGTCGTCCGGTTCTTCACAGCAGTTTGGACCATGTAGGGGACTTGTTGCGTGAGCGTGCGCACGGGGCCGTCACCCGCACCGACGATCGTGGAGGGGGCGATGATGTGCACGCTTATGAGTCCTCGGGAGTGGGCTTCGAACAGCGCCAGGTCGACATTCCGGTGCGGCCTGAAGGAGTCGATAGACTTGATGTCCTCTTCGCTAGCGTCCTGACAACGCATGGGGCATGCATGCGTCAGCCAGCGTTCTCCTAGCACAGGGAAGGGATGTATAGAGACTCACGTTCCACTCTTTTTTCGCATATTCCGTATACGCCCCATTCGCACGGTCAGCAACGACGCCCGTCCCGCTCGTATGCAGCAGCACCGGCTTAGGCCCCTTGCCAGCCCTAGCCCGGCTCTCCATCCCCTTCACGACAGCCTGAGCGATCTCGAGCGCATCCGCATTAGCAGCATTGACGACAATGTCCGCTTCTGCCGATGCGTGCTCGATGATGTCGAGCGTCTCGAACGAGCCTTTGATACACTTCACGCCGAGCCGCTCGAGCGCGGGGAAGTCTTTCTCGTTTCGGACTAGGGCGGTGAACTTGAATTTTCCGGGGAAGTTGGTCAGGAGTGCGTGGAGCACTGCGCCTGCATCATTTGTCAGTACTGTAAGTTGGCATGCTGCGAGCGGGCGACGGACCGCCGATATAGCCTAATCGTGAGAAATGGGTCAGTGATAGACGTTAAGAGGGAGTATGCGACGTACCAGTTGCACCAATCACGAAGACGCTGTCATAACTCATAGTGATCGTTTTCTTGTAGAGAACGTTAGTTCAGTGATCATTGACAGCCCCCTCTATATATCAGCCAACGCCAAGTGAATAGCCGCGGAGCACTCCGGCACCTCCACAGTCGGGCTTGTTGCTTATACGCCGTCATGTTCTCGATCATTTCGTTTCATCACCGGAATTTCCCCCATTTCTTCACTCTCTTGACTTGATCCCCTTAGGCCATGGTTGTTACAGCAATTAACGCTCCTCTCCTTCAACCTCCACCTGCTGGTCGAACAAGTCGTCGTGCAGTAAAACTTCAGCTTACGAAGCCTATGAAGTGCATAAACATGCCCTTCGGGGACTTTCGTCTGACAAAGCCGATATACTGTACAGACATCCAACTGTGTCGGGCCAAGTGCGGTCTCGGTAGATAACATGATAAATATGAAGGGTATAGTTATTACAAAGTACTAGTGTCTTTTCATCTTCGTCGTACGACACGCGCCCATTGACGCATCCGGTCTAATGCATCATGCTGGGTATCTTTCCACCAAGAATATGCCTCTACTAGGGTGCTATCGAGGGAGCTCCATTCGTCGTATCGGTTTGAAAGGGACTGTGCGTGCTCTGTCTCTGCAGTATATCGCAGCACGTCTTTGATAGTGATGAGACCGACGAGGCTTCCGTATCGCTCTACGAGAATGACTCGTGGTCTAGAAGGAATCAGTATGACGATCTTGTACGAGAAGAACCCACACACCCCATTCGCTTGAATAATTGCATCACAATTTCAAGTGGGAGTTGAGGTGCCACGGTCAATGGGGTCTTTATTCAGCCGTCGTCAGCCAGTCATTTCGTCACTTAATACAACAGACCCACCTTGTTCACCCAAGGCTTGAAGTTCAAGCGCTCGTTTGGCAGGATGCTAAGATCCTCTATTGCCTCCGGAGCTGCCTCATCCTCCTCTATGCCCATAGGCCCAAGATGTCCGTCAAGAGGCGTAGGTGTGATCAGCGGAAGTTCAGGCTGTCCCGTCTCATGGATGTGTTCTTCAGTGGCCAGTTCGCACAAAGTGTTGGGAGATGGATTGCCTGCTCGACGGGCTTTGCCTGTTCATGATTTAGTGCTATTTTATGGCAGGTTATTATGGAACATACTGATGACAAAGAGCAGTTCGGTTCGTCCAATGTATCCACGCAGGACCTTACTGTGCGAGTTGAGCACCGGAAATCCTTGCACAGTGGTCGTCTCCAATATATGCTCTGTGATTCTCGTCAGCGGTTTTTGCAATCTAGATGATGTTCACTGACTGATGTCGCCCAGTCTCATAGTAGCGCTCAGAGTAACTAACTCTCGATGCATGACACTCGATACTGCGACACCCCGTTAGAAGTGAGCACGTAAACTGGGGAAAGAGGTGCTGACCTGTTACGTCGTACGACTGTTCTTCTTTCTCCAAGAAAGGGAATCCATTGAAGCGGATCATCTCGTCCGCAATACCGCTTGCCCCACAAAGATCACCAACTGCTCGCGTCACGAGCAAAACAATCTGCTGTTGCATCAGCCACGAGGTCTTCGAACAAAAGGACGCCGTGCTTACCATAAGTGGAAGGATGTATGTCGCGGCACCCGTAAGTTCGAACATGATCACTACGACTGTTACGGTGAGGCGCATGATGCCACTGAGATTGCGATTAGCTTTGAAATGCACAACACAATGAGAACGAGGCACGCGTACCCTAATGCTGCTGCTGCGCCGAGTAACGCGTATGTTCCGGGTGTGATGCAGGGCGCATCTGGTTGGCATGCTGCAAACCACCCAGAAGTCGGATATGCTCTAGGCACAGTGAGCCATGAGACAAGACAGCGCACACAGCATACTTACTGGTACATAGCTTTTACAATGATTCCCACCATTCGTCCAAAGGTGGCTCCGATCGCCATCGATGGGACGAAAATGCCAGCAGGCACCTTGGCTCCATACGAGACAATGACAAAACCGATACGGAATATAGTAGCAATGAAAAGAGAATTGGCCATTGGCCACTGGGCCCAAGTCCTGTCATCCCGTCAGACGAGAAAAGCACGGAAAGACATCAACGCACTGGCAAAGATTCTCATAGTCTCCACCTCCTGAGCATTCCTTGAAGAGGATCGCAAGGCTCTCGTTCATGTCAATGCGAAGGAAACGATTGAAGTAGCCAAAAACCGCCGTGACAGTAGCCAGAATAACGGCTTCTGCGACTGGATAGGATGCCAGATGCTTTCGCCGAAAAGCAGCAACTTGAAGGTTGAACTTCGTCACAAAGGCACCGTACAGACCCTGTGAATGCAATGCTGAGTCATCATGCACGGCAGAAAGATGACAAGGCTTACTCCAAATATCCCAATGATAACAAAGAAGAAAATCTCAAAAAAATGCCAATCTCGATCATATCTAACTTGGAACAATACAAGCTTTCCGGTTCGATATGGATTCATAAACTAAATACCATGTCAGACCTTTCCCAATATAATTATGAGCCACCCACAGATAACGTAACCGTCGCCACCAAAGCACAGAAGAAGCTTTTCCACATGGTCTTGATTGTGAATATATGACTCATCTCCTCGATGGAGAACATCACTCCTCCAATTGGTGAGCCGAATGCGACCGCGACTCCAGTGGCACTTGCTGCTGTGAGGATCTCGCGCATCTTGCTTTCACTTCGTCGGAAGGAGGGGAAGCACCGGGCAATGATGTTTCCTACGCATCCTGCTATATGCACGGATGGACCCTCCTTTCCCACTGAGAGACCAGAAGCGATGACAAGGGGCTAAAAAAAAACTTAAATGAAATGGAGTCTGAAATGAGCAATAGGAGATCGTACCAGTGTAAGTGCTTTGATAACGAATGTCCAGATACCCAGATATCCCTTAATGACAAATCCGGAGAGGATGCATTTGATCTCGGAGATACCAGATCCGGCCGCGTACTTCGCGTAGCTTTTTACCAGATGCGCTGCGAGGAATGAGAAGAGGGCCTGTTTGACATCAGTTCCCTCTAACTCGACCTGCACCACAAGTAGACTCACGGCAACAATGACGTATATCAAGTAGCTCAGCGCGCTGGACGGCGTCCACACGCGCCATGCCCTACACCGTCCACCCTCAATGTTATCAATCTCCCAGCAACAGAACTGTTGGTTGAGCCACCACCCGTCCGAGCAGTAACCCATCTTCAGGTCGGATAACCACTCGGTCAATATACTGATTAGCGCCGAGGTGATACCGATCACAGCTCCTGATAACAGCATCAGCATAAAGAAAGGTCAGTTACATAGTGAGGAATATCCGCGCACCGACAGCAGTGACGATGAAAGAGTCCTGCCCCATTCTTCCGGCCCAACGAAGTTGGTATCGCAGCCAATCCCAGGAGAACGATCCGTCCGGGTTACGGAATGGGTGTCGCATTGCTTTTTTCTGTCGCATGCGGCGGTTGCGCTCAAGCATAGAGTCGTGTATCCAATCTAAAAGTCTTCATCTCAGCCCATTTCCCAGCAATCCCGTGAGGACAGGACATACCAATTGTCCGAAAGTCCTCATACCGTCTACCTCTCGTCAGTCCTCAACGCAAAGATCCCTAAATGATCACGACAAACCGTATCTGCTCCAACTCTTCCTCTTCGTCCTCGTGCGAGACGAGGTTCTCTGGTGGGTAGCCATTCTCTGCGGCCCGTAGTACTGGCGAGTCGTAGGAGTTGAGCCGCGTGTGGTGGGCCATGCCTCGCTCGGCGGCAGGTTATTAGGGTAATGATCGGCGAGTTTTGCTGCTTTGCGAGCAAGGCAAGGTGGTTAGATGAGAGCAAGAGTTGTATGCACAAGCTGTTCAGACAGATATTGTACAGGACCGATACGTAACGCCGATAATTAGGCTGCGCGTGGAAACGTTGATGTTGGACCCAAGATCACGTTTCAGGGACAATCATATGAGTGGCGTCAATTCCAAAGCAGTTGACAATGGAGTTTTCACAAGGGAAGCCATAAATGAGCATAGTACAATGCCTATGCAATTCATGCGTATTGGACAGGAGGAATAATACAGTGCAGAAAAAGTGTGTGCGCTAAACACGGCCTGTCCCCAATGCTCCGGCACGGCTTCTCCGGTAGCTCAGTAACACGACATGCAACGTAAACCACAGAATGATCAGCGACGTATACCGCGGGCAGGCTGTGGTGCTCCACGTCCACGACGTGCATTTGCTGAATGATTAATGAGATAAGATATACGGGAACAGATGAAGAAGACGTACCCCGCATGATGGTCGCACGACCACGCGCCGTACCGATACCACGACCTTTCATGGCGTTCGGGCCAACCCGCTTGAACCTGAAACATAAATTCAGCAAATTTATAACGGGAAATATTGGAACGGCGGCGCACATAGGAGCATTCTGCAGCATATCCGGCACAATGAAGAATCTGACCATGCTTCCCCTGATGTAGACGGAGTCGAGTTGCGATACACGGCCATCACGCCCGGTGACAGTGATGTCCCTTAATGATATGTTGAGCGAGTCCTCCGCTAGAAGAATGACATTCAGTCATTGGGTACTTGAATATATCAAGCGCACGCACCATCTGCCAACTTCCCACGGTATGTCTGGCCAGTTTTTAATTCAACGGTGATGACATGACCAAGTGACTCATGGAGAAGCTTGATGGGAACTCCGATTGTGGATGCCATGATACGACACCTTGAAGATGAGAGGAAAGTGAAAGGTGGACGAGGTCGTCTCTGCTGTCGTTGTAGTCACGAAAAGGCGCGCTTGCTTTCTGAAAGTGAGAATTAGCATCCGTTGAGTGGCGCAAATATGCTTCTTCAGGGACTGTTGCATTAGAGGTTGTAGTTGCTAGTTTTGTACCATCATGGAAATGGACACTTATCAGACGCCGTTGGCCAGGCATGTCACCTCCTAACAATGACAATAATGTGATATGCTGATTGTGAAATAGCCGCTATGCGAGCAAAGAGATGGCCTATCTCTTCTCTCCTGCTGTACATATACCTACAACCTCTTCGGCTTCATGCAATTCTCATGGGAGTCCCTAGATGCGGTTCCACACCTGGAGAAAGCTATGGCTGAATCTTGCCATTGCAGAGAAGGAACTCGGACTAAACATTTCGGATGACGCCATTAAGGAGATGGAGGCGAACCTTTTCCTCGACGTGGACCAGTTCAAAGTTGCCGCCCAGGAGGAGAAGAAGCGGAGACATGATGTTATGGCGCACGTCCTTACGTTCGGGACGGTTGCACCAGCTGCTGCAGGGATTATACAGTACGAATTTCGGAGCCATAGTCAAGAGTTGACGCTGATGGTATCTTCAGCTTGGGAGCGACATCATGTTATGTGACCGAGTGAGCTGAACGCAATAATCCCATGATCGCTCTGTCTGATACATGGTGTAGCAATGCTGACCTCATCTTCATGCGTGACGGATGCAACTTGCTGCTCGACAAGTTAGCAGTCGTGATACATCGACTCTCCGCCTTCGCAGCACAGTATCGGGCATTGCCGACGCTAGGATTCACCCATTTCCAGCCCGCTCAATTGACTACGGTAGGGAAGCGAGCTACTCTGTGGATTCAGGTCCGTGCATATACGTCGATATCAGGAGCTGGAAATCTGATGCGTTGTGTAGGAGTTGCTTTGGGATCTACAGGCGATCGAGCGTGCCAGGGATGATCTCGGGTTCCGAGGCGTGAAGGGTACCACGGGCACCCAAGCGAGTTTCTTCACGTTATTCAAGGGAGATCATGAGAAGGTGAGCCGATCTTAGAGACGTGAGATTAAGTCTGATCCTCTCTAGGTCAAAGCGCTCGATAAGCGCGTCACAGAGCTCATGGGCTTCAAGTATGCCTACCCGGTCTCCAGTCAAACCTACTCCCGCAAGATCGATATCCAAGTCATCGCACCCCTTGCCTCCTTCGGAGCCACCGCGCACAAGATGGCAACGGACATTCGTCTCCTCGCACATCTGAAAGAGGTCGAGGAACCTTTTGAGAAAGACCAAATAGGGAGTAGTGCTATGGCATACAAGAGGAATCCAATGCGCTGCGAGAGAGTGTGCTCGCTTGCGAGGCATCTGTGGGCATTACAGAACAATACGTTCACGACCGCAGGCACCCAATGGTTTGAGCGGACTTTAGACGATAGGTAATTCACTAAACGTCAGACATGCGTGTGGAAGCTCACAGCGATCACAGTGCGAATCGACGGATAACCATCCCCGAGGCTTTCCTCACGACGGACATCCTCCTGACCACGCTACAAAACATTACCGAGGGTCTTGTTGTATATCCCAAGCTCATCGCCTCCCGCATCTCTCAGGAACTACCCTTCATGGCAACAGAGAATATCATCATGGCCATGGTGGACAAACACAATGCCGATCGACAAGAATGTCATGAAGCTATCAGGGTGCTCTCGCATCAAGCGGCTAAAGTGGTGAAGGACGAAGGCGGGCAAAACGACCTCGTGGAGCGAGTACGCAAAGACCCGTATTTCACCCCTGTATGGCCGGAGCTCGACAGTCTTCTGGACGCAAGCACATTCATCGGACGTGCTCCAGAGCAGGTCGACGAATTCATTGCTGAGTGGGTGGAACCCGCTCTCAAGCCTTACGAGAAGGTTATCTCTGGAGCAAAGGCTGTGGAGCTTCATGTCTAATTGTCTGGGAACAAAAAGCAAGGTATCCTGCCTATAATAAACCCCAAAGAAACACTGTAATCGACCACAAGAAATGAATAGAATATAACGTTACAAACGTCGGACTGGGCTATAACACTAAATTAGCCCGCTGAAAGTAGGGATGCGTTCGTATGCCCTGAATTACTTCGTACACGTTCGGCATGGGAGTATAGCATCATTAAATCACCCCTACCAAAGCTCTCAGTGCTCAAGTGCGCATATTTGAGCGGTTGCACTCCCTTTCATTGTACTAGTTACAGGGGAACCTCGCAAATGGATGTAACTTGAACAGTGTGACAGTGATATAGCTCCTTCCTCCGCAGCCAAAAAATGAGCAAAACACAAGAGAGTAATTAGAGAGATAAAATCAAGGCCGGCGTTATCGAACAAGAGCATTAATGTCCACTTCTGCGAACAAGCGTTCAGCTATGACAAGCCCCAGTTTCTCTTCGATCGCAACATCTTTATGTGTGGTCAGCTCACTCTCAGTCGCGACAGCCTCGGGGAGAGGTGCCACATTCTCGTGCTCCTCAACATACAGAACGTTTGGAGCATCTGTTTGACCAATCTCCTGCGGGGAAGGAGAGCGGGATGAGGAGGCTTCTGATTCGTGGTCTGATGTGTGGTGCAGAGCCATCTGGGCGTTGGGGAGCATGACGCTGAGTGGGTTGGAAGGACTGAGTGGCTCAACGAGACCCTCGTCTGCGTCTTCAGGAAGAGGCACAGCTGCTGCCACGTGTAGAGGAACATCTTCGGCCCTTTGCTTCCTTGGAATGGCAAAGTGTGGAGCCGGGACCGGGGATGCTTCCTTGTGCTTTTCGTCATCCCGAGGCAGAGGAGCTGCCGCAGCGCCCTGAAGCTCGTCGTGTGCACGCCTGTCCAGCTCTTCACGTTCTCGTGCTTGCCGAGCTCGCTTCTCTCGTTTGCGCTGGCGGATCGCCTCTTGTTCTTCGGCAGGGAGTGCTTCAAAGGCCCTGCGTTTCTCCTCATGGCGAGTAACACGAGCAGCTTTCTCCTCCTCTGTTTCTATTATGTCACGGTTTCTGTGCGCATGTCGTCGGTGACTCTGAGCAGGCGAAGGATTCTGTGCATTGGTCTTCTCGACGATGACTTCTTCAGCGAGGGCTGTCTGTGGTTCAGTGGCTGGAGTCTCAGGTTCCTCGGACTCCAGGGGGATACCCACGCTATCCGTACCAGGCGCCAGTGACTCGAGAGGTGCCTCCTCGGGTCCAGCTTGTATTGGAGTGTCGACGTCGTTGCCGACTTCCTGAGGTCGCAATACAACGAGGTCCTCAATGGAGAGCTCATCACACTCGCCTTCCTGGTTCGCCTGAGTAGCCACAGGTTTGTCCACGACTTCTGGGGGAGGGGAGCTTGCGTTGCTCTCCTCTTGAATCTGTTCCACAAGTTCCTTCATCTCTGGGGTGGGTTGTGATGCCCCACGAGTTGGAACCAAACCATTCTTCCTAATTGCTTGCGCGAGTGCTGTAGCTGCCGGGGCTTTAGAAGACTGGGCAGAGACGATACGCTTCGCACCACCTTGGAGCACTTTTCCTACCGTAGAGGCTTTAGTCGACTTGGAAGCCTCGGTACGTGAGAATGGACGACGGGAAGCAGAGGAGAGGAGGACAGGTGGCGCTGTTGGTGGTCGGGTGATTGCCGGGCGAGAAGGGGCAGAGGACGCGGAAGAGGAAGGACCCGTGGTGGACGCGGCAAGCGTACGCTGAGCACTTTTCGAGCTGGCAGTGGGACGCATGAATCCTCTTGAGGCCGCAACCGATGCTGGTCGAACCGGATGATTCGATTGATCTTGGGGTTCAGCACCTTCGGTGACGGAGCGAGATAGGGTGGTAGGTTTCACAGGTTTGGTGAGCGGTGCATGGGCGAGTGAGGATGCAGGACGTGAAGAGGAGTTTGTTACAGATGGAGCACGCGGGCGTGAGCTGGTTGAATTCACTGACTTCGCCAGGGAGATGGACCTGTCTGGCCTTCCTGCTTTCTCCGTCTGTGCGGCGATCAACTTGGGCCTCACAGGTTGTCCTAGGACGGTAGTGCTTGCGCTCCGAGCGTGGGCGGTAGGCCTACTCGGCCCTGATTCTGCGGTGCGAGTTGCGGAAGTAGAGGAAGAGAGCTCGGGCCGGTGCTTATTTGGGACGGGTGGATCTCTAGTCGAAGTGGACAGAGCAGACTTCAGCGGAGCCGCGCTTTTATCCCTTGGTGCGATACCTAAGTATCGCTTGGCAACCGGGGTGAGGGGTTCGCTGAAGCTGTCAACCTGTCAGTAAACGTGTCTCCATGCTGCGAAATAGGCTTACTCGTCCACCCGATCGGGGAACTGCTTTTTGTACATCTCAAACATCTGTTTCGATATCTTCCTAACTTCCGGGTTTGAATCAGTTGCGGTAGTGCCCACGATACTCTCTATGTCTTCGATTTTGGTCCTCAGTGTCTTGGGCTCGTAATCTTTCAGGCACAGTAGAACAGCGTCGGCGGCGGCGATTCGCAACGTGTGACTCTTGTCTTTGACCGCTTCGCGCAGATAGTAAATCACAGATACAAGCTTGGTATGAGTCACAATAACCCCGAGAGTTTTCTGTGCGCGAGCGATGAAAAGCTTGTTCGTACGTGTGCACAACTTGAGTACTTCCGGCATGAAAAGCGTAAGATGGCTGTCAAATCTGTCTCCCAGCCGGGGCACGATCGTGGCAAGTAGATCGCAAGCTGTAGCAGATAGACGCGTCCGCTCGGAGCACATCTATGGAAACACTGAGTCTTAAGTTAGTTGAAATGAGCAGAACACGCACAGCGTTCGTAATCGCCCTGCTCAGCTCCCGCAGCGCTTTCCCGAACTCGGGTTCAACCTTCGTCGCACCTCCCCGCACAATGGCAGCATATTTCTGCAGAGCCCGTGCTATCTTCTCCCAGCTGTCCTCAGTTTCTGGTAGGGCGAGAACTTGACGGATTTCATTGAGTTCGCGTTCGAGCTCTGCGGGTGTGGTGCACTGTGAGGGGATCAGAATCGACGGCCGGCATATAATGAGCGAGCATACAACGATTTTATCAGGAATCGCGGGAGGCATCTGCCCACTAGGACGCGACTTTGATGTGGAGGAGTGAAAGGGAGCTGGAGGAACAGACAATATCAGTGGCGACCCTAGCCTTTCGGTTGGACGCGTCGTGGAACAGAGTCCCACGTGTTTTCACGTGACGCACAATTCTGAGGGCCCATCAATCAAGTCTGTGTCGCCGTGACTTCGCCCCGAACTGCGCATGTTCATCGGTCAGGTGCCAAGGTGGCCGACGACATACTGTAGTATTCCGACGCAAAGGTTTCTTGTTTGAATACTAAGAACACTCGGGCCGATTGTCCGACCGAAATGACGCCGAACTCTCTGGGGCACGTGTTGACGGTGCGGCATAAATAGACCATTCAGGAGAATGGGGAACGACCCATTTAGATTGAGTCCAGTGTTGAGACGAAGTATGTATTAACATCACCTCTTTCCATATGATCTCACTATTCTAACTACATAAACTACTAGAGCGAGAATATGGAACAGTACAAGTTGCGGGACCTCTCTCCCGTTGCCGACCCTGCCGCTGTGGTGCAGGGTGATCATTGGAGGTTCACTATCTTGACAGAAGGTGTTCTGCGGTATGAATACGCTCCCGATGGGGTGTTCGAAGACCGCGCATCCACCTTCGCCGTTCGACGCAAGCTCCCGGTACCCAAATTCCGCGTCATCGGCAAGGGTGAGAACAGTGACCTCGAGATCCTCAGCTCACGCTTCCACCTCGTATACGACAAGCTCCCCTTTTCCTCCTCTGGCTTGGCCGTCTACGTCCGTGGTGCCAACCTCAACCGGCATAGCTTCTGGAGATATGGAGTGGAGCCCCGCGCGAGCATGACGCTGTTCGGAACGGCGCGGACGTTGGACTTGGTGGATGGGCGGTGCGAACTCGGTCCAGGCGTTTGTAGCCGGGATGGATGGGCAGTTATCGACGACAGCAAGAGCATGCTCTTTGAGCCTGATGGCTGGGTCAGTGGACGCAAGGAGGGAGAGCGCGTGGATGGGTATGTGTTTGCTTATGGAACCGACTATAAGGAGGCGGTGAAGGCGCTGTATGCCATTTCCGGAGATACGCCGCTCCTCCCTCGTTGGGCGCTTGGAAACTGGTGGAGCCGATACTACCCGTACAGTGCTGAGCAATACCTCTCCCTCATGGACAAGTTCAAATCCGAAGGAATTCCTCTGAGCGTTGGGGTAATCGATATGGACTGGCACCTTGTGAAACACCCACGAGTGACGCATGCCGGGTGGACAGGATACACGTGGGATCCCGACCTGTTTCCTGATCCCGATGCCTTCCTCAAGAAGCTGCATGATCGCAATATAAAGGTGACGCTGAATATTCACCCCCACGAGGGCATACATGCGTTTGAAGACGCATATGAGGCAGTTGCGAAGGCACTTGGAAGGGATCCCAGCACAGGCGACCCTATTCCATTCGATATCGTCAACAAAGACTTCCTCAATGTTTACTTCAGCGTGCTTCATCGCCAGCTGGAGAAGCAAGGCGTTGACTTTTGGTGGATTGACTGGCAGTCGGGAGAGCACACGAAGATTCCTGGTGTCGACCCACTTTGGATGCTGAACCACTTCCATTTCCTCGACTCGGGCCGCGATGGCCAACGTCCGTTCACCTTTTCTCGCTACGCCGGCCCAGGTAGCCATCGCTATCCGATCGGATTCTCTGGCGACACACACATCAGCTGGGCATCACTTGAATTCCAGCCCGAGTTCACACTCACTGCCAGTAACATCGGCTACGGCTGGTGGTCACATGATATTGGCGGCCATCTACGCGGCACGAAGGATGACGAACTAACCGCGCGCTGGGTTCAACTTGGCGTATGGAGCCCAATACTGAGGCTACACAGCACCCACAACCTGTTTATGACTAAAGAGCCCTGGGCATACGGGATCGAGGCGCGGACGGTGATGGAGGAACAACTTCGGTTCAGGCATAGGTTGATGCCCTACCTGCATTCGATGAATTACCGTGCGGCGAAAGAGCAGGAGCCTCTTGTACAGCCAACCTATTGGAAGTACCCCACCAGGGACGAAGCTTACCGCAATCGCAACCAGTTCTTCTTCGGCTCCGAGCTGGTTGTGGCCCCAATCACCACCCCGAGAGACAAGGCAACGCGGTATGGTGCCGTGCGCACTTTCATCCCGGAGGGGAGGCATATCGATATATTTACGGGCACCGTATACGATGGAAATCGCGAGCTCGTTCTGTACCGCCCGCTCGAGCGTTACCCTGTTCTTGCACGGAAGGGTGCTATTATTCCGCTCGATGCGGCGATTGTGCCCGAGAACGGATGCATCCTCCCCAGTTCATTTGAGGTCATGATTGTCGTTGGTGCTGATGGACAATTCGACATCATGGAGGATGATGGGAAGGGTTCCAACCTCGACGCTGTGAAGTGGGCGAAGACGAGCATCACGTATTCCCAGGAGAAGGGAATCATCCGGATTGCACCAGTTACGGTCGCAAATGTCTCCGGCTTACCGGCGACGCGCAACTGGAAGTTCCATCTCCTTGGTGTCTCACCACTGAAGAATATCAAAGCAACCGTCGGAGGATCCGTGAGAGAGATATCGATAGAAGCGGTTGCGACCGGTTCTGTGGTACAAGTTGGTGACGTCGCGGTGGATACGGAGATAGTCCTCGAGCTGGGTCGCAAGCCCCAGTTGGACGTTCTTGACCCAGCACTCCGGGTATGGAAAGTTCTAGATGAAGCCCAGATCAAGTTCGAGGATAAGATTGCCGCGTGGAAAGTCATGCAGTCGAGCGGATCGAGGCTTGCGAAAGCGGGTGGTTTGAGTGCACTCGGCTTGGAGAACACGGTGCTGCAGGCGTGTCTCGAACAACTTTTGGCGGACTCTAGAGAGTCTTTTAACATTAAAGGTATGTCTAGACTTGTAGTGTAGCTCGTTACAAGAGGAAATCCAGTCCCATTGTCCCCAAATTTAGTGATTCTCGTGCACGTGACGAAAAGAAATCAGACCCTGTCTTGAAATTTGGGCGCATTTCTCGCTCAGAAGCAGGCGCAAAAACAAAAAGGATGGACTTTCTCAATTGGTTCACATCGGCTGGTGGTACATTCGACAGCAGCGCTATTGGGATTGAAGACCTTCCTGAGACGGGTCGCGGTGCTGTCGCGTTGCGGGACATCTACGTGCGTTCGCCCATCCTCACTTTTGCATGCCCTCTAACACCAGGACAACAGGAAGGCGAGAAACTCTTCACCATCCCGCGTTCCCTTCTTTTATCTACGCGCACATCTAGTCTACCATTTCTACTAGGGGAAGAAGATTGGAATGCATTAGGAGATGGCTGGGCCGGGCTGATACTCTGTATGATGTGGGAAGAAGCTAGAGCAGAAGAGAGCCCATGGCGGGGATACTTAGGTGCGAGTGTCATTCGGTAATCTGCTTCTCCATGAGGCTAATGTACATACTGAAAGAGTCTATGCCGACGGAATTCAGCACGCTGATGTTTTGGACTGATGAAGAGCTGGGGTTGCTAAAGGGAAGCCTCGTGCTGGGTACGCCTTCTTCTCCCAGTCTTGACTACGCTCTTACCTAGTGTAGACAAAATTGGCAGGGCTGGTGCCGAGAAAGATTATAACGAGAAGGTGTTGCCTCTTTTACAAGTGAGTTGAGTGTGCCCCCACTCAAGTTCCTGCTGAGGTAGTTGGTCAGAAACGCACGGATCTTTTCGCCCCGTCTCTGTTCCAAACCCGTTACACGCTCCAGAACTACCACATCCAAGGATCTCGTATCCTTTCCCGTTCATTCACTGTCTCCCCTTGGTCCGGCGCTGTACCGGAGAACGACGAAGATGAAGCGCCGGAGCTTGTTGATACCTCCATGGCATCGGCTGGGGATGAGTTGATGGGCGAGGTGAACGTACTAGGAGATGACTCTGAGGGAAACATTGATATGGGGGATATGGACGAGGACGAGGAGGATGAGGAAAGAGAAAAGACTGAGGACGTTGCTATGGTGCCTATGGCAGATATGTTGAATGCGAGGTGTGGATGCAATAACGTGAGTTATGAGTGTGTAGTACATGCTGGAAACTGGACATCGAATCGCAGGCAAAACTTTTCTACACGAGGGATGACCTGCAGATGATGGCCACCAAACCAATAGCCAAAGGAGAGCAGATCGTGCGCAGTTTAAGTTCTTTCCATGGGTTCATATGCTTACTAGACAAAGTGGAACACTTACGGGGACCCGCCAAATTCCGATTTACTAAGGCGATATGGCTATGTTGATGCCCTTACCTTGCCGGATGGCGTGGGAAGCCCATCAGACGTCGTCGAGATCAATGCCGATACGGTTGTTGAAGCGGCAAAAGTCCAGTCATATCAAGACAGAATTGACTGGTGGTTGGAGGAGGGCGGCGATGAGTACGCACATCTGAGTCCAGACTGATTTACTCACTAAGATGGCATGCAGCGCATTTGTCCTCGATGTTACGTATAGCGTGCCAGACGAGATGCTTTCGTTAGTCAGGCTGCTTCTGTTGAACCAGGAGGACTGGGAGAAAGCACAATCAAAAGGAAAGCCTCCAAAGCCAAAGTTGGATGAAAAGAGTTATGAAGTTCTCCTTGTGGTCCTTCAGAAACGTCTGGCAATGTATCCGATTTCATTAACGGTATGTCGACTTTCTTCACCAATGCGCTGCATGAATTAAACTTGCAACAACAGGAACAAGAAGGTATGTTAAGGTCGTCTAATGAGCTTAACGAAAAACGCAGAAATGCGTTGATCGTCACGACCGGGGAGCAACGCATCCTGCACAAGACGCTCGAGAAACTCGAGTCACTGAACCAACGATCATCAGGCACCAATGGAGATGGACGAAAGCGCAAAGGAGACAAGGAGGAGAGTCAAAGGGGGACGAAGAAGGCAAGGCGGACGCACTTTATTATTGATAAGAAGCTCTCCAGGGTCTGATGGAGTGACACGTTCATGACGACACAAAAGGTTGGTGTGGCGGTGTATGGCGCGTATGCTGCGCCCTTGGCGAAGTAGGCAACGCGTAGCTCCGACCTACCGACCTACCCCACACCTCTGATAAATAACTACAACTTACTCTCTCCCATCATCTGCCCTTACCTGACTTTGTGAACGACCCCAAATTATTAGTATCATGACTGAGAAGATATCTGAACCGACCGATCAATCTGGTAAAGTCCAATGTTGTTCATCTTGCTTCTGACATCCTCACTGGTCCACCCCACAGTGTCCCCAGCTCCTGTTGAGGCGGCCTCCTCGTCAAACGCACCGACGAGTGCGCAAGCCTCGGATGAGACATTTGAGAAGTTGGGAGCTACCGAGACGGCCGATGTGATGAAGATTGAGCCGCAGAGCGCGCCCGATTCCGCACCTGCGCCTGCTCCCGCCCAGACAATGACTGCAGCCTCAGAGGAGCCAGCCGACCCACGGATCGCACCACTTCAGGCCATGTTTCCCGACTTTGACCAAACTGTACTTTCCAGTGTCCTCAACGCGTGTGATGGCAATCCGGATCAGGCGATCGAGACGCTTCTTGGGATGAGCGACCCGAGCTACGTGCCTCAGGAGACTGCACAGTCCCGTAATCAGGCACGTATATGCGTATCACAATCGTATGAGAATAGGTGACTGATAAATGCCTACAGACTGAGCTAGACGAGCAACTTGCTCAACGCCTTATGCTTGAGGAAGAGGAGAACGCGGCCCGCTCCGGTCGTGCGATCCCTGGTGGGCAAAGTCAGATCCACGTCCCATATCTCCCACGTCAAAATGCGCCGCGTCGCGGAAATCCTCCTCAAGACGGCGAATATCGCACTTCTGGTACAGGCCAAGGTCAAGGAGGGACTTGGGGAGGCGTGGATACCGCGCACATCCAGGATCAGTTCAACAAGTTCGCCGAGAGTGAGCCTTTCCGCATGGTTAGCAGCAGTAGCAGCTCATGCGGATGAACAGGCGGGAAGAAGACATTCAGCAGCCTCTTCTCGAAGATTAAGCAGAAGGTGCAGGAATTCGATAAGCCGTCCGTTCATCCCGCCTTACTGGTCCAGTCCTGAGCTCACGTTTCCAACAGGACTGACGAGTCGGACCCCACGAATCGGCCAGTGAATGCGTCGGAGTGGAATCAGTGGGCTGAACTCACCGCGACACCTGCGCCCGGTCCTAAAGGTGCTTCTTTTCCTAGGTCTGCTGCGCGTGGCGCTGTAAATTCGGAAGCCGACGATTTTACTTTGCGCTCTGCAGCTCCTCAAGGTTCAAAGCCGCAGGGATACACCGTAGGAAAGGGGCCATTCCGTATGCACCTCTTCCGCAAAGTTAGAAGGTGACTGATACAACTGATTTACAGAGCCGCCTGCCGGACCACCGCCAAAACCAGCTGCAACTCGTGGAGGGCTTACAATCCGTGAGCCCTCTAACGACTCGTCTCATCCCGCAATCGGTTCAAGCAGCAGCGCGCCACCTCCGGCGCAGGTTGATGTTTGTGAGTACTATCATGACGAGGCTTATAATATTCGCTGACGTCCCGAAGCCGGTAAGATCAACTTGCTGCCGAAGAGGCCCGTGGCCCTTGGCGCCGGATCGAACACGGCCGCCCGGAAGGAAGACGAGGATGATTGTATGTTCGGGTTTGTCTGTTCCCTCAGACCGCTAATCTCCGTGCAGTGGAATATGTCGAGAACCCCTTTGAGGACCGGTAAAGTATTGTACAACTGAAACGTGTTCTCCAGCGTGTATTTAGAGACCCGTTCTCTCCAGTAATGATGAGCTTGGTTAATTATATTGCTGCATTCTGTACAGGTTATAAAAGAAGGCGTTCACGCAAAGGAGTGTAGGTGGCTCATAACGGAACAGCAGCTTTTTCCATTGCAGTGAAGCTGTTCGCCTTGCTAGCCTGCGGCACAGTCAATCTTTTGATTCTGAAAGACACAATAGCATGTGGACACACCATCAGCAGCCCAACGATCAGCCCAAATAAGCCCATGATGCTTCCAAACACCTCAACAATCAAGATCTTGACGAAGAGCGTCGGATCTGCGGCATCTGCAAGAGCAGCGTTTGAGCCGGTAATACCAACGCTAATGCCGCACAGGAGGTTGCAAACCCCGACGGTGAGTCCACCCCAAAAAAGCGCAAAGCCCGTATAGTAGTTTGAAGGGGTGCGAAGGTCGGATTCAGGTATGTAGGCAAATTTGGAGGAGAAAATGATCGCCATGATCTGCCAATAACAGTCAGGAGAGGCGCAGGGTCAAGGCCGGAGGAACATACCACTCCGTAGATCGCCACAACTTCACAGAAGATGATGCTGTCACCAGCATTAATGTATTGGTTCAGGACGATTGAAAACTTGGACGAACCTGATCAGATTCTTCGTTCTTATCCTTGGCGTTCGCACACCACCTCCGAGAATACTTGCTCCAGTAATGAATATCCCCCTGTCCGATCGCAATGAGAAAAGCGCCTTAGGCCTTCGAAGGAAAGAGACGGACCATCCTGCGCCTAGCACACTTAGTCCAATACACAGTCCAACACCAACCATGGACCACATGTATGGACTACTCTCTTCTAGGAAATGGCCGATATTGAACCATTCTCCCTGACCTGGGATCTCTCGTAAGCGGGTAGCTCCGCACAACGAAAGGGATGTGCGCACCGGCGAACAGGAGATAGAGTGTTATGAGCACTATGATGAAAACAGCAAGGTAGGATGTGTAGGTTACTACACCCATTTTGAAAAGAATGACGGAATGACAGTTAGTGCGGAGGACGCGACTCGAGCTCGAGGTGAACGACAGGACAAATGCTTCCGAAATGATGCTTCGTTAGAGAGACTGAATAATCAGCTTCAACCTCGACCACCATGTAGGGAGGTTCCCTGTTATCAAGGCTTCTTTTGCATTGCTCTGATATGCGGTAAGAATACTGCATTTGGGTGCATCTGGCTGGCGATGTCGGAGATGTAATTCTCGCCACGTTCCCATCTTCGTCCTTTGGGCCGGGGCCGCCTTCGCAGTATCTCTTCATACTTGCGGCAAATAGCGGTTCAACAGGCTCTATGCTGGCAGATCCGTTATCCGCGTTACTGTTACTGATACGTTCACGTCATGCTTGAGGCCTGGTTCAATGTTTAGCAGCTCCTGAAGGCCCATTGACGCAATGGTGTTCTTGTCCGAGGTGCTCCGGAGTCTTTGGCTATCTGGCCTATATATACCGTTTGCTGCGTTTGCATGACAGCTCCAGCTCAACTCCATCCTTTGAACTATTTCCACCTCAAGAATGACTGGACTCTCTCTTCAGGATAAGGTAGCTCTCATCACAGGCTCGTCGCGCAACATTGGCAAGGCCATTGCTATTCGTTTGTCCGACGCTGGCGCCAACGTCATTGTCAACTACGTGTCGAACGTGGAGGCTGCTAAAGAGACCGTCGATTTCATTAATGCGCGCGGTGTAGGCAAAGCCATTGCCATTCAGAGCGACGTGAGCTCAGTGGACTCTGCGGGGAAACTGGTCGCCGAGACCGTAGCGGCATTTGGCAAGATCGACATTCTTGGTGAGCATTCTTGTATTTCGCAAAATGTACACAAGCTCATGTTTTTAGTTCTGAATGCGGCGATCATGGGCAATAAGCCCATTGCAAGCGCCGATGAGGCTTACTATGATGCTCACTTCAACATCAATGTCAAAGGACCTTTCTTCACGACTAAGTTCGCTGTCCCACACATGCCACCTGGAGGGCGCGTCATTTTCTTCTCCACACACTTGACCGTCCAATCAGTCATCACGCCGAACTACGTCGTGTATGCCGCTACGAAGGCCGCGGTGGAGCAATTCTCCCGCGTACTATCGAAAGATCTCGGAACGAAGGGAATCACGGTCAACACCGTGTCACCTGGACCAACTGCGACAAGCCTGTTCTTCGAAGGCAAGAGCGAGGAACTGATCAAGAAATTCGAAGCGTTCTCCCCATTCAATAGACTGGGACAGCCGGAGGATATCGCCGGCTCGGTGCTCTTCCTCGCGGGGCCCGACGCCGCTTGGGTATCCGGCGTGAACTTGAGGGTATGCGGGGTACGTACGTTCTGGAGATTTGCAGAGCTATTCCTTATGAGATGCACAGGCTGCGACTGTATAAGTCGATGTCGGGCTGCGCTCGTACCCACAGGCAGCAGTGATCCATTGTGACATCCGATGATATATATGCATGTCTGGATAATGGTTCCACGAAGCTGCTAAATATCATTACAAAGAGATTGTTAACTTTGATACATCTATAAGAATACAAATAAACAATCGGACAATGTGAGAATTCCACCACATTCTTCGAAGTGAATGGATCCATGTGGGGTAACATTCTTGGTCGGGATCGGGTAAAAGGTGTCGTGAATTGCTGGTTATGGGCGTGGTCTACCGTGCTTGGCTCCTGTAGGCGGGCCTTTTCGCTTTTTGAACAGACTGGCAGTCGACGGAGGTTCTGGTTCTGGCACGGGAACCGTTTGCGTTTCTTCCTCTTCCTTGCTTTTCTCCTTAATTTCCGCTTTTGGAACTAGAAACCGCTCCTCTTGACGCGAGACTTCGTCTTTGATTCTTTCTCGCTCCGCATTCTCATCCACGGTACTCCAGCTCTTTCCCCACCTTGGTTTCATCGTTCCCTCGTTCACATTTTCCTCCTTGACAGTCGGTTCTTCCTTTTCTGGCGGTGCTACAACGTCTTCCTCCTCCTTTGGCGGTTCCTTGACCTTTATCTTAATGACACCCGGATCATACAGCTCGCCCAGTCCTTCCGCAAGTATTTTCTTCCGCATTTTAGATGCTCTCCCTTCCTCATCTTCTTCATGCGACCATTTTCTCTTGTCATCCGATCCCTCCTTCCCAGCAGCAGCGGCAGCAGCCAAAGCCGCAGGTGTAGGGGTGACAACCTGCCACTCCCCTGCGATACCCGCGTTCTGACGCATTTGCGCCTCTTGCAAAGCACGCTCGACATCCGGATCTGTGTACCCCAAAGACTCGGCAGTACTGTAGTTGGCCCATTTGTTAGTTGACGCTGGGGTCGTGGCGGGCTTGGGCTTGGAGGGGACGGACGAGGGACCAGCGAGGGCGCTTTGTGAACCGCGACCAGCGCTAACGTCTACCGCATAAGCGGCCCCAGCAGCCTATCATTCGCTCAGCTTCAAGTATTAAACCTTGAAATAACAGACGCACCTTTTCTATAGCAGCCATCTCTCTCTTCTCCTCTGCTCTCTCCTTCACCGCTTTCTCCCCTTGCTTGTACAGGCCTTTGATGAACCGTTCTCGGTTGCCCTTATGGCGCAGGCCATTCTCATGATGTTGCCTTGATGGAGCATCGTCTGCTATCCATATGTCGCAATATTGACAGCGGTAGCGTTTGTGAGAGACCCAGAACTCCGACATCACAGAGGCAGGGAGGTGGTGGCAAGAATCAGAGCGCCCTACGTGACTGAAAAACACAGCCGTTGAGCGGGAGCAAAAGGAATCCAAGATCGCAAGCTGTTTTGTCGGCGCCGGCTTGTTCTTTCAACATCATTTCATACTGCTAAAAACAGGTAGCAATAATGCTAAGAGGGCAGCTTAAATGAGAATAAGTTCTGGATTAGTCACTGGGATAAATTACTTCATTAGACAACCCCCAACGACATAGATTTATTACCACAGGCCATACTACACTCTGATAGTCACCATAGCCCCTTCCCATAAAGATTGAGATATCTTGTCGTAACGTACTAGAGGAGTAGTTGATAACACTCCGACAAGGCGGGATGGTAGTGGGCGCTTATTTCTGTTCCGCGCAAGGGTTGTGATCAGTGGCTGAAGATGTGTAACCAAGGCCGGGGAGTTACGACCAAGGGACGATGTTGGGGAAGTGTGAGGAGAGGGTTGGACAGTGCACTCGACTATCCACCCATCTACCATGTCCGCGATCTATCCCCTTCTTCCCCTGCTTCCCTTGCTTCCCCTTGTCACCGGCTACATTCCCGCCGTGCCCACAAACAACACCGCCAGTCTTCCGGTGTTCAACACCACCTCCCTCTCCACATTCACGCTCAAATGGGAGCAACACGGTCATCAGCCGTTGGGAATCTACTCCACTGCTGTTAGTTACCAGCTTCCAGGCAACGGGAGCGCCGGTGTCACACAGGTACGTCCAGTGTCTGATTGAATTCGAGCTCTTGTTGACCGGAGCAGGGCGCATTCGTCCACTTCACAGAGGACGCTGCGGCTGATAGCCTGAACACTACCACACTCTGGATCGCCTTCATATCCTGCGATCATAACGTGACAGGTGCGTCGACGGAAGATATCTTCACGCTCGCGCAAGAGCGAGGGGCTGTCAGCGCCCTCCTATACTCCGCGTACTCCCAATCCTGTCTCCTCAACCCCGCGTACCTTTCGCGAGAGTTCTACAAGCCCATCGACGTCTTTGTCACCACCTCGCAGCAGAGCGTAGAACTCATCGAGTCCCAATTCGAGCAGGTCAATGCCAGTTTTTACTCGTATGACGCGTCGCTGCTTACACAAAACGCACTGTTGGTGAATGAGAGCCTGGCGGATATGGAAACCGATCAAGCCACATACCTCGTCGGCTTGTTTCAGGTCAAAGCTTCGGACAACACAACTTCCCCAAATACCTCTTCCGGCGCAGTGAGAGCGGCAAGCACGCCCGATACGATGATTATGCTCTACGTGACCGCCTGCATCTCTCTCTTGTTGTGGGGTGTAGGCTAGAGTCGGGGCAGGGAGCGGCAGGGTGGGCAGTGCACTGACACTGGTTGACACGGACTGAACTGGATATTCTGTTTGCAACGAGGCCGCAAGTGGCTAGATTCTGCCGGAGATGCTGCTGCTGCCGTTGATACTGAAACTCATCCTGATACCGACGCACGTTTCGGCACATGCCGAGACAACACATACCAAGATCATCATCATCCAACTACGCGAACCATATAACCACGAATATAGAAGTTGATGAAACAGACAAACCTGGACTGGTTTACAATATTGTCAGGTCATTAATAACTCGGCATTCGGCACGCTATCGCCGGCCGGCACGGCATCCCGCCTCGTCAACACAGCCACTGGGGTGGAACGACCTCCACAGCGGGTCGGGGCCGACAGAGGCGTGGTGAACATGTGACCGGAACGATCGCCACTTTGGGACTTATGGGTTGAATTGCAGGGATCGTGGAGAAACTGCGGGTGATACGTCAATGATGGCTTCCTCGGGAGTTGAACGGCCGAATGGTGAGAGTCTGGGCGTTGTTGGAATTTGGGGTAAAATTGACCGTGTGGCTTATCAGGTACTGCCGTCCCTGATTGTCGCCGTGCGTGCCAGGCCCAGTGCCGCCGATATGCAATGCGGCGCTCGGCAGAGGCCGCCCGATAAAAATACACCTTCGCGGGTTCTGAGAGAGTCCAGCAGCGGGCCGGGGAAGATCCGGAAGGTAGCACGGCATGACATATGCATTGATGACCCTTCTCGGCCGGAATCAAAAGGTCCCAGTCCGAAAGGACCGAATTTCTCTGGAGGTCACTGGTTGAGGACTGACATTACGGTGACTCCAGGGGGAGGGTCGACGGTCGGGTCGTGTGGGCGTGTTGCGCCGGCGTTGCCAGCCGATGAGTTCGTCCAACATACTTAAGCACACAGATGCTTCGACGGGCAGGTGCCAGAGTTTCTTCCCTAAAGGCACAGCGAACAACGCACAGTGCGACAGACAGCACAGTGCCTCAATCCCCCCTTCGCTTGTTTCTGCTTGGATAGACTCTGCATAGCCAGGCCGTACTCTACACGGATGGCCCCCGAACCGCCCCCAACGCTCAACAGCGGTTTCCCCATACGTGCTCCGCTTTCTCGGTCAGAGACTCTGGTGGACTCTCCTATGGACAAAGACTTGTCTTCTCGTTTACCGCGTGCCTCTGTCGACAGTGCTTCGAAAGAGGGCGACGAGAACGAGAAAGAACGATTGACGAGGAGTCGCCAAGCTGACTGTACCGGCAAGAGGGAGGCCACCCATGGGCTTTCTGGTTCTGCGGGGGGGCTGGGCCTGCCTTCGGACCCGCATTCCCCCACGCCAGAGGATTGCACTCTTCCCTCTGGGGCCCATTCTCCAACTGTTCAGCCTGGAGACGCCGGTGCGGAGGAAGCGGCGCTTACGCCGGAGGAGGCTCAACGGTGCAAGGATGCCGCCCGAGCAAACGGTGTCCCCGAGCTGCAGGACCAGACGAACCTACTCCCCTTCCGGCAGCTGCTCGTCGTCTTCACCGGTCTGGCAATCGCAATCTTCGTCTCTCTTCTCGACCAGACCATTGTCAGCACGGCCATTCCACAAATCGCGAACGACTTCAACTCAGGACAGCAGGCCGAGTGGGTCGGCACCTCCTACCTTGTTACGAGCACTGTCTTCCAGCCCATCTACGGCAGGGTGAGCGACATCTTCGGGCGGAAATTCGTGCTCCTGTTCACCCTCGCCGTATTCCTCATCGGTTCTATCCTCTGCGCTATTGCGCAGAGCATGATCCAGCTCATCGCCTTCCGTGCCGTGACAGGCATTGGCGGAGGGGGCATCATCACCCTGGTGATGATCATCGTCTCCGACGTCGTGGCCATGAAGGATCGTGGGAAGTACCAGGGCATCATTGGTGGCATCGTCGCATTGGGAAACAGCATCGGTCCCGTCATAGGCGGTACATTTACGACCAAAGCAACCTGGCGTTGGTGTTTCTGGCTCGGCGTCCCTCTGGCAGGTGTAGCGATCGTAGTTGTCATCTTCCTACTCCCGCTGCGTAGGGTGAAAGGGGATATGAAGACCAAATTGAAGCAAGTTGACTACGTGGGCACAGTCCTGTCGCTGATGGGTACTATGGGTATCCTTCTGCCCCTCTCGTGGGGTGGAACCTCCTTCCCTTGGAACTCGGCAGCAGTTATCGCTCCTCTCATTCTCGGGGCCTTCTTCATCGGCTGCTTCGTTATCGTTGAGTGGAAATTTGCTAAAATTCCGAATATTCCACGTGAGTCTATTCGCCACCTAGGCCTCATTATACCAGGCTAACTACTTCCTAAGTCGAGATCTTTCGCAACAAGACTGTCTGCGGCGTGCAAATCGCGACCTTCCTCTCAGGTTGCGCGTTCTACGTCCAGCTCTACTACCTTCCCCAGTACTTCCAAGTGGTCAAAGGCGTCACCTCTCTGCAGTCCGGCACCCAGCTCCTCCCACTAATCGTCGTCCAGACCGTATTCTCCTTTTCCTCAGGTCTGATCGTCTCCCTCTCCGGGAAATACAGGGCGAACATCTACCTGGGTTTCGCCATCTGGTCTGTGGGGCTCGGGCTGCTATCGACGCTGTCTTTGCACTCCACCGAAGCGCAGCAAGTTGGCTACCTGATCTTAACCGGTGTCGGCGCAGGCCAGACATTCCAGACAACGCTCATCGCCGCCCAGGCAGCAGTGCCAAGGAATCAGATGGCCGTCGTTACCGGAACGCGGAACTTTGTCCGCATGCTTGGAGGTACAGTCGCTCTGGCCGTGTGCCAGGCTATCCTGAACAACACTGTCAAGTACGTATTCCCAGCCCAGCCGCATAAGCGCCCTAACCCACCCTGTGCAGAACCGGACTACTCAACGCCGGTTTCGCGCAAGACCTAGTAGACACGATCACCTCCTCTCCTACGACATACACCTCTCTGTCCCTCACCCCAGCCCAGATCCTCATCGTCCAGAATACGTTCTCCAACGGGGTACAAAACGTTTTCCGGTTCTGCTTCCCCTGCGCTGTGGTCGCGTTCTTCGTCTCGGCGCTGATGATCGAGCAGCATTCGCTGAAGCGAGGGGATGAGGAACAGCTTAAGACCAAGGGGAAGGAATGGGCTGCTAAGCACTCGCATAAGAAGGAGGGGGAGCATAGTATGGTCAGTGCGGAGCACCCGAGTGAGGCGAGTACGAGTACGCCTGTGAGTCCCACCGTGGACACGGAGAAATCCCAGCCTACTATCAACGAAAACCGATGACCCCCCCCACTACCCCACCCTATCCGAATCTCGCAGATGTCCCCATCATCTCCTCAACCCCTCTCCCTGCCCCTACACGCCCAAACTCCGAAAACCACCCCGATCGACGACCACTCACGAGGTTCATAGACCACACCGGACGGCTCGTCCGACCCGAAGAATGTTGTATTCATATCCTACCAGCGCAGGAGCGCAGAGGGGGGACGATGTAACGCTACATGTAGTTCCTTCTTCCCTTTCTTCTTCATTTCCGTTTTCAGTTTTCAGTTTCATTTTTCCTTTGACATTTCCCATTCAGTTCCCAACTATCCCCATCCCTGTCCCCATTCTCTACCCCTAACACCGCGGCTGGCTGGACTCCGTCCCCTTCTACTACCCTGGAACACCCTTGCAGTACCACTGGACCCCCTGCTTTGGCCCACGTTTACCCTCTCTCTTCTGACGGTGTAGAGTAGAGGTAGATGATATTACGAATGCATGAATGCATGAATGCGAAATGTGATGAGTGATAAATGGTTGATGATCGGGGTTGCGTGGACTAGAGGATGGGGACGCGTGGGTGTGGAAATGGGCAAGAATGGACAGAGAGACGTATAGGCATGTAGACGTATAGACGTCGAGATGAATCCCGACCTAAAGAGGCAAGAGATGTCGTTATAACATTTGTCCGTGGCATGCAGAAAGCCAACCAAAGGCAAAGGCAAAGCCAAGCCAAAGGCAAACCCCAAGCCACCCAACCCAGGCTAGAGAAGCACAACTTTCGATCTGCAAAAACACCCTCTAGAATACTGTACACTGTCATGTCGTTGTCGCTGCGCTGTCACAGTCACGTTATCATAAGTTAACCTCCTTCCCCTCCCCCCGCTCCCCTTCCTCGGAGCACGCCGTAGCGTAAGTACGGCACAGCGGCGGTCAGAGTCAGAGTCAGGCCAACGGATGCGGGGGGAGGACCATCTCCTCCCCCCCCGCCCCCATCCCCACACTCCCAATCCATTCGTTCCCTACACTCCCAGTCCATTCGTTCCCCCTCCCTCTCTCCCGTTCCCGTTCCCGTTCCCGTTCCCGTCTCCCCTCTCTCTGCTCTCGTCTTCCAAACAGCCTCCCAAGCCTGCCTTCTCTCTCTCTTCTCGGACTCTCGGGAACCGGAAGCTCTAGGTACTCCCCTGCTCCCTCCCCCTCCCCGTCCCCATCCTCAGCCTCCCCCTCCCCTTCAGATCCAGCCCCTCCATCCCGCGCACGCGCATGCCACGGGTCAAAATCCTCCCTACACAGCGGACAGCTCGTAGCGAGCGTCAAAAGCCACGGATCGACACACTCTTGATGAAACGTATGTCTCCCCGCGCAGGGGAGAAGGCGGAGGGAGTCGCCCTCCGTAAAAGGGGAGAGACAGATCGGGCAGGTGGTGTGACCTAGCAAAGGAGCTTCTGGGGTGTTGGAGTTTGGGATTGGGTTTGCGGTGGAGGTTGAGGTTGAGGTTGAGGTTGCGGAGGTTGAGGTTGGGGTTTGGGAGGGAAGCGCGGGGGTGAAAGGAGCGTCCAGCGGACGGGAAGAGCTAGGAGAGACAGACCTCGCAAACTGTAGTGCGGGTGCCAAGTCCGCATCAGCGAGGAAGGACGTATCCAGGGGGGAAGCCACTTCCCCCTCCCCCGTACCAACAAGCTTCCTGTCCGTAGGAGTGCTTCCCCCGCTCCCGCTCGCCCCAACTCCAACTCCCAGTTCCCCTCCCTCCAAGCTCCCCCCCTTAGCAGCAGAGCCCATCTCGACCTCCTCCCCCCTTCCCGCAAACTTGATCACCGGAAAAGTGTCCAATATCGCCCTCGCAAGCCCTGCCGTCCTCGTCTGCGGTGGCAATCCCCCCATGTACCCCGGGTCCGCACGCGGGCCGTACCGCTCTGGATGGCGGATGGCACGGATGGCCCCGGAGAGGATGACGATACAGAAGAGGACAGAGACGCAGCCTGTGATCGCGTAGAGGATTATCATCGCCAGACCTGTATTTGGTGTGCCTCCCCCCCCGCTGCTGCTGCCGCTGCTGGAAGGAGTGTCGGGCGCAGTCGCGTTGCCCGTTGCGTTACTCGCTTGGAGTAGGGCGACGAGGTATGCCGGTTGGTCGAGTGCCATGTCTGCCATGCTTTCGTTTACTAACAGGGCGCTAGCGTTGAGTAGCGCCGCATTATAATAATAGAAACTTGTGTTGACCTGCTCGAACTGGGATTCGATTAGCCCCGCTGTCTTCTGCGATGTGGTGGCGAATACGTCGATAAGCTTGTCGAATTCCGGGGAAAGGTATTCTGAGTTGATGAGGCATGCCTGGGAGTAACTAGAATAGAGTAGAGCGCTAACTGCTCCACGCTCTTGAGCAAGGGTGAAGATGTCGTCTTCCATCGAGGCGTTTGTAGCGTTGTTGTCGCAGGAGATGAAGGCTATCCAGGGAGTGGAGGTTGTGAGGTTGTCAGCTGCGGTGGCTTCTGTGAAATGGACGATTGCGCCCTGTGTGATGTTAGCAGGAGGTGTACGCTAAATGGGAGTTGGGGGACGCACCTGGGTGACACCATCACTCCCGTCACCTGCGAGTTGGTAGCTGACTGCGGTAGAGTAGAGCCCCATAGGTTGATGACCTTGTTGCTGCCACCTGAGTGCGAATGAGGATAGAGATGAAGTGTTGAATACGGGTAAGGAAGTGTCGTTTGTGGGCACTGCGGGGATATAGGCCGTAGTAAGGTGGACGAGGAAGAGGAGTAGGAATATGGACATGATTGACTGCCGACGAGTGACGAGTGAGCAAGGTGAACGGAGAGAGAGAGGCGTGACTTGAGTAGAGGAGTAAGGGACAGGCTTACATAAGGTTTCCGTGACATTTTCGTTTATCAGTGATGTCCCGACCATTCTTGATGACAACGTGGCAATCATCTCATTGTCCATCTCCTGTCACAATGTCCACACCTGCACTCCCCTCACTCCCCTTCATCCCCCTCTCACTCCTCCCTTCACTCCCACTCCCTTCACCCAAAATATCATCAGACACTCTCCTCAACACATGGCACACCACTTCCTCCTACTCCAACCTCCAGATCTACCTCTCCCGTCTCTCATCAGCCTCAACAGGTGTCTCACTCAACTCTGACATACTCGATCATCCATCACCACAAACACAAGCCATCATCGCATTCATCGACCAACTCCACTTAGTCGCAGAACGCGTCCCTCCACTGCCAACACCACAGAGATACGGCAATCTCGCTTTCAGATCATTTGGTCACCAGCTCTCCCTTTCCCTCCCTACGCTGCTACGGGAGTTGTTGCCAGACGCCTACCATCCAGCAGTCCCTTTCCTCGTCCCCCATTTACTCTCCTCATTCGGAAATTTCACACGAATGGACTACGGAACAGGGCACGAACTCTCATTCCTCCTCTTCCTCCTCACACTCTCCCTCCTCCGATACCTCCCTTCCTCAAACCAACAAGACCTCGAATCCTCCCTCCTCATTTTCCCGAGGTATCTCTCCCTCGCTTGGTTTATACAGGACAGGTACCGCCTTGAGCCTGCAGGGTCACACGGCGTTTGGGGACTGGACGACTACCACTTCCTACCGTATTTGTTGGGCGCTGCGGAGCTTGTGGGGTCAGGGACGACACCGGAGTGTATGCTGCAAGTCGCACAGCGGCAGGCGCACCAACCGCACTCGCACTCCCACTCCCACTCCCATCCGCACATGCACCCGCACTCGCACGCAAACTCGTTCTCAAGCTCAAGTTCGAGCGGATCAAGCTCCTCTCCCTCCATGCCTCCTCCCCCAGTCCCCGTCCCATTTCCAAACCCCCCCTCCCCCCAAATCGCCCTCCTCCCAGCCCAACCCCTCCCCCCACCAAACCTCTACACCCTCCTAATTCAGCGTCTCCACACCCTCAAATCCGGTCCCTTCGCCTCCCATTCCCCGCAGCTATATAGTATCACTTCCGTGCCTACGTGGAGTAAGGTCCTGAAGGGGTTGAGGAGGATGTATGAGGTTGAGGTCTTGGGGAAGAGGGTGGTGGTGCAGCATTTGGCATTGGGAGGGGTGCTGGGGTGGGTTGAGGGGGAGGAGAATCAGGAGGGACAGGGTGGAGCGGGTAGGGAGGGAGTAGGAGTGTTGCAGGCTGGGATGGATGGGGATGGGGATGGGGTAGGGGGGGAACAGGGAATGCAGGGGGATACTGTTACGGCCGCACCTTGGTCCCCTAGGGGAAGGAAGACCTTTCCCTTAACATGGGAGTCTTCCCTTAACCAGTCTGCAGGCGAGCGGGAAGGGACCGGAGGCGAGGAGGGGAAGGGGCAGAAGCAGAAGGAGAGGGAAGATGGGGACGGGGAGGAGGGGCAGGGGGATGGGCAGGAGAGGGAAGGGGATGGAGAGGAGGAACCGACTGTGAGGGCTTGGCCGACAGGGGAGGAACTGTTGCCTGCTCCTAAGATAAGTGCGGGGAGGACGGGGAGTGAGTGGGGCAAGTGAGCAACGGGGGGGCATGAGGGAGAGGAGATGGGGGATGAGGGTGGGCGGCTTCGATTTCTGGTGGCTGGGGTATTGACGGCATTGGCACCGAACGACATCGACACCAACACCGGCAAGAGCAACAGCAAGAACAAGCCGTTCAAGCCCCAGCTCCCTAGACTTAGGACAGCTCCCTATTGGGACAGCGACCTGAGCGAGGAAGGCGAAGGATGGGGATCTGTTGCCGGCGTTGCAGAGTCAGTCTTGGCGTGGCTTTGCTACTGGCACTAAGGAAAGCATCAAGCGCCGTTTGCTCGCCTTACAACATGTTATTCCACACTCTTCCACCAGACGAATACGAATGCTCTTATACCGCCCCCAGCTCTACGTGCCCCACCCTCACCCTCATCCTCGCCCTCACCCTCACCCTCCAACCGTACGTTTCTGGCCACCAGCCCCTCCCCTCCCCTGAGCTAGCCGAGCTACCGAACTTGCCGAACTAGGATCGGTCCAACCGAACGTCCCCCCGCTACCTGACTCCTTGCGCCCGGGCCCGGGCCCGTGTCCCGCCTGTGGCTCGCGCGACGGAGGAATGAAGAAATGAAGGTGTAGGAAAAGGGGGTTTGCCTGTTCTCCTGGGATTAGCGGGAGACGGGGGAGGAAGGGGGCGTACATACGCAGATAGCGTTGATCGGGAGGAAGAGCTACCGCTCGACTGTCAGCGTTCTCCTTGTGGCCACTGGATGACGAACCGTTTAAGAGGCCCGGGAACACCGGTGCGCCGCAGGAGAGACCTCATGTGAACCCCAGGCATCCAACGGCCCCGTACTGTACGTGGCGATAGGAATCAGCGCACTGGCAGCAGCAAGCTTGAGAGACGTATATTCCTCAAGGGACATCGTACATCGTGCATCGTCTGCACACCAAGGTTCTCTGGCCAACCCCAGGCTCGATTTACCCATCCATAATAACAATAATACCCAAGCAGGCCCATGAGTGTCTTTAGGATCTGGGGTATTAGGCTGCCAGTGATCAATAGGAAGAGGGAAGGTTACAGCATAAACGACGTGGAAAGTGTGAGCTGGAGCTGGGCCGAGGAGGACAGACTGATGTAGGTGCTTAGGAGTGCCAAGTTCACTGTGCGGCACCGGTCTTACTCTCGCTATTATCGAAGATCCCTCTGGCTCACAGCGGGGACGTCCTTTTAGAAGGGCCAGTACGAGGAGGAGGAGGAGGAGGCCGTCCGAAGAGCCTGCAGAGATGAGTATCCACCTGCATGTGTTTTGTAATAAAGAGAGGGAGATTGGCATCTCATACGTTGAAATGATCCTGTAGCTGAGACAGCTGGATCAGGTTCTGAGACAGGGGGAAGATGAAATGTTTTCACAAACAACTCGGAAGGGATGAGCCGGTGCAAGTAAATGCTGAAAGGCACGACGCTTACTTCGTCTGACAAAGGAAATAGTTATAGAGACTTGTAACGAGCATAAGATATATGGATCAAGATAGAGTATGTTTTGTACCAATGCATGAGAATCTGACAAACTTGAGATCAGCCATGTGACAAGGGCAACAGAGAAATGCCGCACAGTTGGAAAATGAAACCAGGGTACCGGACCGATAGGTAAAGCTTTAGGAAGAGTCTAGCGAAATCTTCAGAAAATCAACGGACGGTGTTTGGCGGGAAGGAATGTCATACCTCCAGACATATGCGATCTATATGGTGAGACTGAGGGCTCGGTGTAATATACCGTGCGCTTACCTCGTCATCGAGGGTCAAAAGAATATCGTAGAAAAGAAAAAAAATGCGGCCAAAACAACTATGGAAAATCACGTAAGATATCAAACGTTGCCAACAGCAGGGTTACTCACAGCGACAGAGAATCGTAGGAACCATATCATATTGACCCATGTTTTCCCACGAGGGCGAGTTGATGTTGTCGTTGTCTAACGGCCGTACTTTGTAGGCCGCATCTGCGAGCCGTCTCGCAAACCAAACGTATTCAGGAGACGAGGTCTCATTGATCTGGCATAAGTATTGTGCCGGTCTTTCTTACCTCGCTAATCCAACAGAATACCAAGAATACTGATGCTTACCTTCCTGCAAACAGTGCCACGGAGTTGACACTCCCTGATTCATCATTGTCTGAAAGTGGGGAGTTAGGCATCTTTCGCTGGCAGTTGGCGCCGTTCTAGCTGCACTGCCAGGAGATACGCCCGTCATTTCAACAACTCAGCATACACAGTTGTGATGTGACATGAGCCGCGCCGCGGTCATCATAGGCCGCCGGAAAACGAAGAGGTTCACGACGTGTCATTCCATATGTATAACACGTTAGGCACCGAATCGTGCTAGACGACGTGCTCTGATCTCTTCCAAGCTTGGCTCCGCACTTTCAGATTGAGGCTGTACGCGCTCGTCTTCTTCGTCTTCATCCTCCGGCACTTCCTCAGTCTCAGTTTCTTGCACAGTAATGGCGCCAGGTGGCGGCGGTGTTGCCGGGGTAGCAATGGCGGGCGTTGGTACGGCCGGAGTGCCAGAACCTGAGGAGCTCGTCCTGACTGGCATGACCTCTTCCGGTATCGTGAGGACGCCGGCCGCCGATGGATCCTCCAGGCTCGCTCGCAGAGCAGCCTGAAGCTCCATGTCTTCATCATCCAAAACTCGGTCCTCAGCGCGTACAGGCTGAACCTGACCATGCGCTCCACGCGCAAATGGTCCAAGGTCGTATGTCTTGTCTGCATCCTCGGCGTCGTCAACATCGTCGCCCTCAAGATATGCATCTCCTTCAGTCCTGCTGGCAGCCAACGCGCGACGCATCGTTTCTTCCTCGTCGTCATCCCCAGCTGTGCGACGGCGCTTAGGAGCACCGTGTTCGCTGCCAGCATTACGTTTCCGGTTAGATGACGGCGCCGCCTCCGGAAGATCCTCTGCCGATGACATGCGGAACTTCTGCAAGGCAGCAGTGCTTCTGGAAACACTTTCAGCGAGCTGTGCATCAGACACATCGGTGTCCATGTCCGGAGCTCTTGATGGTCCAGCCCGAGGTTCAGGCGGGGCTGGCGCGTGTCGTGCAGCAGCCATGTCGAACAGTGAATCCATAGAGGCTGCTTGATAGCCCGACACTTCGGCATATCGATCCTCCGCCGGGCTCCGGTCCGATACGACAGGGTCTGACTTGCCCGTGTCTTGTAATGAGGCAGCTATCGCAGCGGCTAGTTCAACATCATCTTCCGAGGGTATCGGCACGCCGGTGGCCAGACTCTCCATTTGTTGTGCCGTGGGAGCGTGCGATGTGGGTCCGTAAAGAGTGAGCAAATCGGTGGCGATTTCGTCTGCTGGGCATATAGGGATGGCATTAGGCGCCTCAGGATTGAGTGGGCGCACTGCGAAGATAGTGTAGCCTGAACGTTGATCTCAGCAAGGATCATGGTGCGTTGGTACATATAGCTAACCTTCCGTTTCAGCTTGATTGAGGAACATGCCGAGATAAGTGTGACTGAGCCATTGTGCGTCGTGGAAAGAATTGAGGTTGTACCAGTAACCAGGAGGAGGCCCGAAACGGCGAATGATGAACCAATGCTGAGCATGATTAAGCACAAAAGCGAACTGATCTCTGAACATCACTCATTCAACGAATGAAGCATTCGACTAACTGGAAGGGGACGCACTCTGGACGAGAATTAAAAGGCCGCATCTCGGCGCTTCGCCAATTATCGAGTGACAGATTCCATACCTGGAGAGCTTGTTCAAGCACCTGGACAGAAAAGAATCCTGCCGCATACATGAGCTATAGCTACAGTTTTCGGGTGATGTATGCGCACCAGTCTCGTCCACGTTGCTGCTTGCGCGGCCAGAGGCGTCGACCTCGATGTGATGCTCGGCGTGGTCCAGCCCACGACCGATGTTCGCGAGGTCTTCTTCTCCAAACTATGGAAAAAACTGTTGAGAACATGATTGTTGAGCGGCAGCACGTGACTTGCATAATGCCCCTCTATATAGCAAACAATCCGATCAAGATACGATCATTTGCTACCGGCCGTACTTACGAAGGAGAGCGTCTGCGAAGGGTTAGAACGTAGGACTAGAGTCTACGGCATTCTACGCACTGAGGGCATACTGACCACACGTCATCGTGCCAGGTTCTTGCTGGAACGTCATTTTGTGAGCTACATGTGATATACTGGTTGTAGACGCGTTACCTTTTCATGGTAAACGTGAGGAAGCAAGGCATCCATGTCGTTTCAATGGTGACCGGTGTGAATACAGTAGATTTCGCTGCAAGCTGACAGCACGTATAAGTAAATGATGAAGGCTTGTGGTCTAGCACATTCTCAGAGTTGATGGTAAGGAACAAGGATGTGCGGCAGCGGCTTCTCTGAGTGGCATATTGGGCGGCGTTAGTGTGACACGCTACCCTAGCCACCCCCATTTCAGGGAACGCGTCATGCGGTCTGGTTCCGCCTCTCAACGCGCAGCACAGGAGACGTCTCCCCTAGCCAGCCCGCTAAGTACTCTCCAAACCACCATGATTCTCCGGCAATTGGGCATGACATCACTGCTGTTGCCTGCTGCGTTGGCTGAATGGGACTGTATTCTATCGCGAGACCGTACACACTGGGACTTCAACCACTTGAGTCTGCAGACAGTGAGCTACACGCACTGGCATAGCCCACCGACCCAGTCAATTTCCGAGGTCGAAATCGATCTGTGCAAAGCGCTATCGACAAAGGAGGGTGTTGCTGAAGGCGATCAGGTATGGCTGTATGCTGCTTCTGACTGGATGAGGGCTGACATGCTGCAGTGTCCGTCGGGCACAAGAGTGTGCTTGAGAACGACCAACCAGAAGGATGGGGTCCCAGATCGGATAACGCGTGTCGTGCCGATAGCTGGCGACATTTCGACCGACGCATACAAATCCTCGCTGAACGCGGAGTTTACTGGCGGTTCGGACGACAACTCCAGTGAGCACATGCTCACAGATATTTTTAAGAAAAGAAGCTGATTCCAATGTTGGATCAGAACCCCTCGTCCTTACTCTACATGGGCCCGCATACCCACCTGCCCCTCATGATCCGTCCATTCCTCAGAGCCTCGCTATTACTTTCGGTTGTTCCGATTCCGAGCATGCGCCTACGTACTCTAAGTATGACGAAAGCAAAGGCGTGCTGTATCTAGACTGGAGTTCTAAGGCCGGATGCGCGCAGAAGGGAGCAGTTGAGCCTCCTCCGGACGATGTGAATGGTGGACCGCGGAGAGGGTGGAGTGGGGTTGGATGGTTCTTCTTTTTGTAAGCTTCAAATCACCACTTTCCGTTGTAGTTATCTCACCGTATGATCAGATTGTTCATTATCATCATCGGATACTTCGGAGTGGGAGCATATTACAACTATACGCAGTACGGTGCCTCTGGCTGGGATCTCTTACCGTGCGTGCATTCGTCTTCCATGTGAGCCACCATACTGATCGATATACAGTCACCGAGACTTCTGGAGGGACCTTCCTTACCTGCTGCGCGACATTACGAGCCACTTATGTTCGACGATACGACCAGGCGGGAGCCGAGGAGGGTATACCAGTGTTTGATTTACTTATGATTCTTTGGGCTATGATTAGACCAATCTGAATTACTATCCATCGCGTCATAGATTCGACCGCAGTCTGCCCGGACATGGATGGATATCGCGCCTGCTTGACAGTCATTTCTTCTGGCTCGCGACGTAAGTCTTGTAATAGACCTGCATCCCATCGACAAGGCCAAACTTCTTTGGAACCCAGCCAGTGAGGGCACGACCAAGCGATGGGCGTGTGAAGGATGTCGTGGTCATAGCGACTTCGAACGTATTCTGCGGTGCTCTGTAAGAATACCCGGAGCAGCCGGATACCTGAGCAAGCTTGGCAAGGAGGTCGTCCAGACTCTCGCTCTGAGGATTAGCAGCGTCGAACGTCAAGCCTTTGTACATTGATGCGCCTTCCCCGACCCGAACGTAAAGGTCAGCGAGGTCGTCGCCATGGATTAAGCTGTAACGGTCGCCCGGAGCACCGACCCATTCGATCTTGCCAGCCATGGCCTGTTGGAACAGAGGTTCGAGAAGGGACATCGACTTCCCGTAAAGAAGGGCAGGGCGGATGACAATACCGTTTACATCGGGATTCTGAAGAACATCCCTCTCGAAAAGGGCACGCCATTCTACCTGCGCGTCGTATTAGTCAGCGCCCAGGCGTATGCACTTTGTCACACACCAAGTCGGGCGATTTCTTGGTAGGAGACCTCTCATCAGCGAAGAATCCACCCCGCTGGTCCATGTTTCCATGCACCCATGTTCCGCTCGTGAAGATGTAGCTGATCTTGTACAGGCTATCGCGCTTCTTGCTGATCTCAGCAACAGTCTTGAGGTTTGGCACGGCCATGTCGGGCCCATAGGCAGCCGTACAGTCGACAATGACGTCCATGTCGGCAGCAATGGACTTCCACTCCTCGCCGACAAGCGGCATGATCTCTTTAGCAGCGAGGCCGGGCGCCTTCTCCTGGGAACGAGTGGAGCCGTAGACCTCATGCCCTGCGCCATTCAGTGGCTGGAATGTGTATGCAGCACAAAACACGCACCGCTACGCACGAAAGCTTGCGAAACAGGCCCGCCGATGAAACCGCTGGCACCAAGAATGAGGACTTTCATGTTGGAATACTAAGCTTGTCAATGCACTCGAAGTCTTGTTCGGTCGAATTCAAGATGAGAAACGAGTATTGTTGTCGATGTGTGGCTGGCTTTAGACCCCCTCTCGTAGTTTATATACTCCGAGTGAATGCCGTATTCTTCCCGTTTCAGCCGCATTTCAAAGGACCACGAACACGTACGACACGTACTCAATTTCTAATTCTCCACACAGCACGCAGGCCTCGAGGCCTCAGCAATCCACCATTGTAACCCTAGTACCTGTCTTGCTAAGCGCTAGCCAAGGATGTCGTCGGTATTAGCAGCGCCGTACTTGTGCCGGTAAACATCAGGAAGCGGAGAGTGTTGCGCCGCTGGCAAAAACCAATTGGGCGGTTGTTGGACTTCAAAGTCCCCATGAGCGAATCCATGCCATTACTTCACGCGTTCACGCAGTCTGCGTAGTCAGGGCAACTGAAATGCATAACAAATCATCGATTTGTGCCAATGGCGCCTGACAAACTTGTCTCGATACGCACTGACCAATTTGTCTGCGGAGGGCTCAGCAGCGCAAAGAATTCACATAGGAAGAGGTCGTCACAGCAGCGAGCCGCAGTGATGACGTGGCACAGTGCCTGATAGCGGGTTAAAGTGCTTGATAGTGCGGCGGAGTGATGCATATATAGTTTCCCTCACAAGCCCTTATCTCCCTGCTGCTGATGTAAGGATTATTTAAACATCCTTCACCGCAGCGTCTAACACCTCTATTGCAGTATCGAGATCACTCTTGCCGTCCCCAATCGCCTCCATCTTTGTCATCCAATTGCTCACAGCGATCCGAACCGCCCCCTGACCTGCCCAGCTCGTGGGACTCGCGTAGATCTTGCCCGAGGCATTGATCCGTCGAAGCAACTCTCCACTGTCCAAGTTTTTCGCTCGAAACAGCACGATATTGAGCGCAACCTGATTTCCAGGGTTGAGTAGTTCATAGGACCCGTGGGTGCTGATGTATTTTCCCAGAACACGCGCGAAACCAACATTTCGCTGAATCAGCTCTGCATATCCTTCTCGACCAAGGGACAGCAGTGCGGCGAACACCGGTAGAGCTCTGAATCTACGGGAATTTTCTATGTTGACGTTGAGCGGAGAGGGGATAGACAGGACAGCATCCAGTGCAGGATAGGTTGCTCCTGCGGAACCAGCTGCTAGGTATGCTGGTCCTCCCGTGCTTGGCGACGGACCGAATACAGACGGGAGGACATTCACGTGACGGGTGAAAAAAGCGGCGCTATCATATCTGAAGATGGATCAGGTATAATCCATGATTAGATACTAGTAGATGCTTACGGCACATTGAGCCATTTGTGTGCTATCGTGGGTGTCAATGATGCTATCGACGCGGAAGGGCTCAGGACGTACCGTCCACCGTTATGCTGTCAGCAAGGTCCAAATGTTCCACGTAGCTCTGCAAATCCGGTACAAGCTTGGCAAAGGCGCCAAATGCTGCAAATTCCATCAATATGCATTGCTTCAGATGAGGACATGTTTCCTACCGCCATCGATGTGCATCCAGGCACCATACTTGTCGCAGAGTGCTCGGATCTTCGGAATTTCGGGGGTGAACCCTCCCTGCCCAAGAGGTTACGATGCATCGTGATGAAAAACGGTATGCTTATGTACTGTGTTCACTTCTCCAAATCCAGGAGATACAATAATACTACGAACATATGAGTGATGTTTTGTGACCACGGGCGATTGACTCACCCATCTCCTCGCTGCTTGCATTCCTGCATAAGAAGTTCCATCTTTTGAAGGTCGAACGGCAGCCCTCCATCCTGATCAACTTTTACACCGCACTCAATAACATTCTTTCTTCCAATCCCGACAAGGCTCGCTGCCTTGATCAAGCTGGCATGCGTTTTGGCAACAAGAACCTTGCATCCAAATCCCCCGAAGCCGTCTTCGGCAACATCATAGCCCGGATGTGCCTTGGCGATTGCCCATTGTCGACCGCAAGCGAGCCCAAGAATGTTGGAGGCTGTTGCACCGGTAGTGAAAGTGCGGCCTGGAAAGTTGGTCGGGTTGAGGGAAAGGAGGGAAAGGAGAAGCTCCAGGGTCCGAGACTCGATCACGGTCGAGATCGACTGAGAAGGCAAGTGCACTTGGACATTCTACATTGCCCATGTCTCAGACAAAGGTTCCCAAACAGAAGAATATGAGAGAGACCTGATCGTACAGCGTAACAAGGTTGTCCGCAGCTTGAGCGATGGGTAGCACCCCGCCCGTTACGAAACCCCAATACCGAGGCCCGGCTTGACCCTGCGCCAGTCCGCCAGCTATGCTGCCCGTAAGATATTCGAGCGTGCGCGAGTCTCCCCATCCATGTTCAGGTAGAGACGTGGGTAGGGACTCGAGCGCTGTGCGAAGCTTGGCTGGGTCGGCAATGGGAGGGAGGTTGGGGAGAGCATCGACGTGGGCACGGATGTGGGCATCCATGGAGGTGATGAGGTCGCCAGACATTCTTGTAGCCCAAGTTTGTTACAACCGAGCAGGGCCAACTCCCGGCAAAGATAACCGGACTATTTATACAAAAATCGAGCCAGCCTGGACACAGTCAACCTTGGAGATGGTCGATTTTCAGCCGCATGGAGCAGAACCAAGGGTCTTCATTAATTTCGGACAACCCTTGTTTCAACAAGGGGGGATTACTCATGTTAGGGCACCACGATTGCACCATATGACCAACCAGCTCAACCTCTCATAAATGCGACACATGACACTAGTACAGTTCCTCGAATGGATGGAGGGCATCGAAGTGTAAAAGAAAGAATCGGCGGACAAAACCTGGGGGAAACGAGGGGCTCACTGAAGCAGTGGATCCCTGAAGTGCTTCTGGCTGTTGTGCCTGAATGCAATCTTCGTCTTGAACTGTTCTCTTCTCTTGACATCCCTGAATTCCCTCACGTGCCTTCCCGCTTCCTTCGCCTCTCCCACATTTCGAGCCTTGACCACCTCTGTCCCCTCGCCGAAAGCACCAAACCCGCCTTTGAGAGGAACGAGCTGGTTGTTCTTATCGCCTATCAGCTTGCGTACGAGCGCAGCTCCGCTGTTCGGATCAGACGGCTTGACAGGAGCGCGGAAAGAGAAGGATTGATCGTAGTACCGCTTGAGGCTTCGATGACCAATGCGCGCGCCTGAAGGCAGGACAAGCTCATACGGTGTGTTGCCAAAGGTAATCTGAGGCCGTTCGTCGTCGGATTCACTAGAGTCTTCTACCTCGGAACCAGACACCTCGATGATTTCGTCGGCCTCACCGTCGTCGGAGACATCCTCCCATTCTTGTTCACCCATTTCTTCGTCTCCTTCCTCATCCCCTCCCTCGACTTCCTCCTCAATAACAACCTTCTTCGCAGTCTTCTCCTTCTTGCTCTTCTTGGTGTAGGACTTCGCAAAGTCGTACCACTCTCCCAGCTCAGAGCGGTCCTCCTCTGTATCATACGCAAGCTTGCAATGTCCTTTGCCAACCATATGTTTGCGAACCGCATGGAGAGAGTGGAACGCCCGTCCCCGACCATTACAGTACAAGCACACGTTGCCAATGGCGACTTTTTCTGCCAGATACCCTAGGAGGCCAGAGATGTCGGCCAGGTATTCTGAGTCGGGAAGGAAGAAACTGTGGATGGAGGACATATGATCTAAATTGGCTTGCATAGACGAGGAAGCGACAGTACAGAAGAGACATGAGGATGGTGAGAGGTGTGTCCGGGCAGCGGCGAGCTTTTCTTCGAGTGTTTGCTCGACCTCCTCGTCCGTGTCCATATCATCGTCTGCTTGTGGAGTCCTCGTCGTAGGTGCTCTTGTCGGGTGTGGTTGTTTAGGGGTTGTGGCGGCTTCTGGAGCAGAAGGTACCTCATCTGCAGGGGCCCGATAGCTCGGCACTTGATCAATCTGCTCCTCTTCTTTCTTCTCCACAATATCCCCGTTCTGCTGCTTCATACTGAGTGCAATTGCTGCCTGCAGCTCATTCTCCCGATGCTTCTTGCTAGTCATATGCGCGCGGAACGCTCCCTCCGAACCATACACCTTCTTGCAGATTTCGCAGGTCGTATCCTTCACACTGACTGTGATGGCAGTTTCGGCTCGGCGGTCAAGGACCTTCTGGTTGAAAACAGTTGCAGAGACAGGTGGCAGGTTTGCTACCCGACGCTGAAGTCCCTTCAGTTTCTGCCTTTCTAATGATCAGATAGACATACCTTCATGTTATACCGGTGATGGTCGCTCCTATAATGCGCCCGCTGGTCTTCTGCCGTAAGGAATGCGATCGAACAACTCAAGCAAGTAAAAAGGGGTTCTCCATTTGGACCATGCATCGTTGTTGCTGAAGGTTCGACTGCGGTGGCCATTTTTGTGTTGTAGATAGTAGGTATCGTCTATGAGTAACTGATGTATAGTGATACAAATGCCTGTGAGAGTTGGTCTGAGATTGTTGACAGAGCGGATAGGAAGAGCAGTTGTACTTTCAGCACAAGACCTTCTGCCAGTCAAGTGACTCCTTGTCAGTCAGCAAAATCATTTGCATAGCCTCTCAAGCTGACTAATCTACGCCTGCTTCCGCTCCGCTAAGCTTTTCCGAAAGAGATGGGCCCTGACGTCGTTGTATGCCCCGGTACGACGGCGCCGAGGTTGACGGACAGTGAGCGGTTCATATACAATAGCCAGAGGTCTTCTACATTGTCTATCTTCCCCCGGTTGTCCTCTGTTTACCTTAGAGCAATACCATCCAAAACCCCCATATCACCTAGAGTTGCGTGAGAGAAGATGGCCTCGATCCTCCGGCGGTATAATTCGCTCGCGATTCGACGACCACTCCTCACAGGTGTGGTATCAGCAGGTGTGCAGTAATCCTGCCGCACGCCGCACATCAGGCTTACCCGCATATAGCGTTGCTCTTCGGTGCTGGAGACGTTCTCGCGCAGCAAGGTGTAGAGAAGCGAGGGTTAGCAAGACACGACGTATGTTCGCCCATTCTATTATAAACCAGACCTGTAACCATCATCGCAGTATATCCGCACAGCCCGATTAACAGCATACGGTGGTCTCATATTTGCGCCCATCATATGCGGCTGGTACGGGATTCTCGAACGTCTTCCCAAAGCGGTCATCACCTCCCCTCGCTTTGGTGTCTTGCTCAAAGTCGGCTTGGACCAGTTCGTCTTCACCCCTGGTCTCATCGCGGTATTCTTCACAAGCATGACGTTGATGGAGGGCAAGGGGTCTGAGGAGGTAGGGCGGAGACTGCATGGGGCGTGGGCTCCTACTCTCGTAAGAAACTGGGGGGTGTTCATCCCAACACAATTGGTGAACTTCAGCGTGGTGCCGCTCCAGCATAGGCTGCTTGTTGTCAATGTGGTCAACTTGTTCTGGAAGTGAGTGTTTTATCAAATGTAATGAGGGCTATGCTCAAGTGTACGCAGTACGTATCTGTCATACGCGAACTCGCAGGCAACGAAGGAAGAGACAGTGAAGGCCTAGCTCGGCGAGCACGATGTGTAGCATAGCCTTTTTTACTGTACAGAAACACGCTAAGCGTAGGTTGTTCTGAGTTTCTCAAATGACAATTTAAACATGAACAAATGGCACGCTCGATTCATAACTGGCATATCCAAGTCCTTCGTGTTAGTACACGGGGTTCTGGGGCGGTACCAGAAGCTTGGGGTTTTAGAGGATATGCAAGTGGTGTGCTTTTGACGATGCTGACCGAGGAAAGGAGTAGAATACAGCAAGCCGGAGAGCGACAACAAAGAAGTGAGAAACTAGAAAGAGAACTCGGTGAAAAAATATGTCTGTCTGCAATAAATCTAGGCCGGGACATGGGTCGGGCCGGACAGGACAGGTTGCGGGGGCGGAGGCTCCATGACTGGAGCAAGTATTGGTTCACGGTCAACCAAGATATGGATGGGAAGAGGAGACGCACTCTGTGGTAGCTGTTGTCGGTTCTGCTCGCTGAACATACGGTTCAACAGCACACCGACACCCTCGAAGACACCGAGGAGAATACCGCACGCCACTGCCGATTGGAACATGACTCGTGGTCCACCTGTAGCAACCGTCAGTGCATTTACTCGTAATATATCAAAGCCAAAGACGCACTTCGCACGGCCAGACAGCCACCGGTGAGGAAACCAGAGATAATGGCATTCCAGGCATCCTCTTTTTTCCGATACCCCTTAACGGCACAGTCGAACGTGCTGAACATCCCACCCCATACACCGAAGTTTCCTCCCGTCACAGGCGCTCGGGCCTTGATAGCTGCAATCGACCCAATGAGACGCTCTCCCTGTCATTACGGATCAATACCGTTAGCATCAGAGGGCCCGGGAAACTATTCAATACGCACTCGTGGGGAGTTTCGAGCTCCTTTGATACCATGCCATATCCCTCCACCTACAGCTCCCATCGCAAACGCACCTCCAAAATCGTTGAGGACTACCCAGGGACTGGAGTTCGTTGCATTAGTGGGAATGAAAAAGATGCTTCATAATGATGACGTACCATGGGTCCCGGGTGTGGTCGGCGTGGGACATCCTTGCCTAGTAGACAAATGACAGACCAAACAACAAAGACGGAGATATATGCAAGTAAAGAAATAGAGCAGGGAAAGCAGACAGTCGTCGACGCCGATGTCCTCAACGAACACTCCTGGAAGCACGACAGACCGTGATGCCTCTTGCTCGTGTCCAGAATTTTGAGCAGAGTTCGGAACCGGGAGCAGACGGGCTTCCCCGAAACGGTCGGCTCCGAGGACGCCGGCGGTTTCTGTTCATGTCACGTGATGGTCCTGCGCGATGGAACACCGGACATGAAGGTCGCGCGTCTCTGTTTGGTTCCATTACGTTAGCTTTGGGCTCCGCTCATTCTGCTTTCCTTACAACTCTCTTGCACTCCTGATAGACTTGGAGGGCAGAACAATGGCCACCATCGTTTGTCCACCTCTGTACAATCACTCACGCAACTACACGCTCATCGGCGCTCGAAGTACGCCAACCAAACCATTCACTGCGTCGGATTCTGCCGAAAATAGTAAAGGCACGGAGACTGTAACCACAAGCGGAAGAAAGAAATCTCGCATGGAGGTGTACATCGACCTTATATCTGACGAACACAATCCTCCCCAGCTCTCACGGCCCAAGAAATCGCTTGACAAGAACCAGAAGACAACGCTGCATCAGTACTTTGCTCGCACTGGACCTGAGCCCGTTCAAATGAAATCGGCACTCAGCGACAAATCTCCGAATGTTGCACGCCCCAGGATTAGTGAGGTCTATATAGACTTGACACTCAGTCCCCCGCGAAAGCGCAAGTCTGTCGGTGAGGATAGCGGCAGTGGGAGCGAAGTGGAGAAGGGCAAGAAAAAAGCAAGGACTGGGGTGACTGGAGGAAAAGTTGACGAGAACGGCAAAGCTATGGAGAAAGCCGTAAGTAACTTGCCAATACATTGACTGTGGTAATTGATCTGAAATTACTTAGATGACGAACGACGATGATAAAGCTCAAGAGCATGTTAAGCGTCTCCGCAAAATCGCTGAGCCTATTTGGACTGCTCTTCCCCAATTCGAAGACCGTGCTGAGGTTGAAGCGCGCATGCAGCTGCGCGAGTTCGTTGTGCGTTTCCGCCCTATTCTCCGCCTCGCCAAGACACACCTCGATGCACTCGATGAGTTTGGTACCTTCTCGCGCGAGACAGCGAAGGCTGTGACTACTGCGTTGCTTGATCTCATAGCAGTCGATGCGGGTGCCAAGGAGAAAGCATCAGTGAAGCTCGCAATGAAAGAAGTTACGGCAGCCAGCGGCGAACCCCTTCACATATGGACCGCACTTCAGAAGCTTTTGAAAAGTGCGTATGACATGGAAATTACTGTCCCCACTTCGGCAGTCGATGGGCGTACCCGCAAGAAGGTGCATCGGCCAGAACAGTTGGTAGACGTTCTCCTGACCCTAGTGGTCCTCGTGGTCCAGGGAGAGAGCGTGAAGCTCGAACTTGCGGAGGGGGAGAAAGAAATGAAACAGAAAGGCAAGGTGTTCTCGAAAGCACTCAAGGAAGAAGAAGAGAGATGGCAGGAAGAGCGTGCCAAACTCGTTTTCGAAAGGCCTGGGAAGTTGGCCAAAGGTGCCAGCAAACAAGAGGTAGAACGAGAGAAGGCATACAAGGCAAAGGTAAGCGAGTTATCCCTCTCCTGTTCATCTCTGCTTACTAAAACATCTCACCCGAACAGTATGCTGCTGCGAACAAAGCTCACAAGAATACCCTTGCTTCTCTCAATTCGGAGTACCTGCTATCCAACAGCGCTTCCACTTCTCGTTTCCAACCGCTTGGAAGGGACGTCGACGGGCGCACATACTACATTCTTTCACCGTACGATGACGCCAAGATCCCACCTTTGCCCGTGCGCGAAGGAGCGACCAAGTGGAGCTGGTTCGTCGCTGTGTGGGGACGGAAGCCTGAATCCCCAGTCACTTCGCCAGAAGGAAACGGAAAGCTCGAGAGCAGTGAAGGCAGCAGCAAGGAGCGTACGCTAAACGGCGACGACTCTGATTCGACCCTTTCAGTGTCGGAAGACGACCTGCTCGATCACTGGTACGCGTTCACCTCACCTCAAGAAATACGCCGCCTGGCAAAGTGGACAGATTATGTCGCGTCAGCGGCCGTTGCCGGCGACAAGCCTACACCTCAACCTACCGACGATGATCTTGCGCCAGCGACGGGCAAGGAGATCGCGCTGCTGTGTGAGAAGCTGAACGGGTTTGCGGACTATCTGGAGTGGAGGTGTAAAGACGAGGATGCGTAATAGACTGTGTTGCACGCATGGTCGTATCATATCATTATGTCATGGCTCAGGACTCGGCTTTGTTCGTTGTGTACAGTACCTGTACCTAGATTGCGCTTACTGTACATGTGCGCTATATACATACGTGCTGATATCCCGACAAATTCCATTCATTTGCTTCGACACATTCCGACTACCTTCGTCTCTCAGCTGGTCGCTCGTTTGCACCTCAATTCTTCTTATTCCCCTGAATATAAGGCACCTCTCCCTCAGAGATGGTGACGAACTCTCCACGCGCGGATGCTGCAGGCACGGAGGAAGGGTGAGCCTTGCCAACAACGGATACCGAACACATAGCCCTAGCAACGAGACATTCACGTGAGTGTTAATATAGCAAGGCAACAGTTCCCGTTATCCAGTCGATTTCCTCCACTCGCTTCTTGTCCGTTCTCGTACATGTTCCTGTTTTCAGGCGTCAGACTGACAAATTGTATTCATATTCTTCGACGTATCCTGCCTCGGTCTCTAACTTAATGATTGCATTTGCAACTCGTACTCATCCCCTCGATCACGCGCATCTCTACACCAGGAATAGTCACGAGCTCTCCATGCGCAGCCGTCCCTCCTGGCATCGCATGGCGTGAAATCCAGTACCTGATGCTATCCGGGACGACCTGGATAGCGCAAACGCGCGGGTCGGACACTTGCCCAGTGTGCACTCCATCGCCCAAGTCACCGAACCAGGCTTCGTCCGCGGGCTTCCAGAGTGAATCGATCGTCTCCTTGTCATTGCTGATCCTGAACACAGGCAAAAGGTCAGCAGGTCGAAAGCACAGGCCAAGAGAAAATGGCCTTACTGAGCAGTACCAGCTACAGAGACCCAGCAGGTCGAGCTGGGGTCGAAGAATGACAGATTCACATGGCCGTCAAACTCGATCTCGTCAATCCTGAACGTCACGTTATTAGCGATGAACGAAAACTTGAAATGTTCATCGGCTGGGACATTCTCAGACCTAAGCTTGGAGGGAAACGGGTAGACGTACTGGAGCCAAGGGTCATGCACCGTGCGTGGAGCTCTCCGGCTGGGGAACGGGTGGTGAACATGCAGTACTTCATGGATTTGAGCACCTCGTTCAGCCCTGTTGGTGATCAAGTTAGCATGTAGATGAATATGGGCAGAGTATACGTGCCGTCGACTTTCTCTTGTACAGTCATGTTCTCGGAAGACATAGTTTCGACTTCTGGGATGTTGATGGTGGTGTTGATGATGGAGTGAAGGTACGAGCACTTGTGTTGATGGGGACATCCAGATACAGAGCAAGCTCATATTATATACAACTGGAGTAGGTACCCAGAAGAGAGGATGCGGACAGAGCAGGGCGAGCAGCGAGCGAATGGTGTCATGAGCGACAAACTCTTACCACTAGCAGTAGAATCCACGCCGACGCTTTGGGATAGTCAACACGTCACATGATGTATGTTCGTGCCAGGTATGGTACAGAGCGACCCACATTCGATCGTAAGACGCAGCATGATCCGTGCTTGAACCAGGAATAGATGGTGCAGAGCGTGCCCGTACCAGACAGAAGACGTCAAGTGTAGATAATTATTGAATGTGAGTAGTCCGTATTTGGTTGGTGCACTGGCGCGTGACTTCGAACACGAATATCCGGCAGCAAACTAGTGCGAGGCTACCGAGCAGCCGACAAAAGTCCTTTCGCAGACGATGCTGAACCAGGCTAAATCCAAACCGAGAGAATCAACAGCAACAAGGATATGAATTGCCAACGAGGGACGCGGAACGCGTATTTCTTCGGCCTGTTACACAACTTTTTGCTGTACAAGCGCGTCGAAGACCGCCAATACCTCGATATATGCATATATGCTGCTCACGTACTGTCTTTGCTTTTGCGTTTCTTACCAATACATACTCGCTGGTCCCTTCAGGCCGTATTAAGCCCTTCGACAAGCTGAATCTCGGCTTTCGTGATCGTCCTCAGCTGTCCAGGGGCAGCAGTCCCACCCGTCATCGCACTCGTGACGATCTCCGTCATCTGTCCGAGCGAAGAACGCTGCGCGTACCAGTACCTGATGCTGTCGGGAACGACCTGGATGGCGGACACACGCGGGTCGGAGGCGTCGCCTTTGTGCACTCCGTCACCGAGGTCGCCGAACCAAGCTGCGACGAGCGGAGACCAGAGGGACTTGATCGTTTCCCTATCATTGGTGATCCTGAGCACACGAAGACGTAAACACCATGAGTGCATAATACAGGTGGGGATGGACCCACTGAGCCTTGCCAGCGACGGATACCCAACACGTGGAGCTAGGATCGAGGAAAGAGACATTCACATGACTGTCAAACTCGATCTCGTCCATCTTGAACGTTGCATTATTGGCGATGAAGGAGAACCTGAGTCCCTCCGCTAAGCCGACATCAGCTGGCTGTCTTGCTGGAAAAGCCTGATGTACTGGACGCAGGGGCCATGCACCGCGCATGTAGCTCTCCCTCGGGCGAACGGGTTGTGAACATGCAGTATTTTGTCGACTTGAGCACCTGCTTCAGCCCTGTACGTAATGACATCAGAACGGGGACGGATGTGTGCTTAAGAGACAACGTGCCGTCGATCTTCTGTTGCGGAGTAAGGCCCTCAGCAGCCTGTTCCGCTTTCTTGGTGTAAGGATCAGCGTTGGACATCTTACCAGATGGATGTTGATGGAAGAGGTAGGTTGATATTGGGACTAATGGCGTTGGTTCATCATATATACGCCAGTAAGTGCCTAGCAGAGAGGATATAAGAGCAGTGAGGAGCGAGCGGGTGACGTCATCGATCTACGAGGAACTCTAGACAAAGACGTCACATGATGCATGTTCCAGCCAGGAATGGTGCAGATATTATGTCCGAGGGCGAAGTATACCAACGCGCCGTGCTTGGCTGTTTACCGTCTAGTCGGAATAGGACAGAATATTCCTGTATCCGGTTAGAAACCCGCGCGGCTCGGATGGATACTGTCAAACCGGGCTAAATTCAGAGCCAAGCCAAGAGAAACGCAATGCACGGGGTATCGTGTCTGGATCTTCCCACTCATTCGGTTGGGAAGGAAGTGAAGGATCGGCCCGCGAACTCTCATCGGGTTACGAGTCCGAATCATTTACAGGAGCAATTCATTCCAGGTCTGTTCGAAATTGAAGAGTCAACATTAATATTAATGTGCCCGCCGGCAGTCCACCATGCCGTCTTCCGGTTGCCCAACCTCCACTGACTGCGTCAGAAGTGTACCGATAATATATCAACTGACTAGAAACGTTCGGTAGAAGCAGGAATCGCTTAACCTTCCTTTGAACGTGTTGAATACCTTTGACCGCGGCAACACGTCGGCCATTCTCGGACACCTTGTGGTACATTCGATGTTGAACGCCCTGAGATGCATTGACTGCAAAAAGAACAGCGTGAACTAGCCAATCAACCAGCCTCGCTTAAGAGAAAACACATGAAACACGATAAGCCCGCCCGATATGTCGTTCCCCCGCAGCGTGTTGTCCCCTAACTCGCGCACGGCACGGCGCCGGTGCCCCTCCTCTGCCTTCTGTATTTCTGTCCGAACGTGATCCGTTCATGGGGTGGCCTGATGGTTGTGAACCCAAAAACGATTGCCGAACGCGGGCTAGCCTGGGCCGAGAGGGCGCAAAGGGCCCTGAAGGGATGAACTTTCCTGTGAATTCCCTGGAAGTGGGTTTGGAGGCTCCGGTATGAAACGTTGGGATAATATGAGGACCACATCAAGCCAACGAGATGGGAGATAGGCCCGGTGGGAACACGGATTGTATATATTTCTTTGCCGAGGGGTCCTACGCTGGTCGAGGCTGGTCGGGGGGTATTGAATTAGATAGGGAGATGGAGGAATGGATACGTCAGAGTTGAGGGTCCAGGAGGTCCGGAAGCGTGGGAGACCTGCTAAGCGAGAGGAAGCTAACCCAACACGGCGGGGGACCACACATCGGGAGGAGAGTTGGTGGGCGTTACACTCTAAGGGGAGAAGAGAGTGTCAATCGCAGTACTTATGTGGCATAAACACTATCCACTCGGCCCATCCTTCTTCCTCCCCATCCCCCCTCACCCTCCTCCAGAAGCTCACAATGCTCACCCATCGCGCCCTCCTCCGCGCCCTCCCAAAGCGTTCTATCGCTCACCGCGCACTGCACACTACCCCGCAGCGCTCGTCCCAGCTCGCAGACTTTGGAAAGGCTCACATCGCCCATGGCCTCAAGCGCGTGACAGACACCGTCATGGAGTCTGGCAGCGGTGCATGGGTCACAATGGAGGGCGGTCGTAAGGTGCTTGACTTTAGCTCCGGCATCGGCGTCGTCAACTTTGGTCACTGCCATCCCAAGATCTCAGGTGCCGCCGCAGAGCAGGCAATGAAGATCGTCCATGCCCAGGTTAGCCTTTCGCCCTACATCCGCTTTTTGTAGCTGAGCAGCGCGCATATATGCGTCACATTGTATAGTCCAGCATTGCATTCTCCAGGCCTTACGTCGAGCTCGTGGAACGGCTCATCCCGCTCATGCCCCATCCTTCACTCGACACGTTCTTCTTCTGGAATTCGGGTGCCGAGGCCGTCGAGGCTTCTATCAAGCTCGCCCGTATGGCCACTAAGAGGCAGAACGTCATCGTCATGCAGGGTGGCTTCCATGGACGCACATATGCGACCATGAGCTTGACCAGGAGCAAGACGATCTACTCGCTCGGCCAAGGACCGCTGATGGTATGTTCACTTTCTTTCGAAACAACCAGCATTTAACCGAACAATGTTCAGCCCGGCGTGTTCCCCATGCCCTTCCCTTACTGGCACCAGCTCGGCCTCACCCCCGAGGCGACGGAGGAAGAGATGGTCAGGTCCTGCCTGTACCAGCTGCAGCTCATCCTCGCCCAGCAGTCTGCACCCTCAGATACAGCCGCGATCCTGCTCGAGTCCGTTCTCGGCGAGGGTGGGTACGTTCCTGCCCCTCCATCTTTCCTCCGCGGCCTGCGCGAGGTGTGCGACAAGCACGGAATCCTGCTCATCATCGATGAGGTCCAGGCTGGCTGGGCACGTACGGGAAAGATGTTCTGCATCGAGCATTCCGGTGTAAAGCCTGATGTGATGATCACCGCTAAGGGCCTTGCCAACGGCTTCCCGCTCAGTGCTATCGTCACCCGCAAGGAGCTTGCGGATGTGCAGGCACCGGGAACTATGGTGAGTTTCTTATTTTCGACGCATATATGCAGCATTTGTTGACGTAATCTAGGGTGGAACGTACAATGGCAATGCTGTTTCTTGCGCTGCTGCCATCGCAGTGACCAAGGTCGTCCAGGAAGAGAAGGTTCTCGAGAATGTCGCTGCCCGTAGCGTCGAACTCATCAGCGCACTGAAAGAGATGCAGTCCTCGCCTGCCCTCAACGGACTGATCGCTGATGTCCGCGGTCTCGGACTGATGATCGGTGTCGAGTTCAACTCGCCCAACCCGAGCGTGGCCGGCGATCTCCCGGCAAACATCGTGCCCTCCGCCCCGGCAAACGCAGCTTCACGGATCGCAAACAAGTGCCTGGAAAAGGGCATGCTCATCCTGACAACGAGCGTGTATGAGGTCATCCGTTTCATCCCAACACTCAACGTCACCGAGGACGAGCTGAAGGAAGGCCTGAGGATATTCAAGGAGGCATGCGAGGAGGTCGTCCGTGAGGGTTAATAGATCTATCGAAGGAAGATCGGAAACGTAAGAAGATAGGCTGCGGTTGTTGTATAATACGTCTGTCTGCAGCTGACGTGAATCTTGTTAAACTGTAGTCATAGTCCGCGTTTGGATGCATAAAACAATGACTTCTATCTGACCGAACTTGGATCATTGTGCGATTCGCGCATATACGAGCCTTCATTTCATTTGTTTGGTAATTCTGGATGAGCCTCTTGTAATAGGTTACAGATAACCGTCGCGCTTGAGGAGCACGTCAACCGCGCTGGTCGGGTTGAACTCCGGCCACAACTTATTATCCAGCTGCTCTGGCGTGCCAGCAGTCCCGCCTCCGAGTTCCCAGTCCAGCCTCAGCGTCTCGGACACGTCGAGGGGACTGTTACGCACCGCTTCCCGCATCTCCTCCAAGGAACGGTGCGTCACCTCCAGTTTCTTGCCCGACCGCCGCTCGTATTCCGCTGCGATCTTGTTCATCGTCTGCTCGAACGTCAATACCTTCACATGGGGTAAGAGGGGGAAGGCGCACAGTGCGGTCACTCTCGATCCTCAATGTCTTCCATGCGAGCTCCTCAGGCGGGAGCTCCGTTAGGATATGAGCTAGGAATCTGCCTATGTCCCTCCTGTACGTGAAGGAGATAGGCGTGTCGCCCTTGCCGCTAATCTGGACTTTGCCACCAGGGAGGTCCCAGCCCATATGCCTGTGCAGACTCAGCACCAGCTGTCACAAAAGGGGCGTAAAAGGGCATACGGGTTGAACACAAAGTCCGAGAAGGGGCCGTTGTACACCAGCAGGTAAGGCATGCCCATATCCTTCAGCTTCTGCCGAGCAGCGTTCTTCTGCGCGAACCAGCTGTCCTCCCTCCCCTCCGTGGGGTTCCCAAACTCGGAGGGGACGAAGAGCTTCACGCCCGCGGCTTTGGCTGCTTGGCCGAGCAGCTCTTGGTGGTGGAAAGCGGGCCGACCGAGCGTGGAGATCACTACGTCTTTTCTCTGCAGGGCGGCGTTGAGCGAGGAGGGGTCATCGTAGTCCATCTTGAGGCCGTTGACGCCCAACTCTTTCAATTTTGGGTCATCAGGCTATTCCAGGTGTCAGCCTTGATTAACATTGGGAGTGCCTGCAAGTGTACGTACAGAGCGAGTCAGCACATCGACAGATGCGACCTTTCCCACACCCCTCAACTTCACCAGCTCTTCGATGATGAACTTCCCTGCAAATCGTGTCAAGCGTTGACCTTGCCGTGGTGCCATCCAACCTACCAACATTGCCAGCACCTGCGACTGCGAAAGTCCTATACCCGACCATGTTGTAGAAGATGGAGATATCTGATCCTTTGTTCTGAGCTCATGTCGATAGCGATGATCTCAAGCTTAAGTACAGCGAGGAGATAGGCGTGTCGCAATGAAATCGGCGCGTGATTCGATGCCAGCTTTGCACTCGAGAAACATCAATCAACCTAAGATTTGTCATGATTCTGGTTGAGATTAGTAATATGGCATAGTTTCATCTATATCTGTCCAATGCTTAGTCTGGCCCGTCAGCGGTCCAAAGGGGGCTGGACAGACAGACCCCGCTGGCCAAGAACCGACCTTCCCACAGCCAAAAGAGATGGATGACAAGCGTGGGTTCCTGAACTCCCATCAAACAGTTTTGAACGAACGCAACGAGCCATGATATTACCACAATCCCAAAACATATAGATCCAAAAACATAAGCGTTGCACGGTATCGAAGATTGTCTGGTAATCCTTCCGCATCCTTCCATCCTGGTTTTGGTTACACTGTCCTGCTTCGGTGTTGCCTACACCTCGCTCCGATGTGAATCATCGTCCCCGTCAGAGCCTTTATGCATCCCGACGAGGTCCATTGCCTCATGGCTTGGATTGAACGCGCTCCGCCTTGGTTGGGCGGAGTCAGTGCTGACCTCTACTGTAACCATCACACCAGCAGCACCGTGCTCCTCCGTGAACTCGTCCTCGTCGAAGTCGATATCGTTGAGGTACGAAGCGCTCCCACGGAGCCGGCGACCGTTATGAGAGCGAACAGAAGGCACGCCTTGGCTGCGTACGCGCAATGGTGCAAGCGGAATTGTTTTGTCGTCGACGCTGCGTTCGGCTTCTTCGCCAGGTCCGAAGAAGGCCTCACGGATATGGAGGATGAGTCGGGTGCTCATGATGATGTCCGTTGCAATGGAGAACGGTAGTGCCACGGAGGCGAGTTCATTGGGTGCGAGACGGAAGGTGAAAAGATTGACGGATTGCACACAGAAGATGCTGCATAACAAAATAAGCCACAGAGCAAGAAAAGCGATAGACATCAACACACAAAATGAATGTGGAGACATTGTCCTTGATCATAATGTCAAGCAAGTCAGTTTTGTTGTATGAGACGTAACGGTGAGTCTGATATCCCGTCGTAAGTCCGACCGTCACATCGAAAATACGAAACATACCATCTTATAGCCAACCATGACGAGGAGGAGACTATCGAAGACCAGCCGAGCAATCCAGTAAGTGACTAGGGCAGGGGGACTCTCTCCAACGAAGCAGCCACTGAAGTCGAATTGCGTCAGTAAGGTTGGTGGGGTGTACACAGTAACCAGCTGTGTGCCTAGTATTACACCTGCAAGATGTGTGAGTTAATTGACTACAAAATGCCTGCCAGGAGCACATACAGGCTGCGATGACTTGGCCCTGCGCGTCAGGTCAGCATCAGACGGCCCCACGAGTGGGCAGATACACGTACAACACTGATTACAACTCCGAAGATCGCAACCTTGCGGCTACGCTCATACATGGCGTAAATTCGAAGCAGCAAAATACCTAAAAGAAAAATGTGAGTAGGCGGTCGTATAGTCAGTCGGGAAATATCATACTGGACACGGTGCCCATCATCCACACGCTGCCCCAAGTCTCAATGTTGAAGAAGGCAACACAATTCTTTGTTCACCGTCAGCAAGCTTCAAAACAAATTCAAATTCAATATACCCTCGGATTGCCATTGCTCGCGCTGGACGCTGGATAGAGGGTAAGGCAATTTACGTTGAAGATAATGGACGACTTACTCCACACCATGAGGGCCATAAGCAATATACCCAGATATCGAGTCTGAATTGTCTTAGTCCCTTGGTGCCAGCAGAAGGATGACTGAACGTACCCAAACGTAGAGCAGCTTTGGCAACCCCCAGGGTGCAAACTATTGGAAGGTTAGAAATGCCACTGAAAATTCCTCGACTACATGGACAAACCCAAACATATTTGACCTGTTCGGAATATTTCAGTTTATATTCCCAAAGAAAAAGCGGGCCACAGGTCCACTAACCTCAAGCCCAATGCAGAGCACTGAAGTCACGGAAAGTCAGTACTAGTTCTACAACCTCCGGTAAAGAGTAGAATCACCGTAATCATACATGAGCCATACAAAAGCGCCCACTAAAATATTTGTCAGACATCTTCAACAAAAGATGGCAGTAAAGTCCTCACCAAGAGCATACTGTACACCAACTACATTGGTGAGGTATTCCACAGAGTCCGGTGGAAGGGTTGAATTAGAGGACATGGCGGGCAACCGTCGAAAACTGGGGGATCGCCCTTGGGTTTTATAGGTAAGAGGGGCACTCGGCCCGAATGGACTGAATGGGGATCAAGAGAAGATGCCTGAGACTGGGACACGTCGTCTAGGAGGAATATATCGGAAGGGGAGGAACGAAATGCACAGGGTTGTCGACAAGGAAGAAGAGGTTCAAGAAGAGGAGGCCCAGATGTTCAAGAAGGGGGTTGTATCTCGCATCTTGACTGAGGAGAGTACAGGGTCCCTTTGCGGAGTCTCCACGGTTCAAGGACATCGTTCCTGGGGGCTTTGACTTGTAAGGGCACGGGACCAAGTACCCGATCAAGGAAATGAGGGGAAGCAAAACGGAAGCATCAATTAGAGTGAAGACCAGGGTGCATGTGCCACTCCGGATCAAAAACAAGCAATACAAATCCCCGGGAAACGGATAAGACACCTCACTCTCCTCTTGTTGTGATTTCGTCTGGGCCACACTGGAATGTTGCTGATGATTGAAAATATTCTATGTGAACTGCATCCTTCTCAAACTTGACAGGCTTGTCCGCAAGATCGATCGCTAACATATTTTTTCACTGTATAATATTTCGTTATCGAAGAGAGAAATGCCGAGGATATACCCGTCGCCGCCCGCATCGAAGTGTGGAAGTGTGGGAAACCTTGTCTACATGTGCTATTCCGCAGGGCCCAGGGCTTCTGGCCTGCTTTGTGATTCTAAGACTGAATGGTAACATGGGGTCCATTCATTTAATCAATGAAGGCTCACGTAACGGAAACAAAATGACATAGCATGATCGGCAGAGGCCGATCGCGAGCCAAAGGTGTCTGTGAACCATCTCAAGCCGCGGCAGCCAGTTTGTGTTCTCTTTCATGCGTCGTTTCCAGTGCCCTCCGGCTATAGATTTGTTCATGGCCTACATTAACTGCGATAGCACGTTGCTATATAACCGGTGGGGTGATATCTCGTAAAGAAGGAATTCAAAGTCTTTATAGTGAGGCAACCCAGGTTTGTGCTGTGCACTTGACGAAGCCAAGCGGAGGATATCATTGATATTTGGGGCTGGAGCTGACAATACGCCCGAAATCCTACACCGGGTGGAATGCCTTATTCGAGTATCGGTGGAGAGTATGGTTGCAACTCCCGAAATCAGAAACACGTCCCCGAGTCCCTATTTCCTTCGATTACTTCTACCAAGAGCTCAGGGTTCCTGCGGCACACGCCGCTGGCAATGGATTTTGAACCCTCAGAAACGCGGACAAAGAAGGCGGAACCCTATGCGCCTTACGGCCTCAGATTCTCAAAGGCTGGACCAAAGGGTGCGGATCCGAGGGACTGTTTCTGTTTAAATTTATCGACTTCTGCATCACGCTCTCATCCTCTGGGATCTCTGGCATGAGAACAGGAAGATTGCCAGGGCACGCCGATGTGAATAAACTAGCGCAAGAACGCATGCAGTGCGAGGGTGCGAGATGACCCTCGAATATGGCATAGGTTTCGCCGCCCTGGACATGTTCTCGCAGAAACCCAACAACTCTGCGGCAATGAGCGTGGCACTGGGTTCTGTATTTATTGTGTGCGGTTTAAAATATTTTACCACGGCGGCCGAGAGACAAGACTCTGCATTATGATCGTGACGAGTGATTATTTTCTACAGCAAAGCGATCACAACAGGAGCACAGCGACTCACCCTGACCTGAGCGTGAGAGCCAAGGTGGAGCCGACGTGTCAACAGGAGTGATGGGAAAATATTGTCGGGGTAGCAAGGATGGTTTCAAATATACACCCAGAGAGACAAGATATGTAAAAAGGACGCATAGTCTAGAGCAGGTATGATGCGGGTATAATGCCTTCACGACCCGTTTCCACATCACGGACAAGCCACCAACTAGAAAAGTCATGCGATGAGGGTGGGAACAGTTTTGGGCCAAAAAACTACTCACGACGTGTCTCGGTCATCTAAGACCTGCACCTGCGTGCCGGCATGGATCTCAAGCTCTCCCTCACCAGATGCTTCGAAAGAGTACCGGGCATGCGCTACCCGACCGTCGTCCGCGAACGGACCCGCTCCCCCAACTGCTTCCTCCGTCTCCATCGAATCATCTGCCACCTGCTCATGCGAGCCTTCACTTCGGATGTTCCCGCCGGCGAACGCGCCTTCTCCAATAATGGTAGCCCGCGTGGCGGCCTGCACGTGCTCTAATAGAGTAGAGGGGTGCTGACCGATGCTGCTGGCAGCATCGTCGTCGTCCTTATCGGCGAGGGCCTGGGGTGCCTGTTCTGACCGTCTGAGCCAGAGAGCTATTAAGAGGCCGATAAGGAAGAGCATGAGCACGCAACCAGCGCCGATAACGATACAGACGAGGATGACAAGCCCCTCAGAGAGGTGGCCGCTCGAGCCGTACGAGATCGAGGACATGGACACACGGCCGCCCATGAATTGGCCATCGGTGCTAATAAATGACAGATTGCCGACGACGAAACCGCTGGGAGGATTCCACGACGCCGCGCTCAGTGACCATGAAGCAATGCCCGCTGCGGGAATCCCACTGTTCTGCGGCAGTGCGGTGAAGTTACCCACAACAAGCAGTTGGTTGCTGCTGAAAGCGAGTCCCGTCACGGGCCCGTTCAAACCTCCGGCCATAGACGTCCACTTGCTGGCGGCGATATCGAACAGCCCAATACCGGTAAATCCGCTCTCCGTCGAACCTTGAGGACCGGAGAACGACCCGCCGACGTACAGATGCCCAGCAGAGTTGTCGATCGCAAGAGCGGTCACAGGGCCGTTCAGCCCACCGGAGGGAAGGGGGATCAGGTCACTCCCGTTCCACATAACAATATTGCTTGCTCCAACAGTGCTCAAAGTAAAAAGCCCACCGATGTACAGCGTACCATTGTTGCCCACCGCAAGGGCGGAGATGACACTCGCACCGAACTGTGCGATCGCCGCGACCGAGAAAGAGTTCATCGATGCGCCCAGAATACCAGCATACAACGCGGCTCCCGCCTGGTCTACACTCGTTTCCAGCCCAGTAGACAGGGTACCAGTTGCGTTCTCCGCAGCACTCCTTTCTGGCCACTCAAAGAGCCCGAAGCCCCGAGCGATACCGGAGGAAGTCATGGTGAGGTTGTACCCCGGTACGCCCTCGCCGACGACGCTTTCTCCCGTCCCATTTGGTGCAGCGGTGAGCACGAACTGTACTTGGTCCGCAACCATGTCATAATTCCCGTCTGACCCAGTACCGGCAGGAGTGCCGGACAGGCGAAGGGAAACGGGAATGGTGAACGAGGGGGACGTGGGGTATACAGGACCACGGTACACGGTGGTTATCGTATCCGACGTCACGCGCTGGTCGATCTCTTGCGTTACGGGGGCAACACTGTTTCCAGGGCTGATTGTGACCTGGACAGTCGTGCGCAAGTCGCAGTCTTCCATGAGCGTACACCCAGGAGTAACAAAATAGACGGTGTAGTATCCGACGGCGGAGACATAGACGGACAGATCCAGGGAAGGAGAGGAAGCTGGTGGTGTATTCGTCGGGAGCGTAGCCTGCAGTATGGGCTGAACAGTACCAGCCGTGTTGGTAGTGACGTTAACCTCCTGCCAATTACCTGTTTGCGTGACCGTCGTAGGCCCAGGAGCGAAGCAGGATGCCGTGTCCAATCCCGGCACGAAAGAAGCGAAGGATCCCTCCGACAACAGTTGCAGCAAGTGCAGGCCAGCTCCCGCACCGGCCCATGTGTTGAGCGTCAGCTGGAAACCGGTGATAGTTAATGCTGGTGTTTGGTTAAAGATGAAGTCCTGATACGGGATAGTGGTGTTTGTGAGCAACGGGCAGGAATCAGAACAGTTCTGTGTTGTGTTGGTTACTGGGTCGATGTAAGACAATGGGAGGACCTGATTGTTCGGGATGGTCGTGACACTAATGAACATTATTCAACTCGTTTGCCAAGGCTAAATGTATGCAGATAACTCACGTGAAGGCTGTTGTTCCCCTCCCCTGTACGAACGTATTCCCCAATCTGACACCACTGACCCCCTCGTTCCTGAACGTCCTGACCGTGATTTGCGCGGCCGATCCATCCTGTGCGAGCCAGGTATTCCCCTCGCCGTCAGCTCCTGCCGGACAAAGTATGTTTGTGATGTCGCTGAACCCGGTCTGACCGGTAGCGGGTTCAGCGGTGATCTGCGCTCCTTGCAGGGGTATCGGGACTAATGAGGAGGAATAAGGTGTTGCGCCAGCAGAGTACGGCACATTCGGGTTGTTGCCGAACGTGGAGTTGGTGCTGTTTGAAGAAAATGCGGTGATGAAAGATCCTGCAAAGTAGATGGACTGTGCGTCGGCAAATGGGGTGATGGCGAGAACTTCGCCAGACAGACCGACAAACGGCGCCGGCACCCAGGAGCTATTGTGTGGTGCATAGGCCGCTGCGCCCGGTGAGGGAAGGGTGAAGTTCCCTCCAAGCCAGAGGAGGTTGTTTGCCGAATCGCAGTAGAGGGCGTGAACGGCGTCGTTTGGCCCTCCTTTGGGAAGGGCGGAGAAGGAAGAGGAGGAAGAGTCGAACGCAGCGACGTTTTGTGCGGATGTGCCTCCTATTTGGGAGAACGACCCGGCGACGTAGACTGTTGAGTCGAGTGTACAGGCAGCGAGTATGCGCCCTCCATCCTCTGTTGTGCCTACTGGTGAAAGGGTACCGCTTGAGGTTGAGAAAAGTGTCGAGGCAGCGGGGTCAAGGGTGACATTGTTGAATTGTTGTTGGGCGAAAGAGGAGGTTGAGAGGATGAGGAGGACCAATGAGAAAGGGAGAGAAGAGGTGAACATTTTCCGGTCGAAGAAAAGGCTGAAGATGGATGTTGACAAGGTAGAGTAGACAGAGAGCAATCAGAAGATCATGAAAAGAGCGCTGATTAGAGTAAACAGTGAGCAATGAGCGACGGTTGACAGACAGGACAGACGAGTCGACGGTGAATTGGCGTAAAGTGAGAGGGAGAACAACAACCTCAGGATGGCGTGAGAGAGGATACAATGCGTCGTACACGCCCTTCTCACCGACTCTGACAGTGTCCTTGATGCCTCGAGGCAGCGGCCCTGTAGGGGAGAACGGCGGTGAGGGAAGCGGTACTCCTGTGGCGCGGGTGTCGACGGACGTTCTTTGCTCGTTGTCAACCAAGATTCCATATGCACGTCACATACCGGCCCTGAATAAACAAATGCTTAACATCATACATTCTAGCTTGACACGTAATTATCAAGTCTACATTTTACAGTCAATTTGCACAACTTGGACTTGTTGACAAAAACAACTTGTTTGCAATACCAAGTAACTCCTTCCTCGTACGCGTCTCGCTTGGAATATTGTCTCACTGCCTTCACCTATCTTCTGGTTACACAATACCAATATCCACCTCTTTTCTCGTCTTATTTTCACAGCACGCGCGTAATCATAACGTATTTTCGTCACACCATTCCAAACTACTCACTCTTTACGTACCCCAACTGAGTGGAACCGGAGCTGCGGTGTTTGGCGACGTGTACCCCTAGTGGCAGTGTCGACCTGCGCAAAAACCGCGGCGCACGTCGCACATTTCTCCGGCCTCATCACTCGGGTCCAAGCACCATCCTCAGCAGGTCGCACACTCCTCTAACTCTGACGACCACCATCTTGCTCTGCGAGCAGCTGAACTTTTTCTGAAATCTATTCTGTCAATTTGAAAAATCTGAAAATATGGAGTATGTCCTGCGTGGCGCTTCGGCGCTCAAGACCCTCCGGGTACGTTGCTCGCGCTCTCACCCGATAATTTCTCATCCAAGTACAGGAGACGCGTCTGAGCGCATTGAAGGGCCCCGGGGAGGTGAGTACTCCTATGTTAGAGATGGGGCGATACCGATTAGTCTCAGTTCTTCGACTACCACCGGATCTCTCGTCCGGCGGACATGAACGAAGCTACTTCGGTGAGCGCTCAACCTCATCTTGCGCTTGGTGCACGATCTGAGGCCTGGGAAATCAGAGGATATCATACAACACGCGCTACTTCTCCGGCAACTACTTGCTTATCATTCTCGGGCTTGCGATCTATGCCATGTGCGTTCTTACGTTCGGATGATGAATTGTTTTGCTCACAGGGGAACGAACGCGCGCAGCATCACCAAGCCCATCCTGCTGATAGCGATCTTCTTCCTTGTCGGAGGATTCGCCGCCATCAACCGGCTTGGTGCGTCTCTTTCTACCCCTACCTGTCACTCGCATCCCGTCTACCCCTTACCCCTGGCTCCTTTCCTACGTTCAATATGCACTCACTAATGCCCACTCAGCGCCCGAATCCATCCAGGTGGGCAACCAGACCATAACCCAATCAACGCTCTACATCGCTCTGTTCGTTATCGGACTTCCCCTGCTTATGTGGGCTAGCCCCGTGTGGACCTTCTTCTGGCTCCTTGGCAGCAGCGCCTTCATCATCCTCTTCCATGCAGCGCTGATGGAACCGGGCATCGAGAGCGAGTATGCGAACATGCCTGATAATACGAATGTATGAGTGAGGTGTAGTCCGTGTTATGCAGGCAGGAGGCAGAGGGGTATACACCCAGGATGTTCGACGCGATGGACATGGGTATGATTAGGAGTATAGTACGCTACCAAAGCAGGAACTGTCATATCTGTCGTCGTCAGTTGAAGCGTGCATGCGCGTATGGTGTCGTGGGGGATACAATGGGTGGTAGACTCAGACAGTACTGTAGCGCGTTATGGTATTATCAACATCTCTTTCCTCATTCTCTTCTCTTCTTTGCTTCTCAGAAGCTGGGTATCAAAGGTCACATGGACATGGACCACTGTAAGGAAGGCGCATTCTCGGCACGCATCTCGGGCGTGGCAGCTGCATGCACGCGTAAGCGCCAATCCCAGCTCCATCAACAAGTCGACTCACGTTCTTCCACCTCTGTCGGCCCAGCCAGCGAGGTGACCCATTCCACAGGCTCAAGGTGCGGCGAGTTCAAGAGTGTCTGCACCCCCCTGAACGCAGCGGCGCGCACGTCGTCGGTCGTAAGCTGGGCGTTCCTCTCGTCCTTTGCCCACTGCTGGAGGTACACCCTCGCACGTACACAATACCGCTTCTGCGGCGGTCGGCGGTTCAGCACAAACACCACGTCGACCGCGTTCTTCCCGTACGGTTCGACGATGACGAGTGACGCGCTGAACCTGTCATGCGGGATAGGCTGGCCGGCATAGTTCAGCTGTGGGGGGCGGTATCGCGCGCCCCAAGGTTGGAGGAGCTCGTCCGGCGCGTGCCAACGGACGAAGTTGTGGAATAGCTCTAGGTCGGGGGGCATCCCGCTTCCACTAGGGGCGGCGTTAGACTGCCCTCGCGGGCGGGGGTTGTACCCGGGGCGAACTGTCGCGCTCGAGGGGGAGAGCATGGAGGCTCCAGGACGAGAGTCTACGGCAGGTTAGGAGGGTATTCATCATGGCATAAGACGACGTACACATGGTGGTTGTCTGCAGAGAGATTATGGGTATCCCGCAGCGACGTGAGTGGACTGTATATGATTATTTGCGGGAAAGGGGTGCGCAGTGCGGACGTGACTGTAATGAATTGAGGAGGAGAGGGGGATGCTCAGCAGCAATCGTCACAGGTCAGCGGTGCTTTATGACAGGCGAGGAGCATCAGTGACGGGGCCACGGTTGGTCATTGCACAATAAATTTGCCCGCCATGTGGGCGTTGCCTTGAATCGATATGGGGAGTTTGGGGGGGGGCAGAGAGGGTACGAATTAACAGCGCACCAAAAGTCGAGTCAGGTGCCACAGTACAATTACGTCCCCGAAAATGCCGGCTGTCAACCCGCAAAGCACAACAGCTCTTACCCGCTTGATGAACACACCTGTGCGGAATGATGGCGTTTCTGATTGTGGGGCTCAGATTTGGGCAGAGCAATGGCTTCATCCCTCCTAGAAGATGGGGTCCAGACAATAAACAAAATATAGTACCCTGTCGTCAAGCCATTGCCAGCCAAGCTCGAGGAGAAGAATGTATACTTGTGGGTTGGCCCATGTCGCAAAGTTGTTTCTAAGACAGAGGGACAGTGCTAATCTTGGTGAATACCGCCGTAACAAAGGCACCTTGTCTTATTACGTCCCTACTCCTTCATTTCCACGCTATCAGAACCCCTCTATCGAAATCAGTTGTCCAATTCTTGTCCCGCCGGGGGCAGGTGACGTCGGATAAGGGAAAATGGAAAAATTTCACCCAGGGTCGCACGTTCTCTTGTAGGTCATCAATAAGTGGGGTGCTTACATCGGAACATCCACCAAGCAGAAAATAACAGAACTAAACATGCTTCGCTAGTCGGCATGCATGACCCCAACAGCGATACGGACAAGTAAATATCTACCGGGAATGCGCTGGATATGCCATTCTACCAGCAGCGCTTGTACTCTATATATGATAACAATCGGCAGCCGCGTACACCTGCCGAATCGGATCACCTGTTGCCGCACGGTGGAGGCGCCCAAGCAGGGCAACTGGCACGAGAAAGGCATGCCTCTTTCTCGATTAGAAACGCAGCATCAAGATCCGTAATAATAGCTCATTGATACGGGCTGTATCGCTATCGACCCGTATTATTCATGCCTGCTCTCAAGTCCACCCAGCGAATGCCCGTTCCTTCTCGGAGTGGTCCTTCCATAACTCGGTCTGGCGGAACAGGTGTTTGAGAATATCCATGACTTTCGAGCCTTGACCATGACCGAATTCGAACACGGCCATACCCTCTTTCTGAACGAGGAGGTCTGGTATAAGCTCGGCGAGCCGAGCATAGAATCGCAGTCCGCTTGATCCGATCGTTTCGTTTCTTGATACGTCCTCGGGCACCGGATACTCTCCGACCAGTGCACGGGGATCCTCCCAGTCCTTCACGGATCGGGACAGCCTTGCGTACTCGTCCAGCGGGATATACGGCGGGTTGCACGTGATAATGTCGTACCTTCCTTTCTCCGATATCGAAGCGCAGAAACGATGATCAAACATGTCTCCACGCAGAAACTCCGCCTCGTGCGCTCCGCGCTTCATCAGGTTCTCCTTCGCAAGGTCGATCGCGTCAGCTGAGATGTCCACCCCCAGCGCTCGGACCTTCCCCGGTGACCATATATGGGACAGCATGAGGGGGATGCAGCCGGTACCGGTGCACAAATCAAGGACTGAAACAGGTCCCTCTCGCGCTGAGGGGTCGAAGCGCTGTGAGAGCTGCATTACCCATTCTTCAGTTTCCGGTCGGGGAATGAGCACAGGTGATCGTGTGATGATCTCCAGCGGACCAAATGGCTGGTTGCCTGTCATGAGTTAGCGCGTCGTAAATTCGAAGGGCGAGTCGGGTTCCGAACCCACCGAGTATGTATTGTAATGGCTCGCCTGCAATCCGTCGTTTTATCCAAGTTGCAAGTCGGCTATCAGCCGACTCTGTATCATGACTATCAGGAAATGCTCGCAGTTCTTTTCGCATCCATGCGAGTTCCTGAACTGCTTGACTACGCCCCAGTGAGGCCTGCAAACTCTTCTGAAGATATCTCAAGCTGGATGTCATGGCTTCATAGTGGTCGTCGTCAAGAGAAGGAAGTACACGCAAAGTCATCGTATTTCCGACTGTGCATCAAAACACATCAGAACAAGACGGGTACTATATTTCTCGCATAACAGTAAGGTATAGTGGTGAATACAGAACTGTGAGTAACAATACATGTGAGTTGAGGACTGTGATGCGAGGCAATTTGAACAGGAAGACCGAAATAGGAAGGCGTAAAGACTCGTTACAGGAAGTTCCACAATCTAGGAAAGTGACAAGAAAGACTATAGCCGAATCAATTCTTCAAAACATCCGCATACCGCCTGGTCGAATTCTGGGCGTTAGCGTCAAGGGTGACGCAAGTCTCGGCGTAGGTGTCCTCTTCTCGAGGTCACTGAAGTTTCCGTCGGCCTTAGCAGGCTTCGCTCGCAAAATCATGCTGGCAAGCAGACTGTTCTGAATGCACGTTTGGATTATTTGTTGTCCGGTGTAAGCTCGATCATCACTGGGTGACTCTTTAGCAGCAGGGCTCTTTGGAGGACCGATTCGGGAGTAGCTCGCGGCACTGGTGTCCGCCGCAGAAGAATTTGGCTCCTTCTCTTCACGTGGAAGCAGCAGATCGCGCAGCGTAACAAATGCAATGACATCTGCTGCAGCTTTCCGTTCTGCGTCTTTCTCGCGCAAGGGAGCTTCCATGGACTTGCGTTTGTTGATTTCCCTCGAGAGGGTGTTGGTCCACTCGGTCACACGGAAGAGATCATCCATACTGAAGAGATATTTGCGTTTGACGCCGAGGTGATTGACGAATGCCAATTGGAAAGTGTTCTTCATGAATGCCCGCTCGACGAGAACAGTCTTGCTCAAAGGGACACCTGTGTAGAACGCGGAATTGCCGCCCTCTCGACCAAATATGATAGTCTTTGGCCCAACAGTGGTAGGGAAGATGACAAAGGACTGTTCCGTTGAATTGGAGAAGTCGAGGTACTCAGGATCGAACTTCAGACCATGCCCGTATAATCTGATGGCGAAGTTGCGATCCGGCCGAGGTATCCGGATATGGATACGCTCCGAAGGTTCTCCGTGCGTCAGCCGTGTCTTCATTCTGGCCGGTATCATAGCGGCCGGTACCTCTGAGTCGCTGTTGGAATCCAATGACTCGGCTATGCGAAACCTCGAAATCCCCGTGTAGATGGCTCTCAAGAGTAATTCTGGAACCAATTGTCTAGTATCCCGAATGCGGAAAGTCTCGATCCAATCCTGAACCGATATACGCGGCTTGTTGGGGCTCATAGCGCCATTTTTCCCAGATGAGACGGAAGAAGCAGAGTGTAAAGCTTCGCTCAGCTGAATCATCGCAAGGACGAGTCGCGTGGAAAGCTCCCGATCAAAACCAATCGTTCTTGAATTGGCGCTCCACCAGCGTGCAGCAAAGTTGTTAAGCAGATGGTCTGAATTCTCCTCCTGGTCAGGCAGGATGATGGAAAGCAAGAATGTTCTCAAAGCGATGTCAATCCGAACATCCTCAAACCCAAATCGATCGATGAAAGCTCGAAGCACATATCTTGAAGACCGTTGGCACAAATATTCTCCGAGTTGCCTTTTGTCGAGGGAGGGTGTTTCAAAGAGAACGTCCGCTATGGCGCCAGGGTCATCTTGCAGCCCAGCGCGTTGGGCCAACTTGGTGACGGCCACGGTAGGATTTTCCGCGAACTCGTCTGCAAATGCCCTCATTGTCAACTTGTGCTTGTCTGACTTCACAGGCTCAACATGATCTTGCTGCGGTTTGATGCACAAATTGCGGTGCTCAACAATACTCTTGACCAGTAAAGGTCGCGACAAAGAACCAGGGTCGCCCTTCTCATTCGTTAACGACGATCTCAGATCGGGTTTCGCGATAACGAGGATGTCTGAGAAAAGGAAGAGATGTCGCTCCTTCAACCTGTCGCCTTGAACGACTTGAAGGACAGGGCTATGAAGTAATAGCTTCCGTGGAGGAGACGGTTTGGGCGAGAATGTCCGTGAAGATGGCTGGATATTCAATGATAAAGATCCCGCAGGCGGTGTTGAGGCAGACTTGTATTGCTTCAGGTGGGGAAGCTGAACCCGAGGCGGGGAATCTAGGGATGGTTGAGAAGTTGACGACGTTTCATGAGAAACGGACGGCGTCGACAGAGCAGAAATAGACAGATCTGTGATATGGCTGTTGGGCCCGGAGGGATCACTCGCCAAGGAGCTATGACTGTCTTCTGGCTGGTCTGATACTGCGGCAGCGTCGGCTAAACTTGCAAGAGCGCTCTGATTGTTGCTCTTTTCCTGGTATGTGGCAGCCACAGCAGCAAGAGATGCAAGAGAATTGCTCGCATTGGAAGCGGAGGCAACAACGACGGCCGGCTGATCTGAAACGGGGACGAGAGGTGCTGGCGATGATGGCTTGGTTGGCAGCATCGCTGAAGGCTGTGATGGTACCAAAGATAGAGCAGTAGAAACATGAGAGTCCTCAGGATGCCGCGGTATTGAGATCTGGGCTGGAGGCGCCACAGGTGCAGGAAATGGGATGGGAACTTGAGGAATATCAGTACTGCTGCTTGCACCTGCCCGACCATCTTGTCTTTCGGGAAGCCTTGGTCGGATCGATTTCTTGTTCGTGTTCCGTCCGATTGACAATTTCCCGAAGAGCCCAGCACCATCGTCTTTCTCAATAGGACTCTCGTTAAGCATGCCCGAGCTGAGCAAATCGGTCAAAGATGACTTCTTCTGTACGGCGCCATTTCCATTGGGTGATGACTTCTTCATCCTCAGCCACTGCTGAACACCGCGGCGAGTCGTCGGTAAGGTTTCACTACCGGCAAGGAGGTTGTCACCCAAGTCGATATAGTGCAATGTCCTCTCCCCCATCCTCTCCCCTAGGGTACCTGGTGTAGCAGGTGCGCTAGTAGGCGTTGAGGGCAAATCGAGTAGAGTCATACCAGGAGACGGGGTTCCAAGCTTTGCCGAGCCTGATCTAATTGTGGTTTGTGTACCCGGAGGAGGAGAGGTGGGCGGTGGAGAGAATGATAGGTTAGTTGGTGACGTGGGTGGAGATAAGGTCCGAAGTTTTGAACGCTCCTGCTCTAACCTGAGCATGCCAGGGAATGGCAGCAGTTTGTCGTCGGTGTACTTGGCGATTTGAGCGGCAGAGGCAGGCGGCAACGGCGAGATACTGCCTTGAGGCATCGGGGTGGTGACATCCATGAGAGACTTGCTAAATTGGGGAGAAGCCTGAGAAGGCAGGGACACGGCCGACACGCTCTTGGTTAGGAGTCCTTCGCGAAACTGCGCAACCTGCTTCTCCCTACTGTCCCGACTCTCTCGCTTTTCCCTGCTTTCCCTGCTCTCCACATTCTCCAGTTTTCCACCCAAAAGCTCCCCGCTATTATTTGATTCTGTCTTCTGCTGCCGCTCATGTCGGCTACTTATGCTGGTCGTCCGCGGTCTCAATGCCGTTCTGCTGGACATATGCGACAGGAAACTTTTGACTTTGTCTGAGAAGTTGCTTCCACTGCGCCGTTTCTTCGGCCGGTCCTCCCGCCCGGTTGTCTCCCCGTCAGTGATCGCAATGTCAAAGTCAGACATCCCCACTGATTCTGTGCGGCTACGATGTGGCGTTGATGCGGGGGGTACTGAGGTGAAAGAGATGTCACTCAACACCTCTCGGTGTGCGGGCTTGACCGTAGGCGCCCGTGGTGACGGGCTGACAGCGGTAGGGAATTGCATTTGTTGGGAGGACATCCCGGTGATGGTTGCTGGAGCAGTCAAGGGCATGGGCGGCAGAGGGCTTGGGGTTATGGCGGCGCGCACAGTATTTGCAGAATCCGACCCTAGGCTGGTCGGCTCGGGAAGACTTTCTACTAGTAGTGCGCCGGTCTCCGCTTTTTCTTCGCCCTCGTCGCGGAACTGATCCATGATATTGCGCCCTACAGAACCAATATTATTACGAGATCGATCAACAGTAGGACCCTGAAACATACCTCTCGTGTCGCCCAATGCGCCATGAAATTCTGAGCCGGCTCCCAGATTCCATGGGCTTTCAGCCGCAGAGTCGTAGCCGGGGGTTATTGCCCGATGAATCTTGTTGTGATTCTCACCATTAGGCGACGACTTGTATGGCAGGCTGTATGGTGTACCTTCGATGGTGTGAGGGAAGGAGTCCCGAGCTGGCTGCAGGCTGCCAGTCCTCAAGTAGACAGGAATACCGTCCATGTAGCCAGATGAGGCATGGGAGGCTCCATCTGAGTTGTGTGTGCCGCTCTGTGACGTAAGATACGGTGCACTCGGATATGGAAGACCGGTAAACAGGGGCGTAGTAGGAAGGGGGCGCCCTAGGTCACTCAACGATGGGCTTGTGGGAATATTGGTTGGACTTCGAGGTACAGGAGGAATCTCGTTGTCTGTCTCCACATCCGTGCCTGGTTTCGAACCATAGTACACTGGAGTGGCAGACTTCGCCCTACCTCTTTCGTAGTCGTATTCGAAGTTGTCTCTTGCACCGCGTTTCTCGATACTCTGTCTCAGAGCATTCGCAGCGGAGAGAGATGAAATAGATTCCCGCGGCGGCAAAGGCGGAATGTCTTCTTGTGGCAAAGGTGTCCCGGATGGTGCGGGTGTACTTGGGGCATTCGTAGGCACGTCTCGGTCATCCACCACCACGGCTTTTGACTGGCTCGAATGTCGGCGACGTCTGCGAGAGCGACGTTCTTCGCGAGTTGTCACTGAGACAGAGCTCTCCTCGCCAGCGCTTGTTGTCATGTCCATAGCGCTGGGTGCGCGGTTCTGGTCTTCCTGTTTTTGCCGCCGGCTGATGACGCCCACCATTCGTCCACCCGCAGCCATTCTCTCGCCACCAGTGACGGTGTGGCTTCGGCCCAATCGGCTCATGCTGACTTGCCCAAGCACCGATGCAGGTGGAGAAATCATGGGCGTCTCCCGACCACCAGTTAACTTGCTGTATGCTTCGGTTCGGGCAGCAGCACTGTTTGAACGGAAAAGGCCCCTTTGATGGGCAGCGGCCAGATCATTTAGGGACGGTAAAGGAGATGCCGGTGACTTGATGGGCTGTTGCCACCCAACAGGGGATGTAGGGGGTCTATACACCCGTGGTTGCGAAGACGATGCAGCTTGCTGCTGTTGTTGTTGCTGCAGATGTTGTTGCTGCTGACTCAACAGAGCTCCAATCACGACCTCCAGCTGATTGGTCGGTTGGTGGTTGGGTAGCCCTGTTTGGAAAGCATTCTGAGGAAAGGCAGATGGTGGAAATCCGGTTGGAAAGGATGAGGGTGGGAATGCCGCAGGCAGACCAGCCAAGACACGCTGTATCTGCATCTGTTGCTGCAGACCTAGCAATAACATTTCCTCAGCGGTGGGGAGCTGAGATGGCGGTTCGTCGTGCTCTTCCTCCTCTTGTTCCTCTTCCTCCTCCTCTTCCCCCGTCTGCTCTGGTACGGTGACAGGTTCGAGTTCAATCTCAGGCTTCTTCTCGTGGACCTCTGTCGCAGCCTGGGTGATAGACACATCGTGTTCCGCATGGTGGAGGTCATTCACGTCTTCTCGGGGGGTTGGGGTGGGCAGATCGTCCTCAGCTAGCGCCGTTGGTTGGTATTCCACCACGTTCTCGTGACTGAGCTCCATCTCTTGTTCGTGCGGTCGAACTAAGGCCACCATGTCGGTTTCTGATTGTGATCGATCGCCGTACCCATAAGTCGGGGTGTCGGCACCTCGCATAGAGCCCTCTTCACTCCTCGCCCCCTCGCTAAACGCACCTCCATTGGCAGGTATAGCAGGGCGCCTCCCATCCTTCATGCGTGGTAGAGAGGCGGCCCTCTTGAGGCGCGAAATGGCGTCTGCGCGAACGGACGAGGCAGAGGGCGAGCGAGAGGCAGATGTGGCCATGTTGTGTGCGGGCTGCCACCGCGCGGTAATACCGGATTTGTCGGATATGCGAATATTCGGGGAGATTTGGGGTGCAAAAGACGACGTAAGTGTGCTTTAGTGAATAGTCATGGCTGAGCCTAGCCCTGTGTTGACGAATTACGGAGATGGACGGAGATGAGAGAGCAACGTGTACGCAAAGTGTGAAGACTAGGGATCATCGTTAGACGAGCCTTGCGACCAGGGAGTATAAAATAGTCGGACATACGTAATGAAAGTTCTGGAAGAGATGACTCCCTTCCTTGTCAGTCGAAATGACGGGAAGAGCCGGTGGAGTTCGACAACGAGGCAAACAGCTAGTTGGGAACACACTAACCAAGAGAGGAGGAAGGGGGGAACTTAGTAGCTGTTGAAACGTAGTGACAACGCGTGTGTATAGGTCAAGCGCATTCAGGCCCTAGCCCATCTATGTGGCTGTGTTGCCGCATGTTTGCCTGGCAGGGCCCCCTATCGGAAAATCATAACATTTTTTTTGTTGTTCCCCTCCCTTCCATCCAGGTCAGACATGCCAAATTAGCGGCATAACCCTTATTTGTGTGTGCACTGTTCCTTAACTAATCATATCTCTCCTCGCAACCAAGTTCTGTTAGACCTGAACCCACTCATCAGTGCTCCGTTTTTCCAGCTGCGCAGCATACAAGTAAAAATAAGGTTCAACACCCCCCAATTAGCTTAGCCTACCCTTTCTCCAAGCCGAGAGCGCCGGTCATAACATGCATTTACCCGACTTTGGACGATGCCCTGGCGTAAAGTGTCCCGGAACACCGACCAGTGCCAAGGATGTGGTTGACGCATACCGTTACAGGGGATGCCACTGCTCCGTGCTTACAAAGGTATTATGTGACAACGGTATCTCCGGGCGGCGCGTGGCCGACCCACGTGTTTCGACGGACAAAGAGCCCTCACACCGTCGCCTCTGCCATGCCAATGGTCTGCATGAGCCCCTTGAAGCTCTCGCTCGTCCTGGCGTCAACTCCGAGAGTCTCCGCATCCTTTCCAAGCGCAGTCACGTCAAGGAACATTTGCTTCTTGACCCGCTCCTCGTCCTTTCCTTCCTCTTCTTTAGCAGACGCTGTCGAGGAGCCGAACAAGGAAAATGCCGACTTCTTCCCTTGCTTGAATCGTCGAAGAGAATCCTCCGTCTTCTTCATGTCTACCAATATTGCGGTGTATCGTTGACAAAGGTCGTCGAAGATCTCAGTTGCCCATGCTGAACCATAACTTCCTTTCAAAGCTTCTCCCGGGCCGCCCTTGTCAAAGAAGAGCTTGACCGGTCGCATGATACCGGGAACAAAGTAACTCGGTTCCGTGGGTTCGCGTTTGTTGGACATGGCACGATACTGAGAAGCGATTGAACGAACGTGGCGAAGAGGATCAGCGCATCGCTTGGTCAAGATCTGCAAAATTTGGGTCTGGTATGACGGGATTCGCGAAAGCAAGTGGGCCAGTGATGACTGAAGTGTTTCTGATGAAGACTGTCATGTTCATGCTTTCTCACGTTGGAGAAAGGTGTACCTTTGGCCGTCTCATCATCCTCCTCGGCTTCTTCAAGCAGCCCTCCAATCCTGTCATACAAATCCCACACTTTTTCTTCCAAGTGTTTCATGTCGATGATGTTATACGCATCTTTGCGAAGTGTCTCATCATCATCTGCCCCGGAATCTTTTGTGGCGTCTGGTGTTGTTGGTGGGTGCGGGGTGGAAGATCGACTTGGCACACCGCTCAGTGCTGGAGACGCTGATCGCTGGAGCAAACGGCTCAGGGATGAGTATCAGAAGCAGCGTAGTGCGACCTACCTTTTCTGCAAGTGACAGAGCAGGCCGATCAAGAATTTCAGCAGGCGCGGTCTCTGCCAACCACGTCCTATACCGGCTCAAAATCTGCAACGTCAATCGCCAAAATCGTTCGCCCAGCTCGAGCACGAAGACATCCTCGCTCCAGCATCGCTCGAGAGCCTTCCACACGGCATCTGATTGAGGAGATTTGAAGCCTTCCCAGTTGTCTCCGGTAATGGCTGGAAAAGGTCAGCAACCCCATCTCGACACTTAAGCAAATCGGTGTACGATTTCCACTCAGAGCATCCTCTAAACCGCCTACAATCTCCTTCCACCTAAGCTGGAAGTAAACGGGTAGCTGCCATCGTCTGTCGAAGGCTTTTCTTGCTGGGTGCGACCTGATTGTGAAGACACTGGTCAGAGAGGGAGCAAGGGATTCTAGCGAGTGCAAGAATGCGCTCGTGGTGTGGTAGTTCTGCCTTCGAATGAGTCCTCGACGGGTACTGCACAATGAACATTCTTACAACTAAGAACTCGTCTGGTCGTCCAGCAGCAAAAAGCTGCCCACCCATCTCGTCCATCAACGCCCCTGCCGTCTCGGCCCAGAACACGTTCGCCAAGAATTCAAACCTGTTGTCCGATTCCTCTGGTTTGCCATTCTCCACTGGTGTCTCATTGGGGTTCCGCCTGCCTTTATGGGCGTTGCTGATCCGTTCTGAGGCGTCAATGAGGCCAGCTAATTCGCGGTCCGCGAAACGTAGGAGCTGATTGTATACCGCTGCGAGCGGGGTGTCTTCCGTTAGCAGCAAGGGGGCTTGTGGGTTGAACGCGCCCATCAGCCCCGGGGTGCCGGTTCCGGGGGTAATGAGAGGTGGTGATATGAGAGCTTCTGTGATAGAGGTGCGCTTGAAGGATTTGAGGAGGAAGGGCGTTCGCGGTAGGAGCGGGGAGAGTGGTGCAGTAAGGGCAGTGGAATGTAGAGTCTATCATGACGTTAGCGCGATAGAAGTAGAAGGACTACGAAACTTGGCATACACTTCGGATAAACGGTCGCACGACTTCTCTCCGCAAAACCTCTTCCGCTTGCCTCCATTCTCCTAGTGCATCATATGTCCGGAGCACTTCATTCAGCTCAGGCATGCGCCGACCACGATCAGTGGTATTGGACGCGAAGAAGCCCTCATTGGTCTGTTGGCTTGCGGAGCTGGTCAAGAGGGTCGTGAAGAGATTATCCAGATCCCGTGAGAGTGTGGTTTTGATTCGGTCAATACGCTGTGGCTCAAGTATAAGAATGAGGATACAGAGGGATGGAAGGTCATACCCATCGATTGGAATCCACGAACGCACACCCTTCGCCCCTAGCTTTGTCCGCATGATACAGCAATTGAAGGTACTCCGAGGCTACACGAGCAAGGTGCTTTCCTCCCCGGCTCGTCACGGGTGCCACAAAGTCCATCTTGCCTGATATCGTCGGCATATCCGGATCCTCTGACGGTGGTGATGCGATGGCGAGCAGAGATTCTAACCGCACAAGAGAGTCAGAGAGAGTCAAAAGGAGTTGCAGAAGTGCCTAATATGATATTAGAATTGTCCGTAGTGAATATATTTTTACGTACCTTTTCCTCTCGGAGTGCGGCTCGCTCAGTTAGCCTATCTCGAACAGCGGCCTTTACGTCGTCCAGCTCTCCTTTTGCTTTCTGATTTGCTCTTCAGCAGCAGCTGAATAGATATGAAAGAAAAGCCTCGAACCTCAACTTCTTGTTTCATGCCAGGGATTGGCTTTCCCAGTCTCTCTAACCTCTCGCCCTCTCCTCTCAAGTCAGTGCCTAAACTCACAAAGTCTCCATAGTCGCGATTGATCAACCCAACCAGTTCTTCTTTCAGCTTAGCCAGGTAATCTCGCAGCTCGGTTCTCAGGTCAGGTAAAGTGGTATGCGACGCCCTCGTGAGCAGGAACTCGTCAACCTCGAACGGTCGATCGTGTGAAGATACATCGAGATGCGGATGATTATGTGAGAGCGGAAGGAGGATGGGGAGGTCGATTTTGGGCGAGTCTGGCGATCCGGGGTGGGAGTGCAGCTCAGACGAGAGCAGATCAAGTGTGAGTGGGTCGTCCTGGCCCTGAGTTAGGACGGCGTTCATCTGAACCGCATATGCATGCAACAAGAGCAAGTTCAAGGTTTGGGTTGATGCGTTAGGGCGCCTGAGCCTCAAGGGTCTGCTTCCGGCGAATTGACGTCGGCAGCCGGAGTGTTCAATGACACAAATGTGATGGTTAACGACGATGACAGAGCTGTTTACAACTTCCATTCCAAGCATTGTCACGTCCACAAGGCACTGCTTCGCGCAGAGGCGTACCGGACCTTGTACCAGACTGAACGGGTCGAATCGGCTTATGGTCTCTCAACGCGGACATCGGCGCCCGGAGGGTGCCGACGAGGCCATGCAGAAACCCCCTCACGAGACCCCTACTAAGGAACGCCAGAGACAGCGTCCATGGATAGAACTTGGGGACGAGGGACAATACATATGGCTCACGCGGACGCTGCCCCTTTTCCTTTCAGTTCTGTATACGCTGATTGCTAGCTCAAGCTACGACGTGCTTCTCACCTGATTACGATAGTTCGGCTTGATTATCGCATTTCCCTTCTATTCTGCAAGCCACCTCTTAAGATCGTCGACGGACCTGGATGTCCTGGGTCTGCCAGCTTGTCAATCACACGTACATTTCAGGTCCATCATCATGGAGTATCGACTATACAAACGAAGATGGATAGGTTTGATCGCATTGGTGATGTTGAATTTAGCGGTGAGTCTGCCATGAGCTCCACGGAAAACAATAATCTGAACGTTCCATGCAGGCGGCGATGAACTGGTTATGGTTTTCTCCTATTGCCAATTCCAGTATGTCTTGTTCACGGGAATCATGGTCTTTGCTGATATACCCTCAGCTGTCGCGCAATGGAATCTGTCATACGATAACGTAAACTGGCTCGCCAATTCGGTCAACTTAATTTATTTGCCCATCTCGTTGGCCGTCCCAATAAGTGTGGAACATTTTGGTCTGCAACCGACAGTGCGTTCACAGTGCTTCATTTTCGTCTGGTCGCCCTTCTGACGGTGCCGTAGTGTGCATTCGGCGCATTTATGACCCTCGCCAGCGCCTGGGTGCGGTACGCAGCCGCGAAAGGCAGCCATAATGCGACCACAACCTTCGCAGTTTTCATGGTCTCGTCTGTCCTGAATGGGATCGGACAACCGATCTTCCAGGTCCTTGCGCCCAAATATTCCGAGCGGTGGTTTGACCTGAGAGAACGGACAACCGCAACCATGCTGATTGCTGTTTGTACGTCGTATCTTCACGATCATTCTATGTGGTCTCTCATTCACTCTGTTTAGCCAACCCCATTGGAGCTGCATTAGCTCAGTTGATCGCACCCGCTGTTGGCTCAAATGATGTCGCATTTTCGGTAAGCTATTGCTTCCCCTCGATGACATTGTCTGACAAATGCGTAGATTCTTGTCCTCGCGATCATCACTTCTGTATTGACGGTGCCTGCCGCGTTCTGTGTGCTCGAACGCCCTCCGACTCCCCCAAGTAAGGATCATGGGACTAATATAAACCGAATTCTTACACGCTCACATATAGCATTCGCCGCCTCCACCGAAACTCCCAGCATGTTCGAAACACTGCGCGACGTGCTCTTCCCAGGCAAAGGTCGGCCGGGAAAGTTCGTCATGACTCGAAGGCAGCGGTGGGATTTCGTCATCCTCACCATAGCGTTCGGGAATCTGGTCGGGGCGTTCACCGCCATGTCTGTCCTCCTGAACCAATTCATGGTGCCCTACGGGTACTCGGCCGATACGGCCGGCTTCGTGGGCGCTGCTTTTTTGTTGTCGGGGATCGTCGCGGCATGCGTGACGGCTCCAATTTACGACCGATACCTCACGCATCACCTGGCCATGTCGGCCAAATTCTTCGTTTCTGCACTCGGCATAGTTTACATCACACTAATATGGGGCAGTGAGTACCGCATATCCTTCAGGCCGAATCTGCTGCTGATGCACAATAGTCAAAGCCAACGACCTGGCTGGGATTTATACGCAATTCGTTCTAATTGGTATCTGTTCTTTCATCCTCCTTCCCGTGGCGCTCGAACTCGGTTGCGAAGTGTCGAGAAACGCCGAAACATCTTCCGCTATATTCTGGTGCTCGTAAGTTTCTGCTCCGCGGCATTCTGACCTAACGCTGACGTTCATCAGTGCTAACCTGATGTCGGTCATCTACATCCTCGTTGAAGGTGCCCTTCGAGCACCTGCAGACGCAGACCCACCGTTCAACATGCACCGGTCCATCATATTCCAATCAATTATCGTCCTGATCCTATGTGTGATCATCTTCGGATTGGAGGGCCGGCAAGCACGGCGGGAGATGGACACGGAGAAAGCTGCCGAGGCGGGGCGCGACAGCAGGTTGGGCGACCAGCCACAGCCGATCAGGGGCGAAGTCGGTGAAAGTAGCGTCCACGGTCTAGCGCTCACTGAAGTGGACAGTAGAAAACATCTCACGGCTATGGAGGGGTCGATGGAAGATTACGCAGAGGCGCCACCAACGCGTTCCCGTAGTGGAAGTCGAGAGCAATTTCCCGTTTGACCGGGAAGGTTGGTGGTGTGACAATGCACCCTGTATACCCACGTGCGAGTGTGAGGTGATACCCTTACTATAATGCGGGTAAGAAGATGCGCAAATTGTTGTACGGGTTGTAGTTGCCTAATTCATAACGGCGCTTGTGACGATCCCGAAGAGAGAAGGCCAGCACAGGACCCTCATCAGCAGCAGATCGGGCACATTACCCGATCACCCACCAGAGTGATTGCTTCGCGAACGCCCTCTGCCTCTTTTCCTGCAGTTGTACATGCTCACGTAACCACCTCGCCGCGGGATAGCGAGCATAACCACACATCTTCACCTGGTAATGCCTATATCCGATTGTGTCCTACAACCCCAGTTTCCCGCCGGGGCCCGCGGCACAGTGCCTGATCCAGCGGGCCGCCCAAACTGCAGGGCTCGATAAGCCTCAGATAGCGTCATCCTCCTTCCTCCTTGAGCGCTACCCCGTGGTCGTGTTCCAACCGGGCCCCTCCGTCTGGTTTGTGCATCCTGTGCTGTTCTCAATTGAAACCCACACGACCAATTACCCATCTATGGGCTCCGTTTCCCAGCCCCGCACCAAGTCCGCACCAAACCTAGCAAGGATACCGAACGAGCTCCGCTTACCCATTCTCTCCCACCTGCTCCTCTCTACCTCCCACTCAGCGTTTGCCTGGGAGCCCGGTACCGAACATGCCCTCCGCGCGCTCAGCCAGACTGACAGGGTATGGCGTGCGCTTGCGCTGCCCAGATTGTACGAGCGGGTGGTGGTGCAGAGAGCGGAGGACGTGGGGCGGATACTGGCCTGCGAGGACGGCTTGCGGTGGGTGAAGAGTTTGGCCCTCCTGAGGGGAGAGTTGAACTGGTTTACCGGGTGGGAAGGGGCCGATTCTGCACGGGTGGATCAAGCACATACACACACCTACTGCGCCAAAGAGCTCGCACCGCTATTCTCCGCTCTGGGGCCGACGCTCAAGCGCCTCCTGGTGGTGCACGACTTTGCTCGGCGGGTGCGAGACTGCCATTTTTGGCCTGGCGTGCTCGGCCAGTTTGAGGAGCTCGAGGAGCTTGTGGTAGACTCGCCGAGCTTCATGCTCCCTTTTTCGCTCCTAAGGTGGCAGAACCGAGGGATGCTCAACTGGATCGCTGCATGCCCACGAATGGGCAAGCTGCGGAGGCTCGGGACGAACAGGGACAGGACGTGGTGGCGGGAATTTGAGTATAGAGTGTTGTTTCCCCAGGTGAGGGAACTCGTGTTCTGCGAACGGCAGGGCGGGCAGACGGACGAGCGGGATGTGCTAGCCTTGAGGGAGCAGATCCTCGCATGCCCAGGGATGAGGGTGGGAATCGTTGAGGATCGGATGGTGTACGAGAGCAGGGCGCCAGAGTGGGAGAGGTTCGAGCGGCATCTGCCGCCAGGTAGGTTCGGGCTAGTGCTCGTGGACGAGCCGCAGAGCTGGTTCATCAGACGAGCGCTGCAGGGAGGCTTGTTTGAGTTTGGTGCAGAGGCATTAGAGTTTGGGGGTGATGGGCGCTTCGCGAACGGCGATAGAAGGCTCTCAGCCAGACAGGTTGAGTAGCCGAGAGACCGGCAGTAGGGAATGAACAATAGACGATAGACTCCCTAGGTTATCAGTCTCAGATTCCCACAGGCGCCCCAAAACCCCGTTGAATCGCGATTTTGACTGCCATTGTAGCAATACAAGCACAAGGTTGCCCAATGGTTCTGATTGCTCTGCCGAGAATTAGACAGAAAGAGAGTGGAGATGAAGAGCCCGAGACGATGGTATAGTGACGAGCAGTTGTCGAGTAATCAGTTGGCACCTTGAGGTCAAGTGACGCCGCTCTGGGTCGCAAGCGGTGACGGGTACTCGCTGGGCATGGAGTACGTGACCCTCGCTTACTTACCACACGTGGATCATGTGAAGTTCCCAAGGTTCGAGACACGCGGTCCAGGGCAGCTGTTGTTCAGGCATGCATACTAAGACTGGCGTCCGGCGTCCGACGAGGACATAATGCGATATATGATACGATGGGGAAGATCACCCATGCGGGAAGATGGAGAAGGGGAAAAAACCCTGCTGCACGCTGCACAGATAGGGTCTCCCTCCTGGCATACTCCTACAGCGTGATGATGCGATTGGGAAGAGAGGGGAGTCCAGAGCGATCGCAAGGACGAGAGCGATCATGCACCTTCGCTCCTAATCCCCCGTGGAAGACCCGGTGACCGTTCAAGTCGGCGGTAAGAGCTGTGTATAGGCAAACTGGGGCTGGGACGGCCCGGCAGAAGTTAGAATTAAGCAGAAGTCCTCGGTTGTGTTGAGCGCGGCCGAATGCCGGTGACTTCTCGATAGTGCTGATCAGCACCGTTTGGGCCGTGAACCCTGTGCGCGTCTGCTTGTGAATCGAGGCCAAGGCACCCCGACAACTGGTTTTGCAATGAAACTTGCCCAATCACGAGAGAGAGAAGACAAGAGAAAGAGAGAGTTAAAAGGACTTATTCGGGGCAATATGACCTGTTCTCATGTCATACGTCAAACAGTGAGAGCGGATTATGATTACCCGTCAAAGAGAGACCCTTACAGCGAGATGACTGACGCAAAAAACGGGGGAATAACGACGGTCATGCAATGTCCCCATTCGATTGGATCTCCCTCCCCCGGTCCCTTACGGCAGGGCGCTGTCTCCCTCCTCTCCTCCTCCTCCTCCATCATCTCCTCCTTCCCCTCCTCCTTCCCCCCTCTATCCTAGCCGCTTCTTCCCCTGGAGACTGCCTTGTTCTCGTCAGGGAAGCACTCCCTCCCTTCTCCTCGCCCTTACCATCTCGCTTGTTCGCCCCATGCACCAGCATCCTCATGCTTCACTGAATCTTCATCGACCGTGATCTTGCTTTATATAGCCCCAAGAACTGCCCATCTATCAGCTCTCCAGCGCACTCTGATCACAATCGTCATACGCGTCACTCACTTCGACTACACTCCCTCTTCCCCTGGTCAACCCCATCTCTCACTGACGACCTCTTCCTTGGAGCCCACAAAAGCCGCCCGTCGTCGCTCGAGCTGCTCAGCAAAACATGTCCCCCAGCTCCCTCGTGGCAGGCGTCTCTGACCCTCTCAACTTCGTCCCTGCAGAACACTTCTTCACCCGAGCAGCCCAGTACCCTCACGGACCTTCTTCGATCACGAATGTCCACACGTCGTCGAGTCTCAAATCTGAGGATCCTCTCCGGTTTGCTGCGGGCCTAGAGTTCGATGATGGGACGGTTGCAATCATACATTTCGCGAGTCCGAGTGTATGGAGGGTGAGGTATGACCCGACATTCAAGACGATTGCGGACTACTCAATGGACAACTCGTGAGTGAATTGTTCGACGTAAGATGCACCTGACGGTCGCCGAATAGCCGGTCGGTAATGGAGAAGACCTGGGGTGCACTCGTCGACTCAATACAACGGGATTTGAACACTATGTGGCGCACCAGGTTCACCCCGTCTGAAGACGGGGAGTACTTTACGCTCGCAGTATGCATTCTATTTTTGAACCACTCACGTTTACTAATGAATCTTCATAGACCGTTACATACCTTAGCGTTGAAGACCGCGATGATGACAAAAACGGGACGATCGACACCAAGCTCTATATGTGGAAATCTCCCTTTCGTCTCCAGGTTACACGCAAACTCGAAGTCACGCCCTTGATAATCCCTGTCCCGCCCGACCTGCACGAAACCAACGTGCCCATGGAGAAGGTTGTGTGGCAGACAATAGCCCGTCCCTTCCGATACGAGCCGATGAAGTACCGCGTGAATAACATCATTCTCCACGTGTGGAAGAAAGGATCAGCTGAATTCTTGGGCTTCGGCGAACAGGGAGGGAAGCATCTCCTGAAAACGCCAAGCCAGATGAATTACTACTGTAAGCCTTGTTGTCCGCTTCTTCTCCGAGGAGTAACTGATTGATGTCCAGGTTACGACAACATGTTGTATGGGAACCTGTACAACAAGGGTCCCTTGGACGACCGCGAGCCTCTGTATCACTCATGCCCCTACTTCGTCGAGATGAATGCACTTCCAGGCTATTCTAACGTGACGGCAACCTTCGTGGATAACTACAGCCAAGTGGTGATCGATCTAGGCAAGTCGAATGCCGGGCGCGTCTCCATCGGCACACGGTTCAACGGCTTCGATGCATATATCATGAGCGCGGACAACGTCGCCAAGCTCATCGAGTCGCATACATTGCTCGTAGGACGTCCGCATCTCAAGCCGCGCTATGTACTAGGTAACCACCAGGGCTGCTACGGGTACAGAACCCGCGAGGACCTTGAAACCGTCGTTGCTGAGTATCGGGCCGCGCGCATCCCGCTTGATGGACTGCATATCGACGTGGACTTCCAAGACCGATACCGCACATTCACCTGGAACGAGGACAAGTTCCCTGATGTGCCGGGCATGTTCGCCGAGTTAAGAGAGAAGGGTGTCAAGTGCTGCACGAACATCACCCCTGTGATCTCCCTCAAGGACGAGGGCGAGGGAGACGACTATCCTACCCTGCAGGAGGGGCTCGCCAAGAATTACTTCATACCCGATACGAGATACCTTGAAGGAACGAGTGGAAAACCGGAGGATGTGCGCTACACGTACTACTGGGGCAACTTGGATGAACAAGGACTGCCTGTCCCACAGGAGGTGGACCCAAATCTTGGCTCGTCGACCCCAGTATATGAGCAGAACTAGTCTGTCCCCCCTTCTTGGAAACAGAGTACTACCTACTAACGATGATGAAGCAGTACTTTCGCGGATAACTTCAACAGCGGGTCACCCTATCATGGTGGTGTCAGCTATGGGGCTGAGCTGGGAACGGTAAGCATTCTCAGATAAGTCGCGCATGATGTAGGCTGATCTTGCGGCACTCTTCACAGCCGGGCTACTACCTGGATCTTAATCGTCCAGAGGTACGCGACTTCTGGGGCCAGCAGTATGAGAAGCTTTTTGAAGCCGGACTGGAGTTCGTATGGCAGGACATGACCACGCCCGCGATTGCCACCGGGTACGGCGATATGAAGGGTTTCCCATCCCGACTATGGATCTCCACCGACCCTCATTTCACTGAGCCTGGCCAGCCACCACCGCGGAAGACAGCGGCCGAGCTCTGGGCACTTTACAGCTTCAACCTGCACAAGGCTACATACCTGGGCTTGAACAAGCTCGAATGTCGGGAAAACAAGCGCAACTTTATCGTCGGCCGTGGTTCTTTTTCCGGTATGCACCGGTACGCTGGCCTATGGACAGGCGACAACGCGTCCACCTGGGACTTTTGGCACATCTCCGTCGCGCAAGTGCTCGCCCTCGGATACATCGGTGTGACCATTGCTGGCTCCGACATGGGCGGGTTTATGCCGAATGGAGATGAAAAGTTCTGCGATCCGGATCTGCTCATCCGTTGGTACTCAGGCTCGGTACTTCTTCCATGGCACAGGAACCATTACATCAGGCGGAGCGGGGAGAAATGGTTCCAGGAACCCTATCAGTACACCAATTACCTGCGCGACCACCCTGAGATCGAAGCGGATCAGGGATGGCTCTATTCCGCTGTCGAGCCAATATGCCGGTACTATGTGTCCTTGCGGTACAGTTTGATGCAATTGCTCTACGACAAGATGTTTGAGAATCAGGTCAACGGCCTTCCAATCGTCCGTTCCATGGTGCGTGAATGTCCGTGGGAACTATCGCAACGGGCTGATCCTCTATCTAGCTCATCACCGACCCTCTCGATCAGACACTGTTCAACGAACAGGACCATTTCCTCGATAGTCAGTATGTCTGTGGACAGGATCTTCTGGTATGCGCCGTCACTGAGTCCCATACGATCAACATCGGCAAGCGTCATACCTACGTCCCTCAACCCGACAACTGGTACACCTTCAACCTCCGAATTGACGGATCCCTCGGTCTTCCGCTGTCCCCTGTTGTGGAAGGCGGATCCGTGTTCATGTACGACTGCCATATCTCTGCCAACCCCGATCACATTCCCTACGTCACACCAATGTATGTTCGCGAAGGAGGTATCATTCCGCAGATTGAAGTGCGCCAATACATTGGCGACAAAAGCCCACCGAACCCCATCACTTTGCATATCTACCCGGGCAAGAATAACACCTACTCGATGTATCTTGACGACGGTGCGTCCCGCACAAGTGCACCAGACATGGTTCCACAAGAGGAATTCCCGGAAGACAACATGGCACGTAGTGAGTACCGCGAGGTGCTTGTCTCACAAACCACCCTTGGCACGTCACGACACATTACGCTGACTAACGTACACGACGGGTACGGCCCGGCAAACGTTGCTAGGGACATCGGCAACACCTATACTGTCGTAGCTTGGGTTGACCCTTGCGAGCCACAGTTGAGGACGGGTACATTCACGGACAGGTCTGGTAAAGAGGTCACCGCTGGATGCTCGTTCAAGTGGGATGCTGCGGTCAAGGCGGGTGTCGCAACCATTCCAGTTGAGCTCTTGGGAGGTATGTTGACGATTGTAATGAAACCATAGAGACGGTTCAAACACATTTCATGTTCTCACGCATCATCCTTGGGCATCTGTATGACATACATTAGGTGGTGACATAGAATATCCTTAATACAAAATTCAGTAACGCCTACAGTTCCTTTGTGTGTCGGAGCTTGATTTGCGTTGTTCACCCTCGGTCCGAAACCCAATTGTATTCAATCGTGTTGCAACTAATAAGGTCCGTAAACAAAGGGGAATTTCGGCATTACGAAATGTGGCAGTTCTCCGGTTGTCAAAGCATTCCTCTCTTGAATCATGTAGCCAGCTGTCACCAAGATCGGACGATATAGGTGGTAAACCCCTTCTCCGGTGGGCGCCTATCTTCCCACAAGTGGGTTCGCCTCCGCAGAACCTGGAGCGGATGTGCGGAGCGCGCCCTGGTTTGCTTCTGCCCATGAACTTCAAAGCCCCACTCTCGGTGTCCGAATACTGATCTTGGTGTTGAAGAGCGGGAACGCCTATGGCCCACTTCTTCCCGGGGAGCCGCCTCGGCTTTGTGACGATGGCCCGCCGCTGACCCCAAATTCTCTGGTGTGATTCCTGTGCCCCAACAAGCCCCTACGCTTGCGTCACACTTTTAGGGTTGGCATCCTGCGGGTAATTCCGAATTCAGAAATGCACCGCGTGGTCAGCCTCAATTCCGCACCAGAAAAATAAAAGTCCAATATCCTATCCGCTTCTTCAAAGTGCAGCGACTCAGCATAAGCAAAGCTTGAAAAAGACCAACGTGGGCTTTTTCCCATCGGGTTTGGGTGAGACATGCATGTGGCAATGCAGTCTCGGTGATTTTCCTCCGCGTCACCATCCACATGCCAATTGCGTGTTTTTCCAGGATACTTCTCCAGGGTCTGCATTCCTTACTCAAGCCCGTGTTGCTTCAAAGCTCCTAACAAGGAAGAGGTTGACTGAAGAAGCTTGTCTTATGTTGTATTGCGACCAGCTTACAGGTTCCGTGGCGGGTTAGACCGGCTCCCCGCAGAGTTGATCACGAATGTCCTGCATTTTCAGGCTGGTGCCAGATCCGGCCGTCTTGATTCTTCCTGATACCCAAATAAATCCTGCATCACTTGGTGCTCCAATGGCATGGGTCAGGGACGTTGCAATGGACTTCTAAACCATGCGGTTGCCACCCCCATGCTTACCCATTGATGCATTATTCGCAGCAGCTGAATCACGCTCTCCGAGGGTTCACCACTCTTCCCGCCGCTGTTTACACGGGAATATAAAGATACCCAGTATCCAAGGCATGGTGTGCTTGTATCCTTTGTCAATGCTGCCACGATTCCCACCATTTGCTCAACCAAGGTGAGCACGAGTCCCTGTCGCCGTGAAAGACTTTTCACCACCTTGCACAGGTAACATACCGACTGCCAGACGATATTCTCCATGGCCCGGTTTCTGCCTCCAGAGTTGAAGGAAGAGATCGTCAGAAATGTCATCAGCGACACCCCTCCGTCTGCCTACATGTGGCCTCCCAGTGTTGAGAAAGCTCTTCGCAGCCTATCCCAATCAAATCGTGACTGGAGGAGGGCGGCTGCGGACAAGGTTTTCCAGCGCCTTGTCATCCGGTCCAGACGCCAAATCATTCAACTGCTCGCTAGTCCTCATAAGCTCCGATTCGTGCAATCAATGGCACTTTTGCCAGGATCTTGGGATTACGCAAACAGGCGGACTCGTAATGGCAATCATGCCTATTGCACCGATGACCTAGCGCCTCTCTTTCTCGCGGTGGCACCGAGTCTCCAACGGCTGTTCATTTTTCATTATCACACGAACGAACCAAGGTGTAGTCGTTGGCCCTCGGCAATCTCCCGTCTCCTCCACCTAGAAGAGTTGGTCGTTCATCAGTACGCGAGTCACTTCCCCCATCTTCTCTTTAGATGGGAAGCTGGCGAAGAAGAATATGGAGGCCAAGACACGAGTAGAACGGAACGACGTGCCGAGATCGGATTCGCATCAGCGGTATCGCTTCCGCAGTATATTCCTGTGGGGCACAGCAATGCTGACACTGCTGCCTATTCGGTCCCATCCGGTCAGGGCCGTGGCATGCATCATAACAACCCAGCATCCGCTCAGGGTGATGAAGACGATCACTACGAGTTCAGCCACCCTGATGACTTCTTATGCTACCGACCTTCATGGCCTTCATTGCCCATGCTGAAGCGTCTTGCAATATCCGCAAACCAGCTTAAGTGGAAGGATTTCAAGTTTGTCGAGTTCTTTCCTCGTATCGAGCAGCTCGTGTTTGTGGATTACACCTCTATCGAAGAGGACGCGGAGGTCAGATCAATAGGACGGCAACTGCGAGAGAACCCGTCCTTCCGGGTCGTACTCGTTGAGCAGAGTAGAGAGGACGTCCCGCTTGATTGGGAAGATGACATGCCGCTATTGCCACAGGATCGGTTCCTCTTTCATTTATATGATGCTTCGGAGATAAACACAGCGGATCCATGGCTCGTGCAACGGGCCTTACTTGGTGGTATATTTGACGTTGGCACATCCTTCTCGGAGTTACGCCGTCGACTAGGATATTGATCCCTGGCCATCTTTATAGCTTGCGTTCTTCTCTTTTTGGATTTTCATATCATTTCTCAAGGTTTTGTGTGTCATTTGATGCCGCAGTTCGGCTTTTTCTTCGATCCATGCCGGTTTCTTGCTGAATAAACAAATGAATGTGTTTTGCGTCGTCTCAGGAGCCCTGAAATCAGAATACATGCAGAGCAGCCTTGCGGAGAGTCTTCCATTCAAGAACCATCCGAGGCGGTCTCTTGTTGGATGGGAACAGCTGTGCGGTGTCTTCAAGTCACTGGTGGTCCACGTGGTACCCCACGCCTTAACACCGTGAAGTCCTCCGTGCTTTCGGTTCCTTGCTGTGTAAAATTGCTACAGGGTACCCTAGCGTCCATGATTCGTTCACTCGGTTCTTCGGGACCCAAGGTTGCTTCTTTGCCACCCTGATACGCAAGCGACGGATGCATGGGTCCCGGCCACCTGAGCCGGCTCACTACATACGTGATGATCAGTACGCGGCTCAAAAGGTCAGCTGATCAGCGAGCCAGCTCCGCTCCGAGAGGAATCTCAGAACTCTGAGCAAATTGACCCCAGCGGGTCCCTGATGCCGGCACGCATACTCAGTGCTTCCTGAAGATCTAAGCGCCCTCCAGTAGCTTTGCACCGCCGATTTGACGGGTACATGACAAGGTAAAACTACTGCTAGTGATGCCGCAGAAATCGCAGGTGATATCTTGTTAACACGGCAGAGGGTTTCCGTAGCTTGTGACACCGTATGGTCAATGGATACTGCTGGTCACATTGTCTCGGAATATTTCCTAATTTGCTCGAGGGGACGTATTTGGCCCTTTTTCTTGGGTCTGGGCAGGGGCTGGTCCCATTTCCATTTTAACCGGTGTATAGCACATGTTGGTAGTTTACAATATTGAGGGGTCTGGGATGCAATAAACCAAATGGCACCTGGCCAAATATAACCAAAAGGTACCAGTGGCAATAAATGGCTGATGATTCTGAGTTATTCAAATACCTCGTAAATCTGTCCTATATATGAAAGAGATTACTACCCTGGAAGCTGATCTCATCAGCATCAGTGACATGATGGTACTGAGCTCAAAGAGGGCAAACAGGCCAGCTACCCATGCTCAGAATGGACAATGGTTTTTGGGACCAAAACAGTGTACTATTTTCCAAGTTTTGCATTCAGTTGTGGTGCATTTGTGCATAGTACTGCAGATTTACAACAATGTTTGATGAATAGCTGGGATATATTGATGTCAAAGAGGAGCAGTATATGAGAATGTCATTTTGTTCATCCTTGAAAAGACATGGTAAATTGGTGTCCAGACAGATACAGAGTGACAAGTACCAATAAAGAAGCACAAATTAACATGTCAGAAGTTAAAGTAATACTGGAGAACAGAAAAGGTGGATCCCTGGGCAACATAGTTGTCCCAGGCTTTGGGCAGGGAGAAATTGCCCTTTTACTTCCACCCAACTTTCCTTTTAAGGCAATGGTTAATGTATTATGTGGTGCCTGTGCTGGCCTGGTTCAGCCTCTCCCCTTTGTATCATGGGCTGGTTGGGTCATTTTGTCTCAGTGCACATTTCTCCAGCCCCTCATACCAAGCAACTGGTATCTTGGTTTCCATTCAATTTCATCCTGCCATCTCTCCCTCTTTTATAATTCATCTTTTCTGAGGTAAGCTGATCATTTCACCATACCTACAACTTGTGAAATTATGGAAGCTTATGTCAGTCATGCAGGGGACATCACATCTTTGAATGGTGACCCTTTTCCAGCATCTCATCTCAACTCCTCATACTGCTTTGTTGCATTATGCTACACCCACCCCCTTGGCCCTGCACTGGGTGACTTATGTGTATTCTCTACTCTTTTGGCAATGCTCTCTTTGTTTGACTTCTTCTCTCGTGGTGATCTGCTGTCTATAGCATGGACAGTGTCATTCACACTTGCCCCATGGTTGCCCTGGCACAAAGTTATACATGCTCTGCTCAAGCATGCTGCTGAGGCAAGTGATCTTGCACAACCTCTGGTCTGGATATTTGCTTTCAAGCTGCTTGGCCTTTTCTCCATGGTTGCATCCCATCATTTGATTGTTCTTGGAAAAGAGCTGTCTCCCCTTATGCAGACAATTCCTTGAAGTGTCATTGAATGGTCATGCCTGACATGGATGAAGTATTTCTGCCAAAAGACAATCCTGATTTGGTTCACAACATCATCAACAAGTTTGTTGACCAGGTTTCCCTTCCAGCCCTGTGCAGAGGCATATGTGGTTGCTGCACAGAATCTGTTTTGCTCTCCCACTTGGAATCTGTTCCCATTTTGAATGTTGATTTCTCACTCCTCATCAATGATTATGTACCATACTGCCTTTGTCCTCTTGGGTATTCCTTCCATCAATACCACCATGCCTTTCTTCACCCTGAAGGGCTATCTGTGAGGGCAACACAATCCAACAATCATTGATGATTAAATAACCAAACAGGCAACAAGCAAATCAGAGAGTAGTGAGTCATACATCAATCAATGCCTCGATGTTTGTTCACAAACAGAGGGACTGACAGGGGTGTTATAAAGTGAGTGGGGATTGGCAGCCAACAGGCACAATTTGTGTGTGTGTTGTGTACATGTTTGAAACAATTAAAGCTTTGTGTTGAGAACCTAATGACTTTGGACCATGGGGTTCCTAAGAGATTAGCTCTAAAGAGCTACAGGGGCTATACCTAGGGTGCTATATATGTCTAGGTATGGAAGTAAAAGGAAGCAAAGCCTGTGGATGACTATACAGCTTGCTTAGGGCAGGCACCTTATGTCCCTTGTCTGATTGGTCCCATATGATCTATGACCAATGTCTCATGTTCTGGGATCTGTCCTTCCTAGAATTGGGTGTTTGTAGTATTGGCTGTCATTTGGGGTGTCATACCATGTGACTGTGCTCTGATTGTTGTCAATTGTAGCTGTCCACAATCAATTTTAGGGATGTCCCCTGACATCACCCCCTTCTTAAGGGTTGTTGTCCACAATGACATGTTGTGTGAGTGACCAGGACATCACCCATCCATCCAGTCAAAGAGGACTCGGTTCATTTCAGTGTAGTTTTTGAGTCATCAGAATCATAGCTGATTGAAATCCATACATGCAATTTGTTTTGGTGCCTCTGGGTGTCATCAGTGAAAATCACAGATTGCTTGTCATGTGCCTTCAAGGTTTCCAGGTGGTTCCCATGTTTTTTCCATGTTTGAGTAGCCTTTCCATTTGACAAGGTATTCAAATTGGCTGTTCTTTTGTAGACAACTGTCCTCAATCCATTTGACTTCCCAAACATTTTTACCATCTGCATCCAGTTCAGGTGGCAGAGGTGGTGTTTCTTTATGTCCAGGTATGTCACTGTCATGATAGGGTCGTAATTTGGAAACATTGAATACCAGGTGTAGTTGCCATGAGTCAGGAAGTTTGATTTCATATACATTGTTGTTGATTTTACATGTGATCACAAATGGTCCAAACCATTTCTCATCTAATTTATTTGCTGGTCATTTTGTTTTGATGTCTTTGGCATTGAGCCATACCTTGTCCCCTATGTTGTACATTATTGTGGGTTGTCAGTGTCAATCATGGAATCAGGCCATGTCATCTGCTGCCTTTGCCAATGCAGCCTTGCATTCATTTTTGATTTGCTGCATTGTTCCTGTGAATTCTTCAACTCCTGCAATTGTGACCTCCCATATTGGTTCAATGCCCATTTGTGGGTTATGTCCTGTGCTGGCCTGAATGGCAAGTGTTGTGTTCCAACATGTATACAATTGTTGTATGTGAATTTAGTGCATGCAAGCCAATTGGCCCAATCATCTTGTCAATGGTTTACAAAGAGTTGGAGATACTGTTCCAGTTCCTGGTTGACACATTTGGTCTGTCCATTGCTCTGTGAATGGTATGCTGTTGATGCCTATATTTTGATGCCTAAGAGACTGTTGAGTTCACACATGTACTTTGATATGAACTGTGTTCCATGATCGCTGATGATCTCATGAGACAGTCCATGATTTTGCCATACATTGTCACAAAAGAGACATGCAATTCCTGCTGACATTACTTCACTTTGTGTCACTGCAAAGTGAGCACATTTGGTGAGTTGCATCATATCCTTCGCTTGCTGGGAGTTGCGTTATGAGGTTGACTGTAACAATTTCCCATCATGCCTTTGGGATCCGATTTGGCATGAGGTTTCTGACAGGCCATTGTGGGTATGTCTTGGTATGATTGCATGCATCACATGTTTGAACATATTCTCCAATGAATTGGTTCATGTTTGGCCACCAGTAGTTGCATGCAACAAGCTCCAGCATTTTCCAATGTCCTGGGTGTCCTGCAATTTGTGAATCATGGTGTAGTTTGACGATTTTGGCATGAAGTGCATCATTCCATGGAACATATACTTTTCCATGATAGAGCACCAGTCCCTGTTCTTTGCTCCATTTGTTTGCAACAATTGTAGCCGTTTTGTCATTGCATAGTGCTTTGAGTGCCTGTACCACTGGTTCATCCATGTCATGCATCTGTCATATTTCATAAAGGAGCCTGCTTTCCTCCCCTGCAATAAGGGTGTGTCCCTGACACACTGCTGCAATTGTGAAGACATCTGGTTTGAGTAGTACAACATTCTCATTATTGTACATTCCATGATTGTGGTCAGCACGTCATGATAGTATGTCTGGTTTTCTGCTGGATCATCCTGGTTGGTGTTCTAATGTATAGTCAAATCATGACAGGTAGAGTGACCATTGTGCCTGTTGTCTTGTGAGTTTCTGTGATTTGGCAAAATATTCTAGATTCTGGTGATTGGTAAGGACATGTATTTTATTGGGGGCACCTTCTAGGAAGTGTCTCCATTCTTCAAAGGCACATATAATTGCAAACAGTTCCTTGTTGTGTATTTCATAGTTATGTTCCACATCTGACAGGCTCTTCAACATGAATGCCACTGGATGCCACTCATCATCTGTGTTCAGCTGCAACAAGACAGCTCCAATTGCATAGTCCAATGCATCTGCTTCAACTCAGAATGGTCTGTCATCCTGTGGTAGTGCCAGTATTGGTGCTGATGTTATGGCCATTTTCAGTGCCTTGAATGCTTGGTTGTGCTTTGCTTCCCATGTCCAGATGTTGTCTTTTCGTGTCAAATTGTGTAGTGGATGTGTTATATTGGAAAACCCACATATGAAATGTCAGTAGAAGTTACAAAACCCAATAAAACTTTGGATGTCTTTCACATTCCGTGGTGTTGGCCATTCAGCAATGCCTACAATCTTGACTGGGTCCATCTCAACATTGCCTTGACTGATAATGAGTCCCAGGTAATCAATCCTTGTCTGCTCAAAATCACATTTTTTGGCCTTGAGGTATAGGTGGTATGTTTGTAAGACATCAAGCACCTGTCTTATGATCTGTCAATGTTCATCCAATGTTTCTGTGAATATGAGGATGTCGTCCATGTATACCACAATGATTCCTTCATTGATGAGTTCTCGAAATATATTGTTCATCATTGTCTGGAACATGCTTGGCAAGTTGACAAGTCCAAAGAACATGACCAGTGGTTCAAATAGTCCACAATTTGTGTGGAAGGCAGCTTTCCATTTGTCTCCCTCTCAGATCCAAATGTTGTTGTATCCCCAACAGATGTCTGATTTTGTGAAGTATCATGCATGATGTAGTTTGTTTACTAGGTCCAAAATGAGCAGGATTGGGTAACAATTCTTGATTGTCATCTCGTTCAGTCATCAATAATCTTGTACCAATCGTAGCATCCCATATTTTTTCTTTACAAAAAACACTGGTGATGCCATGGGCAATTTTGATGGTTGGATACATCCACTTGCAAGGTTTTCCTTCAGGAATTCATCCAATTTGTGTTGTTCATTGGACAATAGTGGTTTGTGCTATGTGGCTCCGATTCTGGCTTCAGTTCAATTGCATGATCCCACATCCTTGTTTCTGGTAGTTGATTGAACATTTTTTTCAAAAATATGTCTTTGTAGTTGTGATAGGCCATCAGTATCATATTGTCAAATGTTCTTCCTTGTCAGTCTTCAGCTGGTCATGCAGTTGCAAGACATGTTGAGATGCTTTTGGCAGCACAAATGATTGTTTCATAATCATCATCATCTGTGCCATCATCTTCCTGTGCTATTGCAGGCAGAGGTTGTTTCTGCCATTCTGCCTGTCATTTTGCCATACATATGCATATCAAACACTGTTCAGGGCATCATGTCATTGACACCTTTCCTGTTGTCCAGTTGATGTCTGGGTTATGCTGTACAAGCCATGGATGTCCAATCAATACTTCCTTGTATCCAAGTCCCATTACATGGAATGTTGCATGTTCCATATGTTCTCCATATCATATGATGAGGTCAACTGTGTGTTGGATCACTCCAGCCTTGTTGGGCATTCCATCAATGTTATAGACTGGTCATGCACATTCCAGCAGTGTTGTGGTTAAGTTGTACTCTTCAATGTAGCTTGTGTCAATGAATAGTCCTGTTGCTCCTGAATCAAGTACTGCTCGTGCCTCAAATTCTTGTGATGTGTCCAGTGTTTGCAGTTGTATATTTAGTTCCATCTGTTGTTGTTCCCGAACCAACATAATCAGTTGTGGAGGGTCATCTCCTCATCTTTCATTGTCCAGCACCTTCTGCATTTCATATGACACATGTCCCATGATTGGTTTTTTTGTCAATGAATCATTATTATGGGAGGGGTGTACATAAGGATCACTTTTACTGGTCACATGAATTGTGCTCTCTTTGGTGGACCATCCTAAAAATCCTCCTTGGATGTCTCAACTGGTGTCATTGGTTTGTCCACTTTTGTTGGAGGATGATGCTTTGCAAACTCTTCAGTGATGAGCTTGCATATGTCATCAAATGCAATCATCTTGATGTGTGTCAATCATTTAGGACATTTGGCCTGAACATGGCCAAACCCTTGGCAGCCATAGCAGCAGATGGTGGACATGTTACATTTCGTTTGGTTGACATCCATTGCATTGTTCATCTGTATGGTGGAGGTTATTGCTGTCATGGGGGTTGTGTTGTGCATGGCATCAGTTGATCTGGCTTTCCATTGGTTGGCTGTTGCATTGGTCATTCCCTTGTGATGTGCATCCAGTTGATGCCATTGTTGATCAAATCGGGAAGCATACATATACCATCCTTCAAGAGTCATGGGCATGTCTGGGAGTGCATAGATCTTGTCAACCAGTGCCCAGTGCAGGCCACATTCAAAATGTTCAATGTGTGCAATCTCATTGTATTTGGTCTGTGCTGCAAGTTCACAGAATGACAAGATGTACTCATCTGCCGTTTTCATGCCTTGCACAAGTTTCTCCATCTGCATATGTGCAGTTGCACCAGGGTTGGCATCACAGAATGCCTCCTCAAATCATTTGGTGAAAATGCTCCACAATGTGAAGTATGGGAGGAGGTTGTTGCTCTGTTTGTCAACAATTCAATCGGCCCAATCGCCAGCCGTTCCACCCTTCATATGACAACATGAAGTTGATACAATCCTGGTCATCTCGGAATTCATGAGTATGTCCTTGCAGGTACAGGACAACTTGTTGCATGAACAACTTGGCCTTTGTGTGATCACCATTGAAGGTGTCCAGTACCAATATCTTTGGTCCATGATGTGTGACTGTTGGTCCTGGCATAGCAGGTGGGGTTGTATTGGATGATCCACAAAGCCTAGCAAGTTTGTGTAGGAGAAAGGTAATTTTCTCATCCTTTGTCATATTGTCATATTCCAACATGGTGGATGTTTCTTGTTGCAGGTTTGTTTGGAGAGCTAATCTTCTGTGAGGGCAACATGATCCAACAATCATTGATGATTGAATAACTGAACAGGCAATGAGCAAATCGGAGAGTAGTGAGTCATACATCAATCAATGCCTTGATGTTTGTTCACAAACAGAGGGACTGACAGGGGTGTTATAAAGTGAGTGGGGATTGGCAGCCAACAGGCACAATTTGTGTGTGTGTTGTGTACATGTTTGAAACAATTAAAGCTTTGTGTTGAGAACCTAATGACTTTGGACCATGGGGTTCCTAAGAGATTAGCTCTAAAGAGCTACAGGGGCTATACCTAGGGTGCTATATATGTCTAGGTATGGAAGTAAAAGGAAGCAAAGCCTGTGGATGACTATACAGCTTGCTTAGGGCAGGCACCTTATGTCCCTTGTCTGATTGGTCCCATATGATCTATGACCAATGTCTCATGTTCTGGGATCTGTCCTTCCTAGAATTGGGTGTTTGTAGTATTGGCTGTCATTTGGGGTGTCATACCATGTGACTGTGCTCTGATTGTTGTCAATTGTAGCTGTCCACAATCAATTTTAGGGACATCCCCTGACACTATCATCTCCATTTGAGTTCGGTGGTGATATTCAACTCTGCCATTCATGTGCAACTTCCCTGTGCACAGGCAACATGCCTGTGTTGGTGCTTGTGAATGGCTTTCATTATGCATATGAACATGTCCCTGCACATGTGCAAGAAGCATTTCAGAACAGCATGTTTATTGACAAACACCTCGTTTCTTGTTGTACAGTGACAAAAATTTGTTTTCAGTATCTTGACAATCCAGAAAGCTGCTTGCATGGAAATCACTTCAATGGTATTCAATGGTATTTGAAGGGAAATGTTCTCATATTTCCACAAGACACTGTTATGCTCAACAATGTCCTTCCCCCTCTGGTAGACAATGTGAAGCAGAGCTTTGTTGCTGTATTTGCAGACACCAATTCACCTACCCCAGACATTCTGCACAGGGTCAAGCCCTTGAAGGCATCTGCCTGCAATGTTTGCACTATACTAGATTTTCTCTTTAAGTTCAACAAGGCCTATACATGCACCACAGAAGTTTTCCCAGCAGGGGGGGCTATTTGATCAGAGGCCAACTTTTGCAATTTCTTCCCCTGTGCAGGGGATGTTGGAACTGTTTTCCCCTGCATTCAAGTGGAGCATGTCCAGTACAAAGATGCACAATCATCTGCAGAGTCCAACATAATGTCTTGAAACATTTTTGATGACTGCAACATTCCATTGGGTGACTTCTTTGTGGAGGCTTTTGGTTATTCCACCTTGTCGTTGAATACTTCTGCATACAATGCAATGAAGGCTGATGCACTTGCACATTGCCTTTCTGATGGTGGCTGTTTTGTGGTGTCCTGGAAAGGAAACAGAGCAATTCACAATTTCCAGAATGAATACACTCTCATGTGGATGTTCCCTCACTTGGATCCCTTTGCACTGGGTGGGTTTGATGACCCACATCGGTGCAAGCCAGTCTCCATGGCCAAGCAGCTTGCACACCTCCTGCACATGGCAGATGGCTGGTTCGAAGAAGAGCTGGCATTTGTGTTTGTGTGTCCCACAACATCTTGCAGAAGCATGACACAGCATGACTCATCAGATTTTGTATTCCAGATGGCAAGCACGCTCACATTGTTGAGGATCTTCAACAAATACCTGTGCAGGTTGTCAGCAAATTGGCTGACAAGCTTCAAAAGTCACAGTGGGCAAAGGTGACCTCTTCTGAAGAGGAAATGACATTGAGGGTCTTGCACAAAGTCCATATGCTGAGGTGTGATGTGCCTGGCAGTGATGCATACAAGCAGTGCCACAGGAATGAGACTTGTTCTCTCATTTATCAGCTTGGGCATCCAACTTTTTTCATCACTCTTACCCCTTGTGACATAGATGGCTATCTCTGTCATGTGAACATTGCTGGATCTCAGTGTGCAGACAGCCTTGCACATGGCACGACAAAGGCAACTCAATTCAAACAGGCGATGTCAGTGGCTGTGCATCCTGCCATGGCTGCATCTGAATTCCATCAGTGTATGGAAAGATTTCATGATATTGTTTTGCACATTGGAAAAGGACCAGGATTGCTCAGCACTTGCATGGGGTGGTATGGCATGGTGGAAGCACAGGGAAGAGGTACCCTCCACTGCCACATTCTTGTGTGGTTGCAAGGGAATCCATTGCCCAATGCCCTGCACAATGGAATAGAGGAAGATCCAGGCTTTTGGTTGGACATGATCCTGTGGTTGGAGTGTCTGATCAAGACAGAGCTTCCAGGGCAGAAAGAGGTGGTCATGGAACCAAACAGGGCACTTCCTGCCCCCAAACTGACGAAAGACAAAGTTGACCCTCACTCTGTTCCTTCTCTTCCCATGTCCACTGGTGATCTGCACATTGATCCTGTGTTTACACGTCAGGTAAAAGACCTGGTGGAGAGAAACAATTGGCACAAACATCAAGCAAGCTGTTGGATACACCTGTGGAAGGGTGAAGAGAAAATTGATGCAAATTGTCACATGCAAATGGATGGCTCGACCCATGCGATATCCACTGTGGATGATGAAACAGGCTCCATATTATTGTGTCAACTACATCCAAGGATCAATGAGTACAACAATGTGATGATGTACCTCTTCCAATGTAACATGGACATTCAGTACCTTGCATCAGGAGAAGCATCTAGGGCTGCGTTGTATTACATCACGGACTACATGACAAAGGCTTCCCTGAAGGCACATGCTGGGGTTACTGTGATGCTCTGTGCAATCCAGAAGAATTGAGACAAATTTTGTGAGGATGAAGGAGCACCCTGTGCAGTGCAATCAAAGAGTTTGCTTGTGAAACTGGTGAACCAAATTGATGCCTCTCAAGAGACTTCACATCAGCAGCTGATGAGTTTCTATGTCAGAGGGGGGGATTGTTATACATCACACAATTTTTCTTTGCTTCATTGGGGGTATATTTCTTGCCAATTGGATGAACAAGAGTCCCCTATGCAGGTGCTGGAAATGAAAAACAATATTTGATCAGACATCATCCTTGAAAGCAACAGTGTTGACAATGAATCCCATGCACACAGCAAGTATTCCTCCTATGCATCAGCAAAATTGAACATCCATCATGGCTGTGTCTTGTCTGCCACTGCATTTGATGACTATGCAAAGAGGCCTATTGAAGAGCCATTCAACAGCTATTTTTTGTATGACTATGTCTCTTTTTGCCAGAAGGAGGCATTTGTACATGGCAAAGTTCACACATCCTCGATGCGGATCCTCCACCTTTGCAGACTTCATCCACCTCCAGTTTGTCCCCTGGTCGGAAACGACTGCAACAGGGCTTGTTTAAAGACAACCACCCACAGCATACTACACACAGGGTTTCCCTGCACACAGCTGCTGTCATTCCTGACATTATTGGGCCAGCTTTGCCCAAAGAAGATCCTGATGGGCAGCACAGTGATGAGTATTGCAGAGCCATGCTACTGTTGTTCAAACCATGGCACACTGTGCAGGACATCAAGCCCCCCTTGGTCTCTTGGTGCAAGGTGTTTTCAGAGACCCCTTTTGCTGAAATACATTGATTCATTATATCAAACATGGCAGTTTTGCAACAATCCAAGGAGGCTAGAGATAATGATCTCAGAAGCAAGCACTGCAAAAGCCGGTATGCTAACCTTATCACTGACTCTTTGGTTGATGAACACATGGAAGACCTTACCATGGATTTGGATGTGGATGATATGGATGCAAATGTATATGAGGATGGTTCTCTGGCTGAAGATGATTCAATGATTCTCTCCCTACAGAGTGTGGAAGAAGCCCTGTGCATGGGCAAGGCTGCACCTGCAATGTCAGCATTTTTGTCTGCTCTCCCTGCACATGCAGCTCTTGTATCTGATGCAGTGTTCATCCTGGATGGTGGCAATGTCAGCATGTTATCTATTGAAGAGGAGAACCTTCTATCACAATGGGCAGCAGAAATGTTGAAATGGAGGGTGGAAGGAAAGATTCGAGGCAGGCAGCACCCACAACACACTGGTCCTGCTTCTGCACCTGCCATTATGATAGATTCACTCCACCTTGTGCAAGGTGTTTTGGAAGATTGTGGCAAAGTCCTGCATGCCATCCCAGAGTTACATGTTTGCAAGGCCCTTGTGCAGGTTGTTCAGGAACAGAGTCTTGCTGCCAATGTTGAGCAGTTGAGAGCTATGAGGATCATTGCACACTACCTATGTGCAGGGCCTCGAGAACAACCGCTCATGTACATTGGTGGCAGTGCAGGGATGGGAAAAAGCCATGTTATATGCAGCATGGAATCACTGTTTGACAAATTGTTCATCCAGGATAAGCTGCACCTCAGTGCTCCTACAGGAGCAGCAGCAGTCCTGATTGGAGGGTACACAATACACTCTCTGACACAGCTACTGGCTATGTGCAGTTTGAGGGTCAACCAGGATAGCTTGGAGCAAGTGTGGCAACATGCACAATGGCTTGTCATCAATGAGATATCAATGGTATCCAGCAAGTTATTGTATGAAATATCAAATTGCATTGCACAAGGCTGGCAAGTAGATGTTGGTTATCCATTTGGTGGCATGAACATTGTCTTCACCAGAGATTTTGCTCAACTTAAGCCTCTGGGCTGGCAATCCTTGTACAGTCACAAGCTCATTCAGAACATCAACAGTGCACAAATAAGCCATGCACAGGGGCAGGAGGAAATGACTGGCATTGTGTTTTGGAGACAGGTGAACAAAGCCATTCTCTTGACCAAAAACATTCATCAGGAGAATGACTGCCAGTGGGCTGAACTGCTTCTGCAGATATGCAATGGAACTCCATGGAGAAACATGACCAAGGAACACCACCGCAAGCTGCACATTATACACTATGGAATCTCTGACAAAAATGTTCTCCAATCATGCCTGATCTCTGCTATTTTTGCATCCTCCCCTGCACAGGGCATGCAATTCCTAAATTCACCATTCATTGTTGTGACCAAAGATATTTGGAACTCTCTGAATTTGTTTCTCACTCAGCACCACGCTCAGTCCCTGTGCAAGGCATGCCATTTGTACTTTTTGTTTCCAGATTTTGTTGATAAGATTTGCATACAACCAGCAGTCCAAGACGTACTGTGGAGCCTGCCCATCAATCGCACAAATGATGTGCCAGGTTTCTTGCCTATGTTTGAGGGCATGCAGGTCATGCTGACAGAAAACCTTGCTGTTTCAGAATCCCTTGTCAATGGAGCTATCAGAACAATATCCAGCATTTGGTTTGAGTTCGACTCTGATGGCTGTCATTATCCAACTGCAGTCATGATCAATATGCCTGGTTGTGACCATGCACAGGTGTATCTACCTCCTAATACCATCTGTGTTCAGCCATGCACAAGGGGATATTTGTTCAAATCCAAACATAATTGCACAAATGGTCCAAAAAAGGCAATTCACTCAATCTCCAGAAAGTTCCTGCCCTTGCTCCCTGCATATGCATATATGGATTACAAGAGTCAAGGTTGTTCCCTACACAGGGCCATTGTGGATTTGTGTGGGTGCACTTCTCCACAAAGTGCATATGTTATGCTGTTGCATGTCTGGAGTTATGCACAGTGTTGCTGTACTTCACCCTTTCACCTCAACATCTTTCTTCCAGGGCCCTCCCTTGGACCTGTGCAAGGAGTTCCAATGGTTAGATGACTTAGCTGCTCACACAGCCAACTGCTTCCCCTGCTGAACTGACACCACCATGCTATCAAACCCCATGGCAGCAGCATTGCTAACATTGGACATGCCAATATGTAATGTTGTTCCTCTTTCGTTCAGCAACCTTCATGTGTGTTGTTTTGCATCCCACATGCTCATGTGGCTTGTATGTTTCACCTATGCCCCCCTACTCTGACACCCCCTGTGCATGGCAGACAACCACACAACCCTTCTCATCTTGCCTCCCCAGCTGCTTTGGAGGTATAAAATACAGTTGGGCAGTTTGCTATCAATGAATGAGCACCATGGCTACGAAAAGGCAATCAAATGTTCTGAATGCTGATATTGATACAGTGCAGAAGTGGAAGAGGTATGTGCTGATACATATTTGCTTCAGTGCTCTCACCCTGCACAGGAATCATTTGGACATATCCAATGAAGTGCTCCCTGATCAGCCCAATGTTGATGAGGAAGATGATGTGAAAGAAGTAGACAGCTTAGCCTGTGCAAAGGAGAGCTGTGAAGAGATCCTGCTCAAGGCTGGGTTTGATGCTGCAATGCAGTTGTGGTTCACCAGTATCTGAGCATACACAGACCCCTCCCATGGTATTTTTTATGTCACAGAGTTGCCACAGTCCCTCAAGTTTGGCTATGATCAATCCATCAATTACAGCAACTTCCTTGTGTGCATGGACAACATCCCAGTTTCCATTTGGGTACTCAGCCATATCACCATGGACAACATCCCAGTTTCCATTTGGGTACTCAGCCATATCACCATGCACAAGTTTGTCAATAACAATGGATCTTGGCCGGATTCTGTATATGTCTGTGTCAAGCCACTTATCCCAGAGGACACTAGAGCAGCAACAAAGATTACAAACTTTTATTTGAGGCTGAGGCAATGTTAGTGGAATTCTAATCAGAAGTTTGCTGTCCTCATTTCACCTTGTGCAGGGGCAGAAATGAATCCATTTGGCAATATCATCGCAAACAGGTTCCAGAAGCAATACAAATCAGACAAGCCTGTGCATCTGGTCTCTTGCTTTGCATGTTGCTCATGACAATGACAGGTGCAGGAGGTTCACTTCCATCTATGATGCCCACAATGGCAGCTAGGAAAGAGTTGAAGCAATACCTGACTTCCCTCCTGCACAAGGGCAATGTGGTGCTCTGTGAAATGCAGATCAAGAAGCACTTCAACAACAAAGACTTTGAGCTGCCAAAAGAGAAGCACCCTCACACAATCACTTTCACATTGCACACACTATTTTTCTTACACAAACCTGTGGAGCCAATGGAGGAGGATGATGGCATGTTGCAACTTCTGAATGAGATATTGTCTCACCACATGGCTGGCCAGCCAGCCACAACCACACATGTTCAAGCCCCCCTTTGCATATATGAACCACTCTGTGCAAGGGCATTCAAACTAAACTGTTGATTCACCATGCTGCCCACAGGTAAGGCATCCCTGCCACTCTGACTGACTTGTTGAACATGACATAGTGTCTGCCATTCTTGCACAGGGGTGTGCCATCTCCGCTACTTTACAAGGACAGCTACAACAACTAACAGATGACATCAGCCAGTTGGACAGCACCCTGTGCATGGGCTTTGTTCCAGATTCCACCATGTCAGCCATCTTCACTGAGCTCTCACACACTCAACAAGTTTTCCACCAATTGTTGATTCTGAAGTTCTCAATCAACAGTCTCTGTCTGACTGAGGAAGAGGCAGCTGTATGACTTCTTTCCCCAGCAGTGGGACATATGTTGTTGCAGGAGAGGTTTGCATTTTCCTTTCACCTGTCTTTCCTCTTCTGGCAATCCTTGCTAGTTATTCCTCTTCCTCTTTGCATGTACCAAGTCATCTTCCACAAAGCCATGTACTGCCCACATGGTTTATTTGAGTCACATGACTCCTGGCCTTGCACAGGGGTTGTTTCCTCCATGCCCCCATCTCTCCCCATCTCAGTACCATCATGCCTCCTCCAGGCAATGCATATTGTTGTCAACAAAATACTGCATACTGGGGTTCAGCTGGTTATGGGTGGTGGATCACTGATAATCCAGTGAGAATGCACTTACCCCATTGTCTTTGTGCATGGCTAATCAGAAGGATCAGAGCCCAAACAGTGTCTCTAGACCCTTCCCGCAACATCAAGCCCCCTTCAAAGCACGTGTACCTGTCTGGGGCTGCCATCCTAGCCATGCCACCCATGCACATGGATTTGTCACAGACGTTGGTTTGTACACCTCATCCAGCAAAGATGAAACTGATCAACTGGATGCCCCTGTGCATGATGGCCCTCCCCTTTGTCAACCCCCTCCTCCTTGCCGTGCACAGGAGGAACTCAGCCTCTGGGAGACAGTTGCTGGCCAAGCAGTCTTGTTAGAAGATGCAGAGGCAACTACAAGGGCACTGTCCTGTAATTACACAGATGTCGCCTTGTGACTTGAGTCAGTTCAGGAAGAAAGAAATGAGGAGATTTGCAATGCTCAGAACCTGGACTGTCACCTCCAAAGTTCCCTCCTGTGCATGGACACTCTTGAAGCAGATCTAACAGATGCAAGACAGGTTATTTCATGCCAATTGGCCACTCTTGCCAACCTCAGCAAACGGCTCACTCCTCGTCAAGTGGTTCACCCTTTTTGCAATGATAGGCTTCCTTCCTGTACACAGACTAATGACATGGCCGGTCCTTCCTATGCTCATCAACCTACATCATTGCATCCCCCTGTGCAGGGCATCCAGTTCTGGCAACAAGACCTTCCTTCTTGTACATGGCCCTCTGCATACAATTACCAGTTCAAGACTCCTATTCCATCTCAACATGCAGTATCTGCATTGACAAATTCCAGGTGCTCATGCTCTTCTTCACCTCCGGAAGATACATTGTAGTTATGTAGAGTTCAACCAAATGACATGTATTTGAAAGTAACAGTAAACATGGTTCCCCCCCTGTGCATGGTGATGAATAAGAAACTACACACAGATGTATCATGTCACCACCCAAGTCACTTCACCCTTCTGCCTGTCCATAAAATCTGTGCTTGCCTTGATAGTGATTTTGTACATATTCCCCAATACTCCATCCACAGTGGTGTAATACCACTGCATTGCATCCCACTGTTTCACAGTGAGTTCAGTCCTGCACATAGAAACTGTACTCACATCACTGCCATGTAACAGGTCGAACCAATGGTCCATGTCAGTGGCTGTCTCACCCAAAAGCCTGTTAGTTGCTGTGTCAAATGACATGATCCAGTACTGGCTGCCATTATCAACCACCTCCATGTGAAATCAATATCTATTTTTGAAGTCAGCCCTGTGCAGGTGTCTGGGCACAGGAAAAGTTACTTTGTGCCCAGAGAAATGTATGTCCTGCAACAAGCAGGGCAAATGTATGTTTCTTTGTCTTTGTCCCAAAACAATGTGTTCCATTTCTTGTGACACATCTCATATGGGCACCCTTGGTAGGTGAATCAAATGTTGTGTCAGGGATGAAGCCTTCCTACAATAACAAATGTAATAGGCTGGCTGAATCCCAGCTTTTGACACTTTACCTCTGCAATGGTCACACAAAGGCTTGGCACTGCTTGCCCATCTTCATCTGGAGCCCTGGCAGCTGAGAAGCTGCCAGTCATAGACCTCCAGCAGTTCCCATGTGCAAGGCTGCCTGATGCAGCCCACCTGAATGCTGATGAGCTCCCTGTGCAAGGTATGGGACAGGGGGAAAACAAACCACACCTCCAGTCATTGATGTGCATAGTTCTCCCTACTGTTGAAAAAACATGTCTTCTGAGATTGGGTCTTCAGGCATGGTCCATCCATCTCATTCATGAGCAAAGTCTTGAATGTCACTGCTTTGCCCACCAAAGAGTTGTCAATCCTCCCAATGAACTTGTTGAAGACACAAAGGTGGACAGTAACCTTCAAATCATCCACAAGCCACAACTTGACACAATTGCTGCTGGGTGCCCTGGAGTGTCCCTGCGCAAGGTTCACAAACAGACAAATGAAATGGGGATCATCTGACCTTAGTGCCCTTGGCTCCCTTCAGCACCCTGCTCAAGATCTTCCATCCCAACTGTGCCACAATTGCTACCACATCTGCAGTACACTTAGTACTCCACCCCTGCACAGGGGAAACATATGCACCAATGGTTTCATTGTTTTTGTAGCAAATAATAGATGCCAGTTTTGTAAAATGGAAGTAAACCACTGGGTACTGGTGGTCATCTTGCACACATGTTATGTGCATCTCACCATTCACCAACAAATGGTAAGGATGCAGGACTCTACAGGTCTGCTTGTCATTTACCTCCAGCTGGGCATTATCAATTTGATAAACTGCTGATGACAAGATGTTGTTGAAGAATGCAATGTGTCTGTCAAATCCGGCTACCTTGATTTCGCCCTGCACAAGGTCAGTATTGTCAATCAGTAGTGCATACTGAACATGAACAGTGTGATCATGAACAATCATCATCTTCAATGTATGCTCCTGCCTCTGTATCATGACCCTATGCACTGCATTCACCTTGTATACTCACACATACAATGAAAACCTGCACAGGGGTCAATTTAAACACCTTCTTTACCAAAATGTACATATGGGACCACCTGTGGGTGGACTTGGGCTACAAGAGTGAGCCAGTGACCCATAATTGTTGACCTTATGTTGGGAGGGGGGAGTTCCAGATGGGGATGCAAACACTCCTCTGTTGGTTCTTGCAAGTTTGGCATGTCCGGGAATGCCTTCATGCACCTCCATACTAAAGGCACAGACTGTCCCTGCACAGGGCATGATGGACCAGCAACTGGAAAGGCACAAGCCATGTGGCCTGTCCCAAGCACGCTCCCTTCACCAAGGGCTGGCTCCAAATTGAGCAGCAGCTTTGCAGGGGTGCCTATTCAATGGGTATATCCAACCAGTTTCCATTTGTCAATGCACATGAGCCTATGGTTGATCAGCAAGTGCCATGCACAGGGAAACCAGACACTTATGTGCAATGCTGGAAAGGGGATACCGTGACAGCATATTGTTGGATGTCTATTACCACCTTCCTCTGCAGTGTCTGGTTGATGACCACATCATGCATAGACATGTGTGGGAGTGTCATGATCCACTGGCATCCATCACTGATCACGATCCTGCATACATCATTAAAAGATCCCTTGCACAAGGCTGATGAAACTTACATGAATACCGGCAGATTCCTTGTATTCCCTTGATCATTGAGAAGGTCCACAAAGTCAAGTATCTGCATGATGGGCTGAAACATGTGAGGCTCCCCAAATGCCATGATGCTAACAGCATTGCATGTGAGGTGAGGAGCCTGTGCAAGGAGAGGGGAAGGTGCCATGTGGGTCTGAGATCTTCTTGGGAAGGGGAGTCAGTGGCCGGAAGATCAAGAAACACATCATGAACAAAGAGACAATGACCAGAGACAAAGCAGTCTGGTCCCGCATTTCCGCTTTTTCCATGCTGCCTCCACATCACATTGCCCAGGGGGTGCGCGGAGCGGATTGCTGTGTACGTCGGGTGCGCTTACTAAGCATCGACAAGTCGCGGATAACGGCTGCATTATTTGCACAACGGGTGCTGAAGCTATGTTCCTGAGTTGGCAATAACTCACAAATTACCAGAAAAGAGCAGAACCAGGTTACATGAAAAACTGCAGCCCGTATCGCTACTTCCACGAGCTGAGCTGACCGGAAACCTGTGAAGCATTAGAGGGAGACTGGCATCCTACCGTCAGATGATGAGTAAGAACAAATAAGATAAAATTTTGAAAATAAAGTCATCTACAGTTGTCTACACGTAAACTGTACAATCGTCACAATAATATGGATTTTATTCGGCTCTTCCCTGTCTTTGGGATGGAGGGCGTGAGATAGAATTTCGGGAAAGGGAGAAGCCGATCAAGCCGCGCAAAAAGCTGGTAGGGAGAAACGGGTAAAGCAAGAGAAAACACGTGTCGCTGGCAAAGAACAGCTGCAGCGGATTTCGTGAACGATTCAATCCTTGTCCGCCATGTTACGACCCTTCGTCCCGAGTCTTCGGAAGCTTGCAAACGCGAGGTCATATCCACCAAACTCATAGTTGATCTTCTCGTTCCGGTAGTACCCACGAGGCGAGAGCGCCTGCTTGAACACTTTCTGCGCTGTCTCGATCGCGACATCGGACTTGGCACTGGTTGAGACGAAGAGAGTGACGGACAGTCGACCAGGGTCGAATATGTTGACAACGTTCCGAACGAGAGTCTGCAGATCCGGCAGGTCCGGGTCCAACCCACGCACACCAAGTGCGCTCGAATCCCGTGTGGGCAGGGGCACGTTACACTCAAAGCTGGCGTAGCTCCACCCAGCCTCAGGGGTAACGTGGATGGTATAGTACCCTTCTCCTCCACCCCAATCGATTAGCGCATTGGCACTATATCCGCACGGATCGAAGGCGAATGCGTCCAATGTCGTGCGATCGACGGGGAAAATGGTGTCGATGCCTAATTCGGTGGATAGTTTGGCTGCGTAAGCATGCCCGCGGCCATCGGCGGCTTCCTTTTGGTGATAGAAGAAGGGAAGACGAGCCGACGTGGATAGATGAGACATAAGAATCTCGATGGTGTAGTCCTGCTGGAGGTCGGAGAGCGTCGGCGTATCTTCGAGGGAAGGCGTAGGGCTGGGAGTGTACATGCGCAAGCGAGACCCGTACGTCACGGGCTCCAGCGCATCATCATCATCCTCCACTGGGGAGGTCAAGTACAACAGCCAGTGGTCCCCATTAACCTTGCCCACGGTGTACGCAGAGCCATCTCTGAAGAAAGCATCCAGGTATCTGACCTCTTCGCCCCATTCCCTGTGGGGTCCAAGCTGTCTCTCGGGGAACATGAAGCTTTTGCGAGAGTAGAAGCATCTCCACACCTTGCTGAAGCCACAGTAACGACTGGCGATGTCGAGGATACGTGGCAGCCCCAGAAGATTCAGGGTTGTACCGCATGTCTTCAAGATGATCTTGTGCGGCGAAACAAAAAGGGAAGATTCGCTGCGTCAAAAAACCACCAATGGTAGTAAACCGTGAGTTCAGCCTATGTGATGCGTGTCCTGAGAGGCCCACCTGAGCAGATACGCGTCGAGCTCTTCGCCGACGATAACGCTCAGCACTTTGCATTTGACAATGTCGAGCATCTCCTCCCAGACAGCCCGGTGGATACGGCGCAGCCCCTGCCTCTTGGGGTTTCCGTCTCCATCCACATATCCACTTCCATATTTGGCCTCGTCAACGACGGGCAGATGATCCGCAGAAGGTGCGAACCAGATCTCGAGAAGCTTTTCGGGCCCTTCGAAGGGCGTCGAGCTTTGCATCTCGGCAACGATGGAGTCGTCGATCACATCGACGTGCTGGTGGTGGTGTTGGTGAACATGGTGTCCGTTGGTGGTAGCAACGGAGATGGCGGTCATTCTCGAGCGGAAATCGAGCCTTTTGGTGTTATGGTGCGTCTAGTCGCGGTTCTCTTGGCTCAGCTGAAACTTGCGTTTTTTTTGGTAGTTTTCTAAAATTTATGTTTGGTTCGGATTCGGGGAGTATCGTTAAGCAGGGGTTTAACGATGCTATCGTCCAGCGCCGCGCACCACTCCTGCGGGCGAACGAGGAAGACGGGAAAGGAAGTTTGCAGCCCCGTGGGCAGACGGATGCATGGAACGGTGGGTTGTTGACCGCAAGGTTGTAGACTGCGCGCAGATGCCTTGCGGGCGGGCTGGGCGCTGAGGTAATATTTGGGTTGTTGCGTTGAGAACAGGAACGCAGGCGTTCCCTGATGGGAGGGGAAGGGTGAGTGGTGGTTGGAAGGAGAAACGCAAATGCGAGAGGACTATATAACGATGGGAGGGGACCAATCTGATCCCGGGCTTTACAGACTTTGCACGCGACTGCCCTGAAAACTTTGCACGCCTTGGGCCATACAGATTTCAAATTAGCAAAGTGAATTCTGTGGCATGTTCATCATTATCTCATAGATGATCAGCACGATCATTACCCTCAATAGCAATCGTCGTGAATATCCGCTACTGCTACCTAATTGCTCGATAACTGACTAGATGCCGAGCAGACCTTTGGTATGTAGATAACTCGTCAGTTCTCTATATAGCTCCAGCTGCTCCTGCGGCCCCAGGCTGGACACGATCGCCTGCAGGATCGAGCCCGGGGTGACGTGGTTGACGCGTATGAGCGTGCTATAATACACATAAGTGAACATGCCCATGAGGAATCTAAAGATCCGATCGCATCAGTGCTGGTCGAGTCAGGCCCCGTCAGGATCAGGAACGACACGCACTGGCAGTCCATCCGGTCCGTCATACCCCCATGACCGGGAATCGAGTCTCCAAAATCCTTGATGTCGAAGGCACGCTTGAACCCACTGGCGAAGAACCCGCCGAAAGGGGCGACGAGGGAGGCGAAGCAGGCAAGAACGACCGAGTGGAATTGGAAGGGCGCGACGGGAATCGATGTCACGGGTCTGCGAGCCTGCACAATGGAAACACCAAGATCCGTGAGCACCACATTGCTTGCGGAACAAAGGCATGGGAAAAACGTACCCAAGTGCTCAGGATCGTCACCAGTGGTTCGCCGATCGGCAAATCCCGCCAAATGAAGACCTTGTTCTTGTCGCATACCACATTGTCCCAGGCAGTGACTCCCAAGTCATGCCCGGGGCAGATCATGTAATCAAATTGCATCGAGAAAGTGCCGAGGATATACGCGAACACGAGAGTGGTGAAGAAGGCGCCAACGAAGCCTTCGACGGTCTTCTTTGGGCTGAGCTGGATGAGTGGGGTACGGCCAAATGACATCCCTGAATGACGAAATCAGTATCACAGATATGGTAAACGGAAAAGAAGTGACATACCCCAGACGTAAGCGAAAATATCGTTACAAATGACCAAACAGGCCGGGACCCAGAACCAAATGAGCCCCTCGAGGATATTATTCACAATAAAGTGGCTTGAGACGACGATCAAGAAAAGAGTCATATGAACCCAGCAGAACAGGCCAAACTGCTGGCGCAGGTACTGCCGCTTCAGGTTGGAGACAAAGCCAATAAAGCCGATCATGTAGAGCATGAAGCTGATGAACCGGTGATTGGTCGCGAACGGTGTGAGCCAAGCGTCTGCGAAGACCACGTGCTAACTCGATAAGTGTCTTGATCAACCAGAAACTAATGAAAGAACAGCACACCTTGAAATAATGGATAAGCGATTCCCCATACAGGAAATAATTTGTGACCGCGAAGAAGTACCAATTGAGCGTCTTGCTCCACCTGTCCTCACTCTTCTCCGCGCCTTTGCCCTCGATCGGTCTACTCCCTGCATGCGCGGTGAACTCGAATAGCGCCGTAACCTCCCTGTAGACGAGTGCCTGGCACACCAGCACGAGCATGACGACAAACGGCGTCCCACCCGCCATGATAAGGAAGAACAACGCGAGCATGATAAACGTCGTCATTGTGCGGACGATGATGCTGCGGATCTTCTTCGTCCGCTCGCCGCCGGGAGGTGCGGAAGCTTCACGCATCTTCTGACTCATACGGAGGGTAGAAGGTGTCAATGCGTAGCCCTGGGCTTGAGATCGTGTGGCGGATGTGGGGCAAGTGGACGACCCGCGCTTGTGCGCCGTGCCGTTTCCGTTCAGGTGCGGATGAGCACTGCTGTGAGAGTCTGTGCGCGCCCTGCGCGGTGAGAGCGGGAAGGCGCTTTGCAGCATACCAGCACTCGCTGGTGACTGGGAAGGAAGGATCACGTTGATTTTTAGCTTCTCCATCGCAAGAGGTTTGGGTTTGTGATTGATTTCTTCGAAGAGCTCGGGAGGGGGTGCAGGAGGTGGAGGTGTGGGAGTCCTGGGGATGTCATAGATCACAGTCTTGTTGTCAGGAGGCGGAGGAGCGAGGAGTTTGTCCACTTCGGGAAGACGCATCTCCTCCCCGCCTGCTGGTCGGAGACCGTTCGTCGTCGGCTGGGCAGGGACAGCAGGTGCGGCGACCGGAGATGTCGCCGGTAAAGGAGTAGGATCAGCCACACCCGAAACCGGCAGGTGGACTGGAGGCTCATTGAGAAGGGAATTTGGTGCTGGAGCAGAGGAGGATGCGGCAGCGGCAGCAGCGGCCTTGGCAGCCTGTGCAGCCTTTTTTGCAGCCTTTTTTGAGAGTATTGGGGTTGGAGGTGGGTGGGCGGAATGTGGGGGTTGAACATGTAATGTGCTCGGTCTGGAAGTGGTGAGTAACGCGCGAAGACAGGGGGAAGACGTATGCAACACACTTCTCCTCGACAGGGGAGTCCTCCACGTCCGATCCATATCCCGTCTCATCTTCGTCGCCCTCGATATCGAGTGCCTCGAAGACGGTCCGACTCGCGACTGCCATACGTGATTTGTTCATATTGTCCTAGTGTATTCCGGCAAGGAATAAGATATAGCTCCTGCAGGGGGTGAGGGTTAGGAATAGAAGTTGGTTCGCAGGGGATAAAGCAGTGATGGGGAGCCCGACGGAGATGGTAAGGCGTTGGAGGTGATGCCGGTGCGGAGGCGGCTCACACGGCCTACGTATGTAGGGTCTTCGTCACGGCCGCCCTGGGCGAGAAAGAAACTTCAAGGGAGAAGGAACCGAAACCAACGTCGGTCCTCGGCACTTTCCATCTGACTGCGCATACATATCTGCATGTGATTTATAGTTCATTGGGGGGCAGATGGATGTACATCGCCGGGGCTTGATGTCAGCGGGTACCGAGGAAGGAATAAATTGCATCAACAACAAGGCTCAATCAGTCCAGAAGAGGTACCGGTTAGTAAATTAGGTAACATGGATAATTGCATAGTATACAATTGCGCTCTCCTTCCATTAGTCAAGATCCCAACAAAATCAAAACATAACCGCTTGGTTCTGCCCGACCAGTGGGGCAAAGTAAATTCTATAAGCTGTGCCTTTCGTCAGACTTCGCATCGGTCGGAGCGGGAAAATTCACTCACCTTCCAGATCCTGCTGATCACACAGCGTCACCAAGTCCGGTCGACGTAACTTCGCGCTAGCGTTGCGCAGGCCGAGCCAGAGCGTGGAGCCTGTTACGCCTTTTGTGCTTCCTGGCCCGGAGCGGGAGGATTCAGACTCGCTTTCTTGCAGCACAAGCGCGTCGAGGATATGTTGCGCCGCCTCGGTGTAGTGCTGCAGGACCTGCTCAGATGCTGATGGTCTACAGAGGATAGAAGAGCGCACTTTTAGCCCGATCTGAGCGATTCCGAGGTTGTACCTCGCCCGTATGTAGCCAGGATTAAGCTCTAAAGCACGATAGTAATACTCAAGCGCCTTCTCCGGATTTCCAGAATTAGCGTAGCTCGCCCCGACCCTATTGTACAACTGCCAGTCCTGCCCCACAGAGTTAGGCTTTTTTTCAAATCAGGTATGAAGTGAACCCACCTCTCGGCGGACGCCCAAGGCCGCATGGAAGCAGTCGATTGCCTTCTCATAATCCTCGTTGATATTAAACAGCACGCCCAGGGCAATCTGTACGTCCGCATCGATCTCTCCCTCAGGGACGTCACATGCCATCGCGATTAGCTGACGCATGAGCAAGTCCTGGCGTTCTGCCATCTTCTGGGTGTTGCTCGCTACCGTGCTCGTAGGTTTCTGCGTCCCGCGGTAGCGCGCGTTCCGCTCGATCCAAGCCTCGATCGCATCGTACGCTTGACGCCTATCGGCTTCGTTCACCAAGCTCACGGCAAGCGCGAGCCAAGCGTCTATGTATTCCGGATCGAGCTCGACCGCTCTCTGAAGCGCTTGGATCGCCTTCTGCTCTCTCTCGTTCTCTTGCTGCTTCACACCGAGCTCGTACCACGCAGCAGCGTTGGTAGGATCGCGCTGAACCGCAGCCTCTTTCTCCAGCACAGTCTGGTGAGCGAGGTTGCGTAGCTCAGCAGACTGGCTAGAAGCAGAAAGCATGGGGAGTGCACTTACCTCTGCTGTGAGGTTCGCCCAATCGGCTCCAGTGTGCAGTGCGTGATGTCGTGTCATACGCTGCCCACGGGTATAGGGGTTGTCCTCCTGGAAACGATATGCTCCTGTGTGCTGTACCTCCTCGTTCCCCGCCTCAAACTCACCCCACTGACTGAGGAGAGTATTCCACTCGCGCTCCTGAGCCTTAAACGAACCTGTATGCACATCTATCAGCTCCGGGCAAATATCCTTTAGAGAAAACGCACTCTCTGCCTCCCTCTGAGGCATTTCCTGTCCCAGCTGAGCACGATACTCATGCCAATCCTCGGCGCTCGTCTGGAGTATCTCGGGATACATCTGCACCACACTCTCTGAATTCTGGGGCATAAGATTCGCCCATTGTGCCCAAGTAGGGTCAATCCCCGACAGAGCGGCAGCGACCTTCGGCTCTGAGCGCCACGATTCTTCCTGCGTTGACACGTTCGCTGGTTGGACCGTGGGAACGGCGGAGGAGTGGAATAACGCGTTCTTTGCTTGGCCCAGAACGTCTTCCCCCCGAGCCCAGGCAGAAGAGAGTGAACCAGGGGTGGAGGTGGAGGACGCCTCCCCCTCCCTCTGTGTAGCGTCTTGCCCCACTTTCAGCTGACTCTGACCCTCCCTGTCCACCATAACTATTTCGTTACCCTCCACGACGGCCGTTCGGTCCTTGAACTGGTGCATGAGATTCATGAATGCGGAACTCTTGAACTTAGGGTTCGTCTCCGTCCGGACAGAGTCTAGCAGGAGAGACGCGGTGCTTGCGAGGTCATCCGCTTCTAGGACGCGCTCGCGCTGCTGCGCTTCGGATACAGCTTGGGCGGGGACGGATGTTTGGGCTGAGGTGGAAGGGGGAGACGCGGCAATCGGAAAAACAGGGTTTTGTACCATTGGCCCAATGGGTATCCCTGTACGGCGTCAGTTTCCTCCTTCTCATTCCAATCGCTACGTACCCTGAGTTTCAGGTCCATACCATCCCCCGAACTGCCCCTGCCCCTGCATCGACATCGGTCCTCCCATCATCATCCCAACCTGCGCAGGGGCAGGAGCAGCCTTCTCAGCCTGCTCAAACGCCTTGCCAAAATCCTGCACCCACGCAGGAGCTAGCTCCGGACGTTTACCCAGCGATCGGATAGACATTTCCTGAGTCTGCAGCGGGGGTGAGAGCACAGGAGTATGGATGCCCGATCTCTGAGAAGCTGGGGAACGCATAAAGTCTTGCGCCCATCCCCCAGAAACAGGACCATTCACTTGGGGTAGCTGCTGAGGCAATGCACGGCACATAGATTCCAAATTCCACGCCTGCTGCTGAGCCTGAGGTGGGGTTGCCAGCGATGCTGGACCATGAGCGGCGAAGAAGGCGGCTGCTTTGTCGTCCATCTGCGGATTTTGCACCACACTCCAGAAAGGCCCCCTCGAAGGAGCTGCTCTCGATGTATTTACATCCTATTACAAGCATCAGTACCAGTACCGGAAAGCGAAAAAGCTGGTATGGGGAGGTCAACGCACCTGGGTAAGAGAACGATCCCGGTCGAAGGTCTTTGTCAGGCCTTGCAGGGGATTCGAAGGACCGCATTCCGCGGAGTTGACCAGTTGGGAGAGGGAGGACATGTGGTATGTTAATGAGCAATGCAGGTGGGGTGCTGGCGTTTTATGTATGAGTTAGGGTGGTCGGGTATCTCTAGTCCGCGCTCGATGGAGTAGATGGAGGTCTTGAGAATAGTCCAGACACAAAAGGACAATGCGCCGTTCCCCTTCCTGTTCCTTCCCTAATTCCGAGCAAGTAGATCCCAATTACCACCCTCTCAAAAGTGGACGTGAAATAAGCTTGCAAAAAGTGGATGAAAGGTGGACTTGTCGAGGTGGACTCTACATCAACCCACGCTGTCAGCAAACGCCGCACACGATCGGGGTTCGCCCCTGATACCCGGAGCCGAGTAGCGCGTGATTTCGTCGTTCTTCTCAACATTCATTTTCACGAGGTAATTCCTCCGATGACCCCTTTCGGGCGCATTTTGCCTACCATGACGCCTCGGGCGCAAATCCCTGAAATGACCCCAAATGCCGCCCCTAAGTAACCAAATAAGGAAAGCAGTGGCTGTGGCAATAGAAGCGCATGTCTCCGGTGAATCCAACGATGCGTTTTGTGATGTTTTGCTATCAGAACAGACCTTTTTCAAAAGACAAGCTGGTTGGCATTGTGTATGGTATCTATTATTTTCAAGAACTGCTGCAAAATTTATTACCTTGCCGTAAAAGTGCGGTGTTTCCTCACCTATGTTTACGATGGTGAAAATCGGTGAATTATTATACGAGGCATCCATGCAGAATTAATTTATATACTGTAACATAACTAATGAAAAAACAAGACAAAGCTTGCGAATTAATTGTCGGAATATGCTTTATAAACCGACATGAAGAGACCGGACCCTAGCGCATCTTGATCTGCTACCACCATTTTCCTTAATTAGAAGGTCCGTAGTTGCTTAGGGCAGGCCTTAGGGTCATTTCAGGGATTTGCACCCCAGGGGTCATGGTAGGCAAAATGCGCCCGAAAGGGGTCATCGGAGGAATTACCTCTCATTTTCACCATGCTCCTTTGTTCTTTCAGCCACTGCACATCCACTCGGCCTCTTTCAGTTTGGGTTTCTTAGCCACACGATCAACAGCTTTCAGATGTCAAGTATTCACAGCCGCTTCATTAACGTCCCTTAGACTGCACCAGTCAAATGAATAATGAACTTAGCCACAGGCACCAGTCATTTTGATAATAAACTACATTCTTCACTAGTTATATAACACGCTCAGAGAGCACAGAGGGACAAGACAAGTCAGAGAACTGGAACAACCGGAAGGGCTAGGAGGAGACTCAGGCTCGCAAAGAAGGGATATCCTCAAAGGAATGCACACAGTGGTGTCCATCATCGGCCAGACACAACAGAAAATCCGGATTAGGTACTCCTATAGTTCAGGTCACTCGCGGTAGCCGCTCCCATCACTCTGCGCATCAGTGTTGTCCACTGGTGCGGCAGGTACAGGAGCTGGTGCAAGGGGTGGCGGGAGGGCAGCTCGGTCAGGTGGGACCGCCTGTTGGCCAGCGGCTTCTATCGTTGATGCAATCGCGGCAACTTCCGCGGCAACGATCGCATCCACATCTATGTGTGCATGGGAGGGGAGAGGAGGGTTGACCGTTTTCTGACCAGGCGGGACAGGCTTGGTTCGGGATGCGCGGCTGCCAGCACCAGGAGCAGTGATGACAGCTGCAGCACCAGGTTGAACGTATTTTCGGCACTCGGCACCACCGTCAGAGCGCAGATGACGATTCAGCGCGTCCATCCGAGAGAAAGACTTCCCACAGTGTGCACAGGCATAAGCTTGCGTCTTCTGGTGCAACGCTTCATGCCGCCTGCAGTCATGCTGACGTGCGAAGCTCTTGCCACATCCGTACTCGCAGAGGAAAGGCCTCTCTTCCGTATGAGAACGCATGTGACCTGGGTCATAGTTGTCAGCAGATTTATCAACATATATCGGGAATACCCACCTCTCAGGTTGAAGCGACGCGTGAAAGTAGATCCACAACCAGGAACGCTGCATACAAAGGGGGCATCGCTTCTTCGCCTGCTCTGGCTTGCAAGCTGAGTCGCGGAGGTGGTAACGTGCCTGCGCTCCACAGGGAGGATTGGCGGCAGCCGTGGGAGGGGCGAACCCCCGCGGAAACCATTCGCATCCGGGCCCGGGCTCTTGCCTCCAGGCCCTGGACTCTGCGCAGTACCATTCGGTGCGGCCGCCACAGGAGCCGCATTCGGATCGTGTGCAGGCTGCTCCCCTTCATGCACGGGAACTCCGGGGTGAGGAGGGGGAGGACCATAAGCATAGGACGGATAGGGATGTGGATACTGCGGATAGGCCATAGGTGGTCCCTGGGGATAGGCAGATGGGTGATGAAAAGGGGGATAAGCAGGATGAGGATAAGGGTAGACAGGTGGAGGACCGGGAACCCAAACTGCGTTCGGGTGGGGCGGTGGGCCAGGAGGACCACCAGGAACGGCGCCGGGCACAGGACCGGGGATGGCAGCAGGGGGAAGGACAGCTGCAGGAGCGGATGAATCTACGGTCGATCGTTCGGAGGAGCCAGGGACTGCAACCGGTTGCTGAGGAGCAGGATGATCAGGCGCCGCAGCTGGAGCCGCAGCGGTTGGAGGAGCGGGGTTCTCGCTCGGCTCAACGGCGTTAGTGGCAGGTGCGGCGGGAGTGGCTTCGCGGGGAGAAGCCATTTTCTTCTTATTCCTAGACACTGGAGGACGAGGCGCGACGAGAGTACTAAGAATGATCAGTATGAGCACAGCACGAGCCCTAATTGTATGCGCACCTCATTGTCAGTTCAGGGATTCCCAGTGGCGGAAGAGACTTGCCCAACCTTGACTTCTGGTTATTGAAAGGTTGGAGAGAACTGTTGAAGGAATAGAAGGTGTGGAATGGAAGACAGTCGAGGAGCAGATGGTCGACGGGGACAAGCAGCGGCTGTGTCGGTGCAGCAGCGGAGAGCGGGGGATGTTAAAAGGGCAGAGAGGCGGCTGTGGATGTGCAAGAGGCTGGGGGGGAAAGTTGATGAGAGAGATGCACACTAAGGGGCTAAGCAAACCCCGACTCTGTTTTGTTCCCGCTCGTCCCGCTGACACAGCCTTGCGCTACCGGTGTTGATCTTGTTGTCACGCCACCGAGGACCCCAAATTCGCTTGCTGACAAGGGTTGATGACGTACGATCAGCTAGCACTCTAATTCCCTCCCTTCACAACCGGAAAAATCCGAAACTCTAAGCGGAAAATACACTTCATAATTACCAACTAACTCTAAAGCTTTTCTCAAATAAACCAATCTCTGACAAACACGTTTGTTTACATCGACGCGTCCTCCGACGGCGCCGGCAACAATTTTCTCGGCAAGGGTGGCAAGGGTGCTCCACCAGGGGTCCCACCCGGGCTCGCTTCACTGCCTCACGGGCACCACGACCGTCTGTGCGCATCCCTCATTGCAGTGCTGATAGGCACATCCACTGCACACCCACTGCACAGACACCGGAGTTCTTATTTCAAGATCGGGCCTTTGTGGCCACCTGGAGATGGCCATCTGTGTGGGTGCCGCAGAAACACCGATTCCATATACTGGAGCGAAGGACGAGGGACAAGAACTGAACGAAATATTCCCCGATCTAATCCTCCCAAAAGTACTCGACGAAGCAGATAACAGCGCTCCGAGAATAAAACACTACATTGAACAATATGTAATACCGTCTGCTTCGTAGGTGGTAGATTGAGGTACAGCGCCATGAATAAGTTAGTATACAAGGGGTATATCTTCCCACCCAATGCTTGAGGCTCAGAACACCTCAAGCGTCTCATCCTCCACATCAGAAAAGTGATGAGTCTCAAAGCCAAATACAGCCTCTTCTCTCCGCCTCCGCATAAGCTCGGCCTCGTTCACCACCACGTTGGGAGCAGTGACCCGGCCCACCATTTGCATTAGTTCTGCTCGCAGAGGGGGGCTGGACCTCAGCTCCGTGGTGCGTTTCCCCATTGCAGGGCGGTCAGAAGAGAGCGAAGCTGAGCGGACGCCTTTCAGCGCGCCGTCGACGCCGAATGATGACCCTACGGATGTCGCGGGTGTACTGGGACCAGTGACGCTCCCCTCGTCGGAGATTGTGAGCCTGCTAGCGCTGCTTGAGTGCCGTGCGAGGGCGGGCTTGGCCGTACGAGCAGAGGACAGAGAGGACAAGCGGCGTTTCTTGCTCGACGCAAATTCGAGGAGTTCTTCGCTCGAGCTCTCCGAGCCGAGGGGGTATCCCCCATCCGCCTCTTCTGAGCGCGTAGTCCTCTCCGCACGAGGCTGAGTAGCAGTAACAGCCGCTTCGGCAGCCGCGACCTGGCGCAGCTCATGTTTGTCGAACATCATGCGCATCCAGTCCGCGTTCTGGTAGATCGCGGCCGTCGCTCCAAAAGGCATAAGCGCGGTCATCATCATGTACCCATGGCTCCAGCCTTCGTAGATATGCGTCTGGACCCAGTCTTCTTCCTTCTCCTCAAGGAGCTTCGCCTGCTCAGACTTGGAGGTCATGCGTAGCCCTTCACCAAAGAATCCGTCCCTGTTAAGGGAAGCAGTACGCAATGCGACCCGCCTCGCCCGTTTGGCCTCCCGGATCCGGCCAGCAAAGATAACCGTATCGTCGACGAAGGGATCTTTCTCTCCACACGTCATGAGCAAAGGCGGGAACTTCTCCAGCAGGTTGTTAGGCGCGAGGATGGGGGAGATATAATAGTCGGTCGAGAAGTCCGGGTTGTGCCTGCTACCAATGTACAGGATGGCCATGGCTCGCATCTACGCTGACTCAGCCAGGTTCCACCAGTACGATGACCGAGATGACATACCATACTAGGCGAGATGATCCTATCCTGGAAAAATCCAGTCCGGCTGGTCATCGTCAGCCGAGTCCCAATAGGCGCCTTCTTCGTCCTCTTCTTCCCTTTCTCCTCCTTCGCCCCAGGGGCATCCTTAGCGGGGACCTTGATGCGCGCCTGGATCGGCCGCTCATCTTCAGGGGTGTCGTTCCCCGTCCCCGTATCTTCTTCCGTATCCGCCAGCACCCCCTCTCCTCCATCAGGACCATCTGCAATGGCGCGCAGTACAACAGCGGGAATATGCTTATCCCCTTCGGGACTGACACTCTTCTGTCCTTGGGGGCGGAATACCAGCGTATCCCTCCAGGACTTCTTGCGCCTATGCTTGCGGTCGTCCTTCACCACGCTGAGGGGCGACCGATGATTCAGGTGGTTCTTCTGTTCTTCCAACCCGGGGATATGCGTCGAGGACTGCTCTTCCCTCAGCACCCTCAGGTGGGCCGGGGACATCCACGCGCCAAAGCCGAAGTCGAGGGCGGCGTAGTTGAACACTACCGCTAGGGGGAGAGGTATAGGGAAGGAGCTTTCAATAGCTCGATAGATTACGGTGCTGACGATGTTCGCCCCGCTGTCATGAAGCCGATGTGAGAGATGGAGCGAGCAGAAGAGGAAGAGACGCACGCAGAATCGGCCGTCAGGATCATGCTGAGCTCATCGCCCGCCATGCCGATGGTAACTCCCTTAGTCTGGACAAGCGTGAGGTAGCAGTCAAAGCCCTCCTCGAGTGCCCATGGGTACGGATCTACACATTAATTAGTCCCTCGTACGTTGCGTCAGAGTAAGCACACTCACATTCCGGGGCTTTACCGTAGTCCACACTAAGGATAGGTTTCCCGGTCCTCCGTGCCCACCTCCTCAGTCGCTCTTCATGATGTTCCGGTCCGAGGCAGATGAATCCCCCACCAGGGAAGTCAAGTATAAGGTCGCGTGCTTGTCTGAGCTGCTCAGGCGTCCCATTATAGAACAACGTAGCGCGGATAGGTTTCCTGTGAGGCGAGGTAGAAGGACGGGGGAGGACGACATGGCGGACAAGAGGCAGGGAAGGACGGTCCCAGAAGGTGAAGGCACGGAGCTATGGCCATGTTAGTCAGAGCTGATGTGTGATGGAGAGGGACACACATAAGGGTTCCCTGTCTTCTCCCACGTCGCTCGAAGCATCTCGACGGTGCACACGGCTCTGAACTTTCTCAACTATCATCATTGACAACAATTCAGCACCTGGTCACATAAGTCAATCCACCTCAGACGTACCCTGTCGTCCGCCTCGTTGGCGTAGAAGATGTAGTACACCCCGAGGACGACCTGGGCGATCTCCCGCACCCACTTGGGCCGAATGGGTATCGCAGTGGCAAATCCAGCATCGAGGGATGTAGCAATCCACGTAGCACGGTAGTAGGCTCTCGAATACTATGATCGAGAAAGGCTGGTCAGTTCATGAACATTGTGAAGAGGAGAGGCGCACCATTCGTGCTAGAGGCTCCGGTGCGGCGAGACCGACGATAGCGTCAAAGTGCCTCACAGCGTATAGTCCCGTGAACGCGCCGACGATGATCTGCCATGGAGTAAATAGCTCTGGCAGGGTCATCATCAGACTTGTGTGGAAGGCTGGAAGGTTGAAGAGACGTACTTTGTAAGAGCCTGTTGAACCTACGTATCCAGAGAAAGCGCGGCCCGCCGCGATTCCCCTGTAGGAGGACTGATATCCAGAAGCTGAGGACGATGAACACCTGCGTTGTGTGTCAGCGTTGATGGGTACACGAAATGAGATGGCGTGCCTGAGTGCGCTTCCAGGCGTCACTCGGACGTCCCAGTAGATGGTCAATCATTGTAGTATGCGATGTTTAGACTGTAAGAAGGATAATGATACAAGAAGAGAGGAGAGAGAGAGTGGTGATTTAATGTATCCAAGGGGGAGAGACAGGGGAGACAAGATGTGAACACCCGCCTAATCCCTTTCCGCCGTTCATCGAAGGCGCCCAAAACGATCAATCACGCCCTCACAAGCATGTGATTTCTCTTTGTTCTTCGGCGCGTGATTGTCGGCACAGCGTATGATAAATCTCCATTAGCCAATCACAGACTTCCATTTCCACACCCGTGGCCCACTCTTCCCCGCGGGTCATCATGGTCGATGCGGGCCGGTGGTGTGACTTTCCAGGCAGAGGGTCTGTTACACACATTTTGACCAGCGACACAAATATAGGAACATGCTGGGTGCGGTGTGTGCTCTCTCCACCGCCGGAACGTTAGCTCCGATCCCCTCGGCGCGGCCGCAAGGGTCTCCTCCTCTGCTCGGCGTTGCAATCCACCGCAGTCTCCCTGGCACCGGTACCAGCGTTACCCGTGTTTTCTACAAAACTTCACTACCTTACCGCACGCACGACTCATAGCACTGTCTGCACTCTTGACGTTAATCAACTCGTGCTTGAATCGTAGCACATCTTCTTATATCTAGAAGGATGGCTCATGAACGCGTTCCGTTGGACAAATTCCAGGAAGTGTTCGGAGGGACAACAGAGCTCTCTTCAGTCGCTCTGGGCGGGAAGGTCCTTTCCTTCTCAGACGAGTTCTTTGCCGACGCGTCCAACCTGCTCAAAATCGAGGTGTGCCCCTATCCACTTTCAACCCGAAACACATCTGACCATGCATGCCACAGCCCTCGGCGAGCTTGAAAGGTCAGTTCGGACCCAAAGGGTCTTTGTTCGACGGTTGGGAGACACGCAGGCATAACCCCGCCCATGACTGGGTCGTAATTGCCCTCGGTGCACCGGGGACGGTGTTGGGGTTCGACCTCGATACGGCGCACTTTAATGGGAACGAGGCGCCTGCTGCTAGCGTACATGGGTTTTATAGCAACGATGGGAAGATCCCCGGACCGGAGGACGAGGATGTAAGCTCTACAGCTCGTTGTTCCAGCCCTCTGATTAAGTACTGATGTTTCTCGGGCGGAAATCTTAGTGGGTCGAGATCCTCCCCAAAGCGTCGCTCGGCCCCTCTTCCCGCCACCTGTTCCTCCTGCCGTCCGCCTCCGGACCATATACCCACCTCAAGCTCTCGCAATACCCCGACGGTGGGATCGCCCGTTTCCGAGCGTACGGTAGCGTCTCCCCTCTCTTCCCCTCCAATCCCCAAACCCCCTTGGACCTCGCGCACGTCCTCTCAGGTGGGCAGGTTGTCAGCGTCTCCGACGCCCATTTCTCAAGAGCGAGCAATATCCTCCTCCCTGGGAGAGGGTATGATATGCGCGATGGGTGGGAGACGAGGCGGAGCAGAGAAAAGGGACATACGGAGTGGGCGGTGATTAGGCTTGGGGCGCCGGGGTACCTCACCCAGGCGGAGGTTGACACTGCTTTCTTTATCGGCAACTTCCCGGAAAGCGTGGAGTTGCTTGCGACGTCCAGTGATGCTGTATGCCCTTCCTCGCCCAGTACGCCTGGCAGGAACTCAGACGTGTTGTGCAGGTGGTACCAGAAGAAGACGCTACCTGGACAACCATCCTCCCCCGCACGAAAACAGGCCCAAACAAACAACATTTCTTCAAGCTAGAGAACGTGGAGGGGCAAGTATATTCGCACGTAAAGGTAGTGATGCACCCCGGTATGCGTTCCCTTGCCCTTTACCAGCGCGTGCTGACTTCTCTCAGACGGGGGGATGAAACGCGTTCGTCTCACAGGGACGCGATACGTCCCCGGTTACCCGCCGCCTTCATTATCCAGAGCTCTCCCCGCACTTCCTGCCCTTCCTGCGCCGTCAGAAGTACGCACTATCCCTGCCGAACCCCTTACGAGCGCAGCCTTTGCCCCCTTCGGGCAGGTCCTCCAGGCCTGGGCGGACCCGGCGAACGCACCGGAAGGCATCGTCCATACCCTAGCTAATGGCGGCACCGCAGTGAAGTACCACCGACTTGCTCCAATCACCTCCTCCTACCCTGAAGGAAGCGCCGCCTTCACGGGCATAAGCGTGTACAGGAGTACACCAGCGGAGGGCGCCGTGCTCGGAGCGACTTGGCCCGTCAAGGTGCTGGAGAGACATCCTCATACGAACCAGGCGTTTATCCCTATGGGAAGAACGGCGCATCCGGAGGGAGAGGAGGCGCTCTCCCCGAATGGGTACTACCTTGTTGCTGTGGCGGAAACTGGGGAGGGTGAGTGTTAATTAACTTGATCTTACTGGAGCTGAGCAGTTGGGATAGACGATAAGCCCAATCTGAGCACTCTCAAGGCTTTCGTCGCCTCCACTTCACAGGGGGTGATGTATAACCAGAACACCTGGCGTACGTCCCTCCATTCCCGTGTTTAAACGTTTTCTGAGTGGGAGCTAGACCACCCGATGTGTGTCCTAGGCAGTGCGATCGACTTTGCGTGCATCGAGACGCAGATTGGGACGAAGAGCGAAGGACTGGACTGCGAGATCGTAAGGTATGGGGAAGGGGAGGTTGGAGTCGCGGTGCAGATTCCCCAATTGTGAGGAATTGGTTTGAGTTTGTCAACGGTGGATGGTTGGAGGCATATATGCTCCGAAACATGTTTTTTTTTGTTGTTTAGGCAAGAGGAAATACGGAAATGATTAGGCAACTCTGGCGGGCTATCTTCGGTGCCATACTACGCCAAACATTCCAAAATCAGAAAGTTGCAGACCAAAAGAAACAAGCTTTGGAGTTTCGGAACGACTCGGGCGCGAGAATTAGGATCTGTGTTCCGGCACTCTCCACCCCTTCCCCGCCCTAATGGAACCATGATCGCAACCCCACACCAGCTTGGTACCAGCAGACCCATGCTATTTGTCGTGCCCCTAATCCGAGGGCGCCAAATGTTACCTAATGCGGGGCCCGAGCTGTGAGCATCGGGCCCTTCTCCCCCGGACTATCGTAATGCACCGAGATGTCGCCCGCCCAGCCCTGGCTTTGCCGACAGCAGTTTGAGCGTAAGAACGGCAAGGGATTTCGGCCCGAGTAGCGGTGCCTCCTCGGCGTCATGAGGTGCACCTGTGTGGCCTGACCGTCTGTAAAGTCTATTTCGACACACTAGTAGACCATTCTTTGAGCAAACAATACGGCGCTTGTTGGGCTTGGGCATACGGGAAGAGCCGGTAGGATACCGGATCGGTGCGGATGATGGCCGCTGCTGGATGAATGGCTGGCTTTCTCGTTGTATTTGTGCTTTAGAACGGGGCGAAATCGCGTACAACGCGCCTCTCTTTTCCACCACTGCTGCCCTTTGACTTGCTCTCCAGATGGCAGCTCGCAACATGATCGGACGCTCTGTAGGTATGCCCTGGCTGAGCGTCTAGCACGTAACATGATAAACATTGACCAGTCTCAGTACTGGCTATGGTTTCCAAACGTGCCTTTGTAAATGCGACCCGCGTTGGTTCAGTCCGTGGCTTGCAAACAATGCCTTTGGGAGAGACTGTGTCTAGCCCTCCCTTCTCCACTGGCATAGATATTGCTCAACGGGGGAGCAACCAGTCCAGTCTGGAAAAGCCAAGAAACAGTGCAGGTTGGTTGTGGTATTAGATGCATCTCGTGCTCTTCTGAGACAATGCTCTTAGAATGGGTTTTGTCTACCCTGGACAAGATCGCCAACTGGGCCCGTGTTGGGTCGACATATCCGATGACGTTTGGTAAGCGTTTTTTGTTGCATGCAAAAGTCAAGCTAGTAACGGCGTGACTTGAGGACTTGCATGTTGTGGTGTGGAGATGATGCATATTGCCGGACCTCGCTATGACCAGGATCGGTTTGGCTTCATGTTCCGTGCGAGTCCACGGCAAACCGAGGTCATGATCATCTCTGGGACATTGACGAACAAGATGGCGCCATCGTTGAGGAAGCTTTATGACCAGATGCCGGAGCCGAGTGCGTCTTGTCAAAGCGGAAACGTGCAGAGAACGGGAGATTGATCATTGATTTGCTACAGAGTGGGTCATCTCCATGGGATCATGCGCAAATGGAGGAGGGTATTACCATTATTCGTACTCGGTGGTCAGAGGATGTGATCGTAAGCCAACAGGAAGTGCTGTGATGCTCGGTGTTGATCATGTTCCAGGTATTGTCCCAGTTGACATCTACGTGCCGGGGTGCCCACCTTCGTACGTGAATTCTCCTGCGAGACAAGGATGATATTCACTCATCATTCGTGCAGGGCTGAGGCATTGTTGTATGGTCTGGCACAGCTGCACCGGAAGATGAGAAAATCCAGGAAAGCAACATTGTGGTACGTCAACAAACGTTGCTGTATGCTGAAACAGGTTGCTTATGGTCGCTCAGGTACCGTCGGTGACACAGAGCAAGGATGATCAGCTTTCAGTTTCATATTATCATTCGAGAACAGCTTTCGAACCATCTGTATAACATATTTTTGCCCACGCCCAGGTATCCTCATGTCCATTTCTAAGTACTAAACCGAAAAAAATATAGCGCGGAATTGCATTTCAAGTTCGATCCTCTTTGACACCCTGATCGCGTAGTATCGTATTAGATGCGAGGTTTCAGTGCTCGATCGATTGGGCGGCAAGTTGAGATAAAGTGGGCGAAACGTTGAGATAAAGCGGTCAAAAACATTTGGACCAGGAGATGATGGTGGTCGTAGGAACCAGGGTACATCGGTGGCGTACGGGAGCTTCTGGCCCCGCCAATCACCGAAGTCGCCTTTCTCACCGCGCCGTCTTCGTTGCACTCGCTGCTCACCACCATGTCTGCAATGCGCACGGCTCTGTTGGGCCATATAGGTATGAATACTGGGTGATAAAGGATTCATGAGTATTCTGATTTGTCAAATAAGTGCGTCCTACGGCTCGTGGAATTACCTCTACAGTCCGCATCCATGGTGAGCATATACTTGGCTGTTCCATGGTTCATATCTCAAATACCAAACAGGACTTCGTGGTGTCCAGACAACATCGTCGGCATCTGCGACCGCACAGGTTCAGCAGAGTGAGCCGAAAGCCGCGATACCTTCTGGCTCGGGAAAGGCATCCAGCGGAATTGAGATCGCTCAACAAGGGAGCAATCAATTGAGCTTGGAAACTCCTAGGAATGCTGCTGGTGCGCAGTGTGGTCTATCATTAGCATCGTAGCAGCTATTCTAAACCTCATTTAGAGTATGTGCTGTCGACTTTCGATAAAATTGCCAATTGGGCTCGTCAGGGCTCCATGTGGCCGATGACATTCGGTAAGGTAGCCGTCGTCAGCGCATCAATCTGCTTCTTACGGTATGTAAGGTCTTGCCTGCTGCGCCGTGGAGATGATGCACATGGCTGCCGCTCGCTACGATCAGGATCGTCTCGGAATAGTTTTCCGTGCGTCGCCCCGGCAAAGTGATATTATGATTGTCGCCGGCACGTTGACGAACAAAATGGCACCTGCTCTGAGAAAAGTGTACGATCAGATGCCTGAACCTCGTATGTGTCATTTACTGGAAGTGAGGATATCTGCTGATGTAGCCTTATAGGGTGGGTTATCTCTATGGGATCCTGTGCTAATGGTGGCGGGTACTACCATTATTCGTACTCTGTGGTCCGGGGTTGCGATCGTGCGTTCGCCCTGGAATCACCTATTCGGAGTGCCTAACTTATATGCAGGTATTGTGCCCGTGGATATCTATGTTCCAGGGTGTCCGCCTACGTAAGTTGTGCTGTGCGGGCCTGCACTGTTCTCGGTATATCTGACATTTACGTCAGTGCGGAAGCACTGCTGTACGGCATGCTGCAGTTGCAGCGCAAGATGCGAAAGAATAGGAAGGGCGTACTCTGGTGCGTGCTTCTCAATTAGCTCCTCAAAGGCGCAATGCTGATAGGGAAAAAGGTACCGCCGGTGATGAAGAAGCGGCAATCATTTCAGGAAGCTATCGCATAGACATGGCACCTATTATGATCCCACTTCTATACTCACAAATGCAATAAACTATGTAATTCATATGGTTAGGTATGTTGTACGGCCTTTTCGCCGGCTGAAAACAAAGCTAATCTCGCACAATCCGCGAAATCTTGCCTTAATGGCCACGCTTAATGTATGGGGACAGCCGGCGTTTTCCTAAATCAAGCGGATATCATTTGACCCTCCCATTACTATAAGTTTGAGAATCGAACTCGCTCAGGGAAGCCCGGGAGAGAAGCCCGGTCACATTGTTACAACAAGGGTTACAAAACAATGTTACGAGTACTCTATTTGACGGCTTGCGGACAAACGGGTGGATCAGAGATAGAAGTTCTGTTCTTCGTTCCTAAACTGGGTCGGTGGAGGTGCGGAAATCGGGATTCCCCGAGTAAGACAGTCTTCCCAACGCTGCCGTTCCCTCCTATACAGCAGCATCTGCGCTTCCGCGTATTCGGTCTGAAGAGTCAGGATGAGCATGGACATGAAAAGAACTTGTTGATAACACATTCACGCACCGGATCCACCCGAGGCCCCACTGGTAACCAATGTGGGGCAAGCATCCTGCGCGTTAGCTGGGGAAGGGGGCAAATAATAATATCGGGTGTATTGGGTGAATTTAGGGGCGGGGGAGTATTGGGAGTCAGCAATGGTTGGAACGGTAGATACAGTGCGAGCTGCACGAGTTGTTGTTGTCAATCATTCAGGACAGAGAGCTGACTTGGAGATGCTCACATCACGAGTGTAAACGAGAGGGTGCCGTATGTTCAGGAGCTAGGGATACAAGCGCCTTGTCAGCATATCTGCGTGCCCATCAGTTAGAAGTAGAACGTACATAAAGCGATTCCCACAGCCGGTGTCCGACCAGGATTCGACCCTGAAGTCTCTCCCAGATGATACTCTGAGCGGCTTCGAAATCGATCGCCCGTGCTGCTGCTAAGTCAACTGGGAAGAGGGCAGCCAGCTTGCAGACTACGCACGCCCATACAAGTCACGGTCATTTAGACCGGACTCCACTAAGCGATAATCTACGATTTCTACCGTCGATGGCGGTCGAACGAAACGATCCAGCTGAGCTTTCAGCTTAGCGGTATATTATGACATGTAAGACAGCCACAGAACTGACCAGTTCATCACCAAGATTCACGAGGGATATTCTCGAGAGAATACGTTGACCATTGCTGCAAATATGATCTGAGCTGCTTAATGTACAGAGCATGGGGGAAGTGAACTCACCTTGCGAGCACCCACTGCGTGGCAAGAGACACCGCACTGTACAAAGATCAGCCATGGTTATATCGTCATACACAGAACTCACTGTTCTGCCAGCTCTTCATCCATCTCCTTAGGTTCCCTTGAAGATGTCAGCTTGGTGACCCGTCGATATCAACACCACAACTCACTCCTCCTCTTCCTCCTCTTCCTCATCGTCATCGTCGTCATCATCGTCATCATCATCGACTCCGTTGGTACCGGTTGTCTCGTCCAGGTCGGCTGGTGAGCTACCTTGCCCAGGGTGACCGCCCGCTACAGTCCGAGTGCCGTTTATAGTGGGCTGCACGTACGCCATGACTTGCGAGTGGTGTGACGAGGTGGGAAGACACAGTCAGAGGGGCTTTCGGCAGGGGCATATATTTGGGGCATCGCAGATAAGAGGCGGGGCGAAGATGAGGGCATCTCACAACCTTGCGGGCTGATCCGACCTAGGGGACAGTCACTGAACCAGTTGGGAGAAAGGTGAACGTGAAAGGAATGTCAGTAAAGGGGAATACACTAGAGAAGATTAGAGTGTCTCTGATGGCCACCACCACACCCACGCGGGAAAAATTCCGCTTGCGGTGTTACTGGTCACTCCGCGTGATGAACAGTTCCCGACGAACCACAGAGCTCTATGATCATCATTATTGCCGTTGCCACATTTCGCAGCACACCACCACGGGCCGAGACCGAAAATCGTATGCCGAAAACTTGTTAGACACTGGCCGCTCAAACACCTATGAATTGGTGGCATTATAACGCATTGCCAAGACGCAGCCGGTTGCTCTACAAGAAAGGGCACTTGATGCTGGGGACCCTGCCGGAATCCTCAGCCGCAAGGCGCAGATTAGGACACTGAGTGGAACAGCCCCCACAGCTCAATCTGCGCCAGACAGGGGGAGGTGTCGCACGGCATCGGTCGCTGACGGTAGCCGAAAGACTGTCGCAGGTATGGGGGCATTTGTCTCAGATGAACTCATTCCAATGGTTACGCTTTGTCGACTTGCGGGTGCAGAGAGAGAATGATAGATCCTTTCACTGCGCCAAACAACCATCACGAAGCAATAACCCTCCAGTGCATTCCGTAACGGCAAGCAAGGATTAGAAGAAGCCGTCGGCATTTAGCCCACAGAAGCCCATAGTCAGCCATACACAGTACTAGTAGTCTCGGAAGAAGAAGCCACATGCCGTCCGGGTCTCAGGAGTACTTTCTTCAGTTGGCAGACGGAAACAAATAACCAGGCCCTTAATCCCTCTTTCATCTGTTCGCGTGGATGTGCAGTACTGGACAAGCCAAACGAGGTCAGTTTCAACACGGCTTGATCACAATATCTTGAAACTAGATGGACAAAACGCGCGGATCTAAGACAGCAGCTTCAAATCACTCGCCAGCAGCCAGTCATGCGCCATTTATTTGGGGGTAAATTGATGTGCTGGCCGATAACTGACTTCGGGCGGTGTAAACTCAACATCACAAAGCTTTTCTTTGGTCACCTTCACAGCCCCATTTAGGAAGAAGGCTCCGTAAGATGTAAACCATGCGGATATACTTGGACTTCACAGGAAGCCCAGGGTTAGAAGAGGCAGGGTAAATATCACTGGTACGGCACCCGCCAGCAAGCTACTTCGGAACGGCCACGCCGGGCAGAATTCAAATCCACCACGCGCGTTACTCGTTCCAGCGCCTTTCGAAAGCAATCTTCTTTCTAAGTCCTACAAGACTAGCATGTTCTATCGGGTCCGCATTAGACTGTGTTTCCTGATGTGTCCACAGTGCAGCTGACTCTCTGACAAGAGGTTGAGCTCATGATGGTTTTCCGAGCCGGTTATCTGGTAATCACACCTACTACTGCCTTCTCGTCCGGATTGATCGGAAAATCGCCCGTATTTGTTCGATAGTTTGCTCATTATCAGCATACTTTCCACTGCTACAGGAGAAGAAAGCCAAATGTAAGCTAGATAGGAAGATTAGACATTGATAGAGCGCTCCTAAATATAGGAATGTTTCGGATATATGGCAGAGCAAACCTCCGTGACTGGAATGGGCAAGGCTTATTTTGTGGCCAGATGCTCATTCGGCAGGACTCACTAAGTGGGTTTCAGGCTGGACCCACTTCCAATTTGAACAGTTCCGTCGAAGCCGGTCAGTGTCATGGCTGCCACGTGTCCTGACACGACACATTCCTTGAGTGCATAATTCCTAAGAGGTTCAGGGCTTGTCTTCTCGATACTGCCGGTCATGGAGGCTTTTCAGGGCGATCCCAATATTGGCGATAACAGCAACCCATGGCCCGCCTTAACCATTGCCAACTACCTAGCGCTTTTTCACAAGAGTAAGAGAGCCGTGCGATTTCGGTGTGAAGCGGTTAATCTTCACATCGATACAGATCGCTCAGATCAGCAGATCCCCCCACACCCATGCGTATCCCACAGTAGGCTGCATACCCACCCACCAGGCTATGTCCTCTTCGCCCCAGAAGAGATATATAGATGGGAGTCATTCCAATGACGCTTGTCTTCTGTATACATCTCGAAGACTTGGGGCGAAAGGAAATCGGAACCGGTTTTAATGGGATCCAGCTGCGTCTTACGTGCAAACGAACTCTCGAATGCTCGAGTAGGTCTATAACATCTGCCGCAATGCAGCAGATGTGCCTCGCGATGCCCCTCGCCCAACTGCGACTTCCGAATGGAAATAAGCCTTCCCTACGGCGGCGGTGGAGCCCTCGATAATCTTTTGTAGGTAGCCCCTTGAATTTGTTGTCAATCGCTGGGATTTGGATGCACGACAACAACTCCAAGATCCGTGGGATTTCTTAGCAAGAAGAGTTTCCGCTCTATCGGTCACCTCGGTTTGTCCTGAAGTATGCCACGTAAAATGGTATACTGCGTGCCTCATGAGAGTCTTGATGAGCGTGAGAAAGTTGATGATTCAATAAAGATTCCAACGTGCGTCGTTATCATCATACGAGCTATGCGAATGACCCCGTTGAAATGGTTCATCGAAGGTGACGGCACCGCCGATTTTGATGCTTGCCGATGTGGGGCTTGTGGGGCGGAAGGCGGCACATCAATGCCCACCCGGCTGATCCTCTGTCCCTTGCCATTTACAGGTGAGGTAGAAGAATACGGGTGCGGCTCCCCATGGCGTTTCCAGGAGCGAAATACCTTCAGCGCGCAAGTCTTCGCAATGTCATATGCTATCTTCGGGCAGGAGAACCAGTACGGCATGCAGAACGATAACATGCAACCTTGCCGTCGTATTCAGTATAAAACATTTGCGAACTTCGATTAGATAACAAGGCTCAGTTAAGTGTTAAGTTCGCGAACATTATGCTCACATATTGTTCAACAGTCGGGCGGTCTTCGAACAAAAAGCTCACTAAGATCAACCTTGATCGCGAGGACCAATGAGTGTTGTGAATAATCAACTGTATTTTAGGTGGAAGCTCGATGGAGAACAATGTTGCGTTTGGTTAGGAGGTACGCATAAGTATACCTTGTGGATGGACGGGGCACGAGCTGAAACGGCAGAATCTTCTTCCGTCCTCGGACTGGTTCCGCCCCGTCCTTCGGTACCTCTCCCTCTACGTCCTCCAAACGCCGCACTGCTCGAATGTCGGATATGAACTCAGACCGGAGTAGCAGCTGATGCCGTCCGGGAGTCCTCATCGTTCGAGTCCCATCATTTTTTGCGAACGTGCTACATCGGAGAACGTCCCCGCACCGAACAGCCCGAAATACGCCACTCAGGGGCAACGCTTCTGCATGGACTTCGAAGTCTCGTAACTCCATACTTGGTTTTGTTGCCGCTGTGCTTTTGGGAATTGATCCTATGGCCATGAGAAGCCGAGACGGCGCCTCTTGGGCTTTGCTGCACCAAAGGCTGTGCTCGTCTGGAGGTGCTCAACATCTGGAGTTTCAACTTTGGTACCAGCGCTGTCTGGTTCTGCAGACTTCTCAGCTTCCATCAATATGGCTGTGGGCACCACGAGTGTGCATCGTGTAGAGGTGCCTTATTAGGCTATTTGAAATGGCAGGATCATCAGCTGGTATGGCCTCTGCTCGGCGAGGATGACAATATTGTTCCAAGATGGGCTCGATTACATCGATGTTCAGACGTTTCACCACATATACAAATTGCGTGGCTCTGATGTATCACGGCGTCATCCTCGGTATAAGGTCCTGAAGAAAGACAAGGAAGAAGTCCAAGCAGCTCCCACTCTTTGGCCTTCGGCGACCTCAACGCCGTCCCCCGCCGGGCACAGCACCAATCAAAAAGACGAAGTTTGGGCTCTTCGCTGGCCTGTGCGTACTGAGGTTGACTTCATATACAAGAGTTGTCATTAGGCATCGACAATGCCCCGCATGTCTCTTCTTTCAAGATCCCAAGATACGACCGTGCCGTCCGGAATGCAAGACCTATCGGTGGTTCAACCTGCGCTTACATTCCTCCTGATCGGCGTCATCTTTGCAACGCTCCTGCTACCACTTCTCATAGCGCTTATCTCCTTGTCGACTTCGACATCACGCAGGCATGCCGTCTTTGGTTTGAACCTCTTTGCTATCGGTCTCGGTCTTCTGGCCGGTATTCTACACTCTTATGTCATGGTGAGTAGAAAAACCATCAGAAGAATCCTCTGTGTACTCACTCCTGCCATAGATTCACACCATATTGTCTCCAACTGATCCCCTTCAGCCAGAGACCGGGATCGCCTTCACCATGTTGATGGCCTTCACCCCGTTTGTAGTCGAGTGCATCCTGCTCCTCCGTCTTATCGCTGTCTTCCCTCCCAATAAACACCCCTGGTGGAAAATGTGTCTTGTGCTTGCAATTCCCGTCTTGACGAAAGTTGTGCGCCTGGTTCTCCTCGCTCTGTTCGCCCAGTGTTACGTCAACAACATCTGCTCAGTGGCAAGCATATCCGCCGAAGTCGCCGATAATGACATTCGCTTTGCTGTCCTATACGTGAAGACGACTTGGTTCCTACAGCTCATCGATAACACGTAAGTCGCCCTGCGTTCAAGCCGCATACCGTTTCATTCTGATGCGGATTTAGATACGTTTCTCTGATCTTCCTATGGCAACTTCGCAAACAGGCCAACCCCAAACAGCGTTTCGGCACTTGGACTGTGCAGGCCCGCTTGCAAGGCCTGTTCTACATCGCCCTTACCTCCTATCTCTTTCCAACAATCTGTGCAATTGTCGAAATCATCCTCATCTACGCCGCCCATTCTTGGGTTCCGGCAACATGCGTTCTTTTCTTCGACATTTACATATCCATATTTGGCGTCGCATTCGCGACCGTTTGGACGACTGGCATCTCATGGATCGATGAACACAGCGCTGCCCCTGGGTACTCACCAGCTATGAACTTGAATGGATCTCGTGCTCTGTCACACAAGCTTCAGACATCAGTGGACAGCGGACGGACAGTCGTTTCCCGCTCAGTAGGCATGAAGCGGACAAGTGCCGTCATCGAAGCGCCTGTTGAAGACATTGAGATGGGTATCAAAGTGGTGAAGGATCAAGAGGTCTCAATTGAGCAGGGCGATTCCATCAGTGAATTCGAAGCTGCTGTGATCGACGTCCGCCGTTTGCCACGCAGTGATAGCGCTTTGTCGCGGTGATCTTCCGTTCACGCATGCTGAGACTTGTACGATACAATCGACTCCCTGTTGTATGATAACTGGTGAAGATACAAATGTACATATTTCATTCATTCTAATCGATTTTGCGTTGCACTTGCAATTGGGACCGAGTCTTCGTCTAGTGAATCAGGACGCGCGTTGTTCGAAGTTGAGCCTGACAGTCGGACGACACGACCACGAAACACGCCACTGCTGAGATACGTTCCATTAACTTTGATACATCGACATATTCTTCTGGGTTTAATCACTTACCTCTCGATGCCTTTATGAGTGTGCGATTTGCCCCAGAGTCCACTGTGGACGACACGTCGCATCCGCTGTTGCCGCAAGCAGAAGACAGTGATCAACACCCACATGGAAACGTCCTGTTTTCTTACGACCACGACAGCGAGAACGATGACGACACGCCCCTCGCTCAAATCGCTCCAAAGGGACAAGCGCCCAGAGCGAGTGCAGGAACAAGCAGGGAGGATGTTCACAGAACTGAGGATCGTGCGTACGGAGTAAGCCTCCGGTCAATGGTGGAGAGTCGCGAAACAGGTGAGCATCCTCGTACACGTCAGTTTCCGGCACATGTTCAGTGCATTATCCATAGAATTTGAGCTCGATACGGATGATTTCGACCCATCAGACCATGGCATTGATCATCTCAATGAGGTTCCAGACACGGCCCAGCGCATGCCTCTGTTGCTTGGCCTCGTTGATACGTCTCATGACCCACGATCACTGCCAGAAGGCATCAACCTCGATGGAGGCGAAAGAGGTGTAGATCTTGAGGACCTGCACAGGAAGAAGGGTGGGTCTGGAGGACTGTTGGACAGTATATTCAACATGGCAAATTCCATCCTGGGTGCTGGCATCATTGGTGCGTATCTACATACATCCTGCGTCTCGTGCTTTGCATTGACATCCGGTTTTTTTTTTGGCTAGGCTTGCCATATGCTATCTCAGAAGCCGGGTTAGTCACTGGGACAATCCTGCTGATTATACTTGGTATCGTCACCGACTGGACCATCCGTTTGATTGTTCGGAATGCAAAGCTCAGCGGGCGGAATTCGTATATCGATATCATGGATCACTGCTTCGGCAAGAGTGGTCGGGCTGCTGTTTCTTTCTTTCAATTCAGTTTCGCTTTCGGAGGTGTGTTTCATGCCTTGACGTATTATAGAAGGACTGACCGTAGGCTCAGGCATGTGTGCCTTCGGTATCATCATCGGCGATACAATTCCCCACGTTATCGCTTCCTTATTCCCTTCACTACGCACGATACCTGTTCTCTACCTCCTCACGAAACGGCGATTTGTCATCGCACTATGCACGATATGTATATCATACCCCCTTTCACTGTATCGCGACATTGCAAAATTGGCACGAGCATCCGCTCTCGCGCTGGCCGGCATGCTGCTCATCCTGATCTCGGTCGTGGTCGAATCCATCAAAGTCGAGGAGGATTCCAAACTGGCTGATCTCCGAGGCTCTGATGCAGCACGATGGACCATAATTCAGCCGCGCATTGCTGAAGCAATCGGTGTTATTAGCTTCGCCTTTGTCTGCCACCACAACTCGCTCCTCATATACGGCTCCCTCAGCACACCCACAATGGATCGTTTCGATCGGGTAACACACGTGGCAACTGGTGTATCGATCGTAGCATGTCTTGTGATGGGACTGAGCGGTTTCTTAACCTTCACCGATCGCACGCAAGGAAACATTCTGAATAACTTCAGCCAAGTGCGTCGCTTATATTTTCCGTTTGAGACTGGCCTAATCAAAAGCAGAGCGACCTGCTTATCAATATTGCACGGCTTTGTTTTGGCATGAATATGTTCACCACACTCCCCCTCGAGCTCTTTGTGTGCCGAGAGGTAATTGAAGATTACTACTTTCCCCATGAGCCTTTCAGTTGGCAACGCCACGCGCTGTTCACAACGTCTATTCTTATGGCTTCAATGTTTTGTGAGCCTCTGCTTCCCCTCGGGGTGAACATGTGCTGATTTCTACGCAGTGGCTCTCATAACCTGTGATCTGGGGGTAACCCTTGAGATCACCGGCGGTGTTTCGGCGACTGCTCTAGCGTTCATCTTTCCGGCTGCCTGCTATTACAAACTGCTTTCACCAGAGCAGCCATGGTATGGCCGGCATAAGCTCCCGGCTATTGTGTGCGCCAGTTCTGGATTCATCGTCATGGTCATGAGCCTGATTCTCGCGCTGACGAAAGCGTGGAGACCGGAAGGTGCAGCCAGGATGTGCATTGAGTAATCTATATCTCGGATATATCTGGACACTTTCTCTCTGCATATCATTATTATTCGTTTCCAATTGCCTCAACCAGTCCTGGCACGTTCTCAATCTTCTCGACCCTGGCACCCCCCTCATGGCTCTCCCACGCCATCAGAGGAGACACGCTCATTTCTGTCCATGACTGCCACACACCTTCGACTGTGCTCAACGCCCCTTGGGTTTCACCACCATCAATAACCAGCAACCATATGGCATCATAGCCTCCGGCACCTGGTACACCACCGCCAATCACGCCAGGGACAGCAATGCAGGCATCGAGGAGGCGACACTGCTCATCGGGCTCGATCGGGACATCCGCGAGAATACCCATCTGCCGCATACCAGAGCGGATGTCCTGTACCAGGTGTCAGTCAATGCAGTTTTTGGGGCAAATCGTAATTCTGTACTTCTGTGGCCGTAGCAACTTCCGAAAGCACATTTACTATCTTATCACTTGCTGGATCCTCAAATGCTGTGCTCCACTTCGCCTTGATCAAGGCAGCAGCTTTAGTGAACACCGCAGTGTAGGTGGCCGGGTCTGCATCATTAAGCTCGGACAGTTCGTTCAAAGAAACCGCCAAACAGCTGTTAGCCTCAGAGATAGCAGTCCAGACGTGCAATGCTAGCGGTGAGTTTTAGAATCACCTCTAACAAGGTGTAGAAAACCGCAGACCTTCCTCAACATTATTCTTTCTCCAGCTCAACACCTTGCCAATTAGAGAAGGGGTGTCACTGCCCGCGTCCACATCGGCGAGCATCAACCGCAGCCCAGGAGGCAGCCTGAATGGCTTGACCTCATGATCCCACTTTGGGTTTTCCGGTCGGAGAGTCTCAGCAAGCAGTTTGGCATGCACGCTGTCTCCCATGAGTGGTTCCAGCACAGCCGGGCCAAACTTGCGATACAGCTGGCTTCCGAACACTGCGCTCGCAACGTCGAACCCACTTCCGACCTTGCCTTGGGCAAGACAGTGTACGTACTGTGCGGCGTTGTGCACAAGCTTACGGTCGTGCGTGAGCTCGGCCTTCGACAGCTCGGAGGTGGAGACGACTCCAGCGTGGAGAAGGAGGGCGCATACGAGGGAAGTGATCAGGGCGGCGCTGCTGCCGAGGCCGGTCTTGTGCACCTGGGAGATGGGGACGTTGCATGGGCGGAAAGGGGTGAGCTTGTGGAGCGCCTCAAGGGTACGGGGAAGATTGAGCGAGGCGAGCGCACTCCGTTGAGAGTAGAAGTCGTTCGCTCCTAGGATGTAGATATTGAGGCCCTTGCTGAGGGATGATTCTAGCGAGGCGGCGCCCTTCAGCTCAAGAGCAAGCAAAAGCGAGCGTTGGATAGCAAGCTGAACAAATTTGTTCCTAGGTTTCAGGATTGATCTGTGTTCCCTGTCACCTTAGAAGGGGCACGAAACGGTTAACCACTCTCACCCTTCCTGCACCTGAACGACCTCCACCTCCTCACCCTTCACATTCACGTCGTATTCCCACAGCCCATCGGTAAACTGAGGCGACTTAACAGTCACCCTCCCCGGGTTGAAACCGTTCCCATCACTGATAACGGTGTAGAATCGCGACGAGGTCGACACCACGACGCCTGTATAAGCAGGGTCGAGCACCAGGTATCCTCCAGCGATAAGCACCTTCCCAGGAGCAGAGACAACGGTAGTCGACATTGTACGATACTTTGTCCAAACGTCTAGCAGAGTAGATAGAAAAGAGAGGACGAAAGGCTCATGAAGATACCATTTGGACCAGTAGAGAAATGACCGTGCGAAGGTCGCGTTGTTTGCGGAAAGGGCGCTCGGGTCCCTGGAATGTTGATCGGGCCCGGCGTATCAATATCTTTCATGACTGAGCCGACCGCATAATGATGAAGTCAGGCCTGGAAACATACAGGAATCTTATAGATAGCACAATTGGGAAGAAAGGATATAGGAATGAAGTGTGTTAGTTAGGCATCAATTGTCAACTGTCTCTGTTAACTGACGTGCAGGTTGCCTTGGATGCCTGGGTCTGCGACTTGACGTTCACTTTCCAAAACCGGTCTGAGCCTGACCACACAATCAAGACTCACAAGAAGACCAGGGTCGCTCTATGGTAGGTATGAGATTATTAAGGAGAGACCCAAATTCCAGGGATGGCCGTGGGAGACAAAGATAATCTGGTATGCGCCGAGGCAGTTACGCTCTTGCGCCAGACACGGACATTCCAGAGGCATTGTAAGACAGGGTTGGTGTTGTCCATGTGCCCGATCCGACATCTGTCATCCTGTCACCTTGTTATCCCTTAAGCCAGACCAGGCCAACGTCGATCAATCAGACGCCCATCTGGTAGATATTGCTACATACAACCCGCTCGACCTCCGCACGGGACAAGTAAGAGAACAGAGAAGCAGGATCCAAGTATCAGCGACATATGCGAAAAAGAAGGGGGAACCGGGAAGCAGAGAACGGGAATGGGAATATAGGGATAAACACTGAACAAGCAGACTTGAAAAATTCCGAACTGAGGTGGAGGAAGGCGATATACATCGGCTTCTAAGCAAAAAGTCCAATAACTAGTCCGTCCAAAGCAGTGCGCGACAACTGGCCGGCAAGCAGAGTGGGATGGGAAACTTCGTTCACTTGAGGGAGATATGTTATACGTGCGAGGAGGTATGAGTTCGACTTGGTTAATTCGTTTCGATTTGATTATATTCGGGTGCCAGAGCCGGCGAGTACGATCACGACCACGATTCCGATTCCGATTCCGATTACGCAGTCCTTCGCCCTCCGTCCTTCATCGGCGAAAGAGCTCCACAGGCTGCTCCATACTCGGATATCGGTAGGCGACAAAATCGTCCAACTGGGGTATCTTAGCGCTGAGCACGCTCGCGCGGTTGTTAATCGACCCAGAGCCAAAGCCTATGATGCTGCTCGGCGGGCGGTGTGAGGAGAGGCTCGACTGAGAGCGGGACATATCCGATGTATAGTTCCCAGCTGCAGCTGCGGCTGCAGGGGTGAAGGGAAGTCGGGGGGGGTCGAAAGACGGATAACCGTTTGGTTCTAGATTGGAGTAGTCTGCCATTACCATTTCGGGCTCCGGCTCTGGGTGCTCTTTATGCTTCTGCACCTGCACCTGCTCTGTTTCCAGATCCCGGGCAAAAGACTTCCTCCTCAGGAACGCGCCAAAGCTGAACTTGGCCCTCGGGCTCTTAGCAGTAGCGCTACGCGTCTTCTCGCTCGCATTGTCCGGCACGACCGGGGGAGTGTTAGAATGAGTGGCGAACACCGCCAGGGAACGACGGGATGTCGCGTGCTCGGGGTAGGCATAACCCCGCTGCTGAGGGGAGTTTGGGCCCCAGCTGGGATTCGCGTTCCCGCTATAACTTGAGCGGCGCGGAGGCTGCATGAACGGTGCTCTCGGGGGAGAGGGGGAGAAGTCCAGCGCCTGTAGAGGGTCGGGCGTGTGCACCGCCGCCCCTGCTCCCGCTCCGGTAGAGGACCGATCAACAGCAGGCAAAGGCGGGAGACTCTTGTATAGCGAAAGCGTGCGTGTGCGTTCCCGTTCACCGTTAAGCACCGCAGCAGCAGCAGCAGCAGGAGTAGGCGCATGCAAAACCGTATTACTCTCACTCGGGCTTCCCAAGCCCGGGAGATCCCTCGCCGTCATCCCTTCAGGACTCTCGGCTATCGGGCTCGCAACGAGCGCTGCAGCAAGCAGGGGGGGCTTGATCTCCAAGCTAAGTTTGCGCATGCTCTGCGTTGGGCTGCCCCGCGGCTGGGGGTGAGGGTGGGGAGGGTCCATGCTCAGGCTCGCACTAGGTGCGTATTCCCCTGGTACGAGAGGTGCCGGAGCGGAGAAAGAGAGACTCCGAGGGCTGGAACAAGATGGTAAAGAGAGGGAAAGGGAGAGGGAAGCGCTGATGCTGCTTGGCCTTGAAAGAGATCGATCGACCGACCGACGGTTGACGAGATAGCTGAGCGGAGGGGGCGGGGCGAGCGGGGGCAGGGGCTCCAGGTCCAGTTCTTCCTGAGCTAGAGCTAGGTCCACAGGGATTGGGAGGTCGAGGTCGTTAGATTTCTCAGGATCTCGCTGTTTCTGTTTCTTCCCGTTAGAACCTCGGATCAGTCTCCAGATCCCTCCAAGGCCTTTCCGTTTCTTTGCCGTTCCCTCCGTGGCGAGGGCTGTTTCCTCCAGAGGATGACTCGGGCTCGCCGGGGCTATTGGCTGGCCCATCTGCCCCTGCCCCTGCCCCGGCGCTTGGCCCTGGCCCTGGCCCTGCACTTGCACTTGCACTTGCGCAGCCTCAACAGCCCAATCGAGTCCAAACCCAACCGGACTCCCAGGCTCGCTCCCCCTCCCCCTCCCACCAAACCTCTCCCTCTCCCGGTCCCGGTCCCGCTCACGTTCAGCATCCAGAGTAGATTGCATCTCCCCCAAGCTCCCGGGTCCTGTTATCCCGCTCGCGACGCCTAGAGACCATTCGGAACCGTTTGTCATCCCCCAGAAACGTCTAGTTATCCCCGTTCCTGGGGCTGTGCCTGTACCTGTAGCTGGAGCTGCAGCCTGCCCAACCCCTACTCCTACTCCTACTCCGCCCGCTCCGGGTGCTCCAGGAACCCCAGCAAACCCCAGTCCTACCCCCACTTCCGCCGACGACCTCGGCGACCTCCCTACAACTTGTGACCCGGGGGAGGATAAGGGACTCGACAGCCTGCGTAATGACGCTGACGCCGACGCCGAGGAAGAATGTGCGTGTGCTTGGGCTTGGGCGTAGGGTCTTGAGGGCGGGGGGAAGACGTAGTTCGAGTTTGAGTAGGTTGGGGATGCTAGGGTTTGGGGGTGATCTTGTTCTGGATAGTGAGATTGGGATTGGGATTGGAGCTTGTAGGGTTGGGGCTGGGGAGGGGAGAGAGGGAGAAGCGCAGGCTGGGAAGCACTCGCGTTCCCCCCTACAAGACCTGACGCGCGCCAGGGAGTCGTCGCGTACCCCTCGAGCTCCGCACCTCCAACATGCGTCATCTCCCCCGCATAGGAGCTCGCTCTCCCCTCCCTCTTCTGCTGCTGGGAAGGTCTCCCAACCCCCACCCCCAAGCCGGGAAAGGAGATCCGGTTCGATATCGTCCGCTTGCGTTCTTTCTGCGCACGCTCCTCTTTTGCTAGAGAGCGGGACTCGACTTCCCGCGCTCGGCGGAGGTCGACTGTCTCCACCAAGAGACCGTTAGGGAGGAGAGTGAGGTCCTTTTGTCCCAGTACAGCAGGGGCAGGTGGGGAATCCGAGCTCGTAGGTATCATCGGCTGCTGCTGCTGCTGGGGAGGGAACTCCTCCCTCTTCCTGCGCTTAACACCCCAAATCCCCATCCCCTCCTTCTCCTTCTGCACCCTCACCCTAATGCCCCACACCTGCGCCCCCCTCTCTCCCCCAGCGCCCTCCCACTCGCTCCTAACCCTCCTCTCCACCCTCTCCCTCTCCCTTTCCGTCTCCCTCCTCGCATCCTCCTCAGCCTGGACCAACAACCGCTGTGCGCGCACATAGGCCTGCAGCGCGTGCCAGCGAGAGGAAGGCTCTTTCGGGTTCTGCTTCGTCCATATCTTGAGGGAGGACTCGGTGAGTGGTTGTCCATGTGCGCGGGGCCGATCTCGCCGTTCCCGAACGCGGGAACGGTCTGACGGGTGAGTACTCGTCGACCCCGGAGGAACCTGCACAGGGCCAGGGACCTTCCCCTCGCTGCTAGTGATATCCAACTCCTCGCTCCTTCCCTCTAGTGACGTAGGTCCAGAACTCCCCGCCCCAGCTCCAGCTTCTTCCATCTCCATCTCCTCCCTCTCTCGCCGAACGAGCTCGTCGTACCATACGTCGCTAGCGCGTGCCCATACGCCGGGGGAAGTGACGTCCACGTCTGCCATCTCCCTGTCGCGCATTAGACATTCTAGGCATACTTCTTCTTGTGGTGGTGGTTGTGCTGGGGGAGGGAGGGGACAGAGAGGGACGAGCATGAGATGCGGTTGTGGTTGTGGTTGGGCTGGTTGTGGTTGTGGTTGTGTGAGCGGTTGTAAGCTCTTCCTTAGAGGGATGTCCCTCAGATCGCGTGCCTGTGGTGGGTGAGAGTATATATCCTGTTGCTGTAGTAGTGGATCTGGAGGTTGAGCACCCAAAGGTAGAGCGGATGGTCGTCGTTGTATATCCATTGCCATTACCATCACCGTCGCCGTCGCCGTCGAGGAAGACAAGTTGTCGCTGGCAGAAGAGGAATCGTTGGTATGAAAAGGACAGCGAGGGTTAAGTGGGGGTCAATGAGTACTATAGCGCACCCTCCCTGTACTACTCAGCACAGCCACACACAATGTTGATCCGTGGTCTACGGCTAAGGGTCCTTTTACTTGGGTCTCACCTTAGAAAGGCATGGGTCTGATATACTTCACTTGGCAAGAAAGAGTCCAGACCGCTATACAGAGAATGAGGGCACTCCACTAGCACCGACATTTACGGATTGAGAGGTCGAATGGTTAAAGCTTGGTGTGGGTCTGCCTTCCTTCTCCCGCCGGCTCTTCTCCCCTATTCAATACATTCAACAATACATTCAACAACGAAACGCATTAGCCACCCCACATGATCATCTTCATCTTCCTCATCTTCTGCTCCATCAATTGGCATATACCTGCTCCACCCAAAGGCACGGGGACGGGGACTAACAACACTCCGACAGGCACCAACTGACTCGACTCACTTATCCTATACCTACGTACTCTCCCTCCAGCCTACCTCAACCGCACAACACCCCAACCGCCCTCCGGTACCTGCGGCACCGTGCCTGTGCCTGTCTCTGTCTCGGCCTAGAACGGCCACCGAGTGAGCTGATGAATCGGACGTGAATGCCTGCCTGAATGGACAAGTGCAAGTGAAACACCAGTCCGTAGCCTCATACGTAAATACGTATACAGTATACAGTATACAGTTATAGAGCCTACTGCGCAACTCTAGGCCTGAATTCCAATTGGGCCAGATACTGTATACTATGGAAAGCCGGAAGGGCCTAGTTCGCTTAAGTGCGGAATTTTCTTTTTAGCATCCGTGCCGGCCGGCCGGAGCCAAACTAAGGGTCTTTTGCACAGCATGCAAAGTAGGACCCCGTCAAAAAGCAAGTGTTCTTGGCGTTGACTCCCGACAACTCTCCGTTGGGCTCAGTGTTGGTGTTGAAAATATACTTCATGAATTCCCCCAGGATCCTCTCCTCCACAAGGCAAACATTCCCTGGATGGCACCCCTCCTCAAGCAGAACCAGAGCCTGATCAACAGACCCAAACCTTGGAAGGTGGAAGGGGAGTTGTGCATGATGTGATTCTTTGAGAATCCATGTGTATGCTTGTTCAAGCATAGCACTTGCATAGACCAAGCAAACCGCATCCAGCCTCACCTTTTTGTACTCATCTTGGAGTGGCCATTTTATGCATTTGGAGTTGCCCTTAATGCTTATGTTGAGTTTCTTGATGATGACTTCGGCATTGGGCAAAGAAGGAGACATGTTGGAATCAGTCAGCCCTGCCACCTGCTCAAGCTGCACAAGATGCACAGTCTTGAAATTGCCTTCTCCAATTGACTTCCAATCACTGGTCAGGGAGCAAATGGTTTCCCATTCATTGAAATCATGTTTCATGAAATCTGTGCTGAACAACCCCACCTCCAGTAGGGTGTGTCAGGCCAATATTCCCATGGCTATTTTCAGGCCTTAGAGACCATTGCGCAGCACTACGGACCCTCACTACATGGACAATGTGCCCCAGCAATGAGTCTCAGCCCACCACGGATATTTGGCATGGTGACTACTATGATTCCCCAGGTGACAGGACCACTCAGATATTTGGCATGACAACAGTGGGTTTCCTCTGCAATGGGATTGACCCACCTGGATATTTGGCATGCCAACACTTGCCTTAGAGAGGTATCTAGGGACCAGATTAGTATAGAGTGTGGTTTTCAGTAGCTAGTATAAGTAGTTTCCAGAAACTCCTGTATCTAGCTTATTCTTCCCCTCTTCCAATAGAGTTATATGGATCTGATTATTCCCATACTAGGCAGCATCATCTTGACTTAGCATATTTGACTCAACTGGACATACTCAACTAGACAGAGACTGACCTCTGAATTATTACAGACCAACTTTTGGTAGGTCAGCTACAGGCTTGACTCCCACATTTCTACCAACTTTTCCCTTCTCTCCCCTCTTTCCCTAGTGAGTCCTTGCACACCACCCATTGGACCAATATTTTGGACACCTCTTGGGTTGGATCAGCACAAAGTTCTGTCCAAGTGTACTTCTTGACTGGACACATCCAAACTATTGCATCTGAAGGAATGGTACCTGTAGGTTCCCACATCAGTTGACATCCTGAGGGTTTCTCTGGGGGTAATTCACTTTCATCATTATACTTGGTCTCTGTTTGAGCATTCAACCATGCCAAGATGGCTTGGTGAGCTGGCAAGGCCGTTGCTGGATGTTTGTAAGGTCTCTGTGTGCTGATTGGTGTATCTGGACTGGAGGCCTGCAGATCTCACATCAGAATACTACACACAGGCCATGTGGATAATAAATAACACACTGGTCGAGCATGTTTGCTCCCCCTGTTGGAAACTGGGGTAAGCTGTCTGTTGCCCCAGTTTGGATCAAGCGGATTGTCAGGGAGGTCTTCCTCCTTGAGTGTAAGGTCCACCATCATAAGGGGCTTTATCTCATCATTCCATGCGAGTGGGTCATTCATGCTTGTCAGAGCTTGATGGGACCCACTCTCATACACCCTGTGGTGCTCATTGTTCCCATTCTGCTCCATCAGGTCCATTGGAATACAAAAGTAGTAGGGGCCTTTGGGCACCTTAAAGCCTTTACCAGCTGCCTGCTGAACCCTGTCCAGGAAGCACAGTTGCCCATTAGCACAATGCTTGTCAAGATTGGTCCATTTGTCAGTTTGCATCATAAACATATCCAGGGAAATACAAAGAGTGCAAAGTTTAACACCCAGCCAGGCTTTGAACCTCTTGTACACCACAGCTTTCAGTTCAGGCAACAAGATATGTGCCTGGAGCCCTGCTACCCCTTCCTGACCTATCTGTCTTATGTCAGCCAGTCATCTGCATGCAAGTCAACAAAACTTACCTTATGCTTCTTCTCAGGGGACATGTTGAGCTGTAAGAATACAGTGATCTCAAAGGTAGGTGCCTCTGCTGCAAATGCCTGGCAAGCATTAGAAATGCTTCTAGTGCCATGCAGTGCATGCCCTGGATTGTACCCCACAGCACTAGGAGCATTCATCCATCCCAAAGACAGCTGGCATGGGATGGCTGTTGGGCCAGAGTGCACTGCCATGTATGCTGGCGGCAGCAAGCTTGGATAATGTCCCTGTTGGCTCCTTTGCACCAGAGGAAATGCATCCTGAGCTGCACAGCATCAGCACTGTTCCTTCAGGATAATGTATACTAACTGGATTGATATCTCAGATTAACTCTGTCCCAAATTTCCCCAACATTGACTTGGGCTATACAGGCAGCATGATCACTTCATTCATGGCCATCTTCATTCACTGTGGCCCAATCAAACCCTATACCCATTTGTTCAAATAAAAATGTACCTATCAATGGCAGCCTGGCATCCTGTTTCTTGAAGTCATAGCACTCCTGGCAGTGGAAGATAATTTTTCCATTTGAGGTGGACACCACTGGGTAGCGTTTCATGTGGCTCGGCAGTATCTTGGGGCAACAATAACAGCAGAAGTCTCTATGCATGTTGGCATCCTTGGTAAACTCAGTGGTAATCATAGTTGAGACATCCAGAAGATGTAGGACAGTGGCTTGAAGTTGGGGGATGGTATGTTCTTCAATGCGGGCTTTATTGGCCCCTTTATACATCCAGCAAAGTCATAACAACACTAGTGATATCCTTTCTTCATGTATGCAGATCTTCCTCCAAGAAGCTTGGAAGCCCATGATCATCTATCACATTGCCCTGACCATCTTGCACAATAAACCTTCCTTCCCCAATGCACCTGGTGAGCCACGGGGATTATATTGTGTGCATCACAAAGTGCACCCTTCCGGCTGCTCTGCTATGCCTGCACACTGCCATATGTTGCGTTTTTTTGATCATCTCTCCATTGATTGACTAAGAAAACCAGACAGACAGCAGGCTTCCATGAGGAGTCCACATGGAATTTCCAGCCAATGTGCGTGCTGCACAGGCATGGTTCACCTCAAGTGTCAAATATCCATCCATGTGTGCTACAGTACATTGATAACCCATTTGGGTCCATTACCATTGGTGGTACTGTGATATGCATGCTACATTCTCCCCCATCATTCTACATTGGGCGAGGGGCTGTGGCTTAATAAAATGCATAACATCAATACCTTGGAAGCAGACCAATAACCTTCAACAATTCAGTCAGTGGGCCAAACATGTTTGCTCTGTGTTTACCTGAAGTGGGGCACTCCAATGAATCATTGTCTTGTTGTCCCCCCCTGCTGGCTCCACCATTGCTGTCCAGGCTTTCACCCCAGCCACCAAACAGGCCACCCAGATATCACAGCCCATCAGGGCTTCCATCCAATAGATACCCATCATGTAGGTTAGTGCCCTCAGGTGGAGATGCCCAAAGAGGGTCTTCCAAAGTTTCCTGTTCTGCAGCAGCATGCTGTAACCCCTCTGGCACCACTAACCAGCCTTGTACAGCCTCTAACACTGTAAGAAAGACCTCCCAGATTGTGTCAATTTCAATCAATGGGCTGCCCAAGTCTTGGTATGTTGAGGTTATAATGCCAGCCACATCTGGAGGCACCAGGTTGAAGACTAATGCCTCTGGTGCAGCATAAATCTCACAAATTGTCTCAAGTCCGGCAGGTTCCACCACAACCTGATCCACATAAGCATAAGCATTTTCCAACACAACTACAAAGTGGCCTTATGTGATATTGTTCTCCCTCTCTGTACAACTCCGGATGTTCAAAGATGAAGTTGGGGGCCCCATGGGGAAGAATTTTGGTCCTGTCTGAACACTTCTTATTGTTGTTAAAACATTCTTGCCAAGTGTCCAATTCACTCTGCAGATAAGGGACAAAAATCCACAGGAATACATATCTGTGGATTGGTCATCTCCAGCAGTGCAATGATGTGCCCACTGCTCACCTGTGAAGGGTCTCATTTGGATTGTACCATTTCTTGAGCACACCTTCTTCCAATAGATCTTCAAAGCCAGGCATGAAGCATCTTTGCAACTGAGACCAGGCAATCTCCAGTTTCACATTTTTCTTCATGTGCATCCAACTGTGTTGCACAGTGCCAACAAGGTTAGGGTCATGATAGTGTCAGAGCACAGTTTGTGCTTTGGCCACCCCAAAGTTTTCTGATCCTGGGTTGCTCTGAGTGACCAATGGCATTACTATGAAGGCTCAGATCAGTTAACCCTTCTAATCAGCTTAATGGGTTGCTCACTTCCCAACTCTTCCACACAGTCTAGATAGTATTGGCAGATCAGTTCCAGTTTCTTGTTTGTCCTCCACACACAAAGCCACATAATTCTCCCCAAGAATGGTTCCACTGCTGTATGCAAGAAGAGGCCATAACACTGCCATGTGTCATGTTGATCCAAGCACCACAGATCACCCACACCTGCACACCAAAATCTTTTCCTCTTCAGCCACCATGCCCTCCTCTCTTGCACAAGGTCAGGTTCATACAACTTCATGTATTGATGCACCACTGCCCACTTCACCTGCATGCCATCAGCATGCAGGTGCATCATCATATCAAACACCCTGATGTTGGGGTATTTGACCCAAATCCCCAGAATGTAGGGACAGATCGACTCTACAGTATGGTCCACAGATCAAGAGCACTCCAATCTGAGGGATTTTTGCATTTCCTGGAATTTCCTAATTCTGCACTCCCATGAGCCTGATATTTCACTGTATTGCTTTCCTTGACACACCTGAGGCTGTACTTCCCAGTGTCCAGGTGATACATTAGGAGATGGTCCAGGATCTCATTGTCATTCATGTGCATGGCCCAGTACTTCTGAACATGTGGTTCTATGTCCTCCAGTTGTGCTGTAATACAGGTCAACAGATGTTCTTGGCTGAAGCATCAGCCCATATGGTTGGGTAGTTTCCCATTACTACCAAGCAGGTTGGGCATAGTGAGCAGGTGGTCATTTGAAGCAGGATGCAGGCAACCATGTGTTCAGGGTTCACACATCCTTGTAAAGCAGGCTTCTGAAACATGCTTCATGCACATGTTCCAGAAGCCTGCTTAAGGACCAATTATATTCGGTTTCTTGACATGGCAGCAGGCATGAAACAGGTCTCAGAAGAGTGTGCTGAGCATATGGATTCTACCTAAGGTACAAGCAAGTACTTCTGAGATGGAAGAGACCATGTGAGACACTCACCATACCAATTGTATTGGGAAATTAGAGTCAATATTCTATGACCTATGGCATGGGCCTGGGCTCTGGGGTTACTCTATTTGACACTTATCTCCCTCTGCATTTTCTAGGTGGCTGGAACACAGGATGCATGGAATGATGTGTGGGTCTAGCCCTGCACACTAATTGTTTCATCCAAAGGATAGGCAGTTATTCGAATGGGATGAGCCCTACACAAGCAACTGCTGCTATCCACCACCTTCCAGCTTGTCCACATGGTGGGGGAGGGGTCCACATTCTTTGGGCATTCAACTTAGAGCACTGCTGGAAGGTGAGATGAATAAAATGGGGTGTGGGACTAGCCCTGCATCCCAGTTTACTCACCCACAGGATAGGCAGTTATTCAAATGGGATGAGCCCTACACAAGCAACTGCTGCTATCCACTGCCTTCCAGTTTCTGCATATGGTGGGGGAGGGAGTCAACCATTGTGTACATGTGCTCCAACTTGAAATGAATGGGGTGGTGCAGTCAGCTGGGTGAGATTGCTTTTGCCATCCCTCTTGCCAAATGTGTGCCTGTACCACAGATGGTGGAGGTTGGAGTTAAACCACTTTTTCTGCTTCCACCCCCATGAGTGAACCCTAGCCAGGAGTGGATTTTGCATGGTTTAACCTCATGGATGCTAATCTACACCCACAGCACGTTCAATGCCTCGTATCAGACCACATCACTAAGGCAACAATGACCACTAAAACCACACCTGACCCTATATAAACTCCCTATTCAACCACTGCTTCACTCTCTAAACCACTGCTTCCCTAACTTGGCAGCCCTCCACACAATGGCCCACAAGCACTCATTCATCTCTGCTGGTGAATCCCATGCCAAATGGGCACATAAATCCCATGCTTGTCAAGCCACCACATGGTCAGGCAATACATCTGGGGATGACTGAGAAGACACTGTCCCACCACCCAATACTGTCCTGGACAGAAATTGCAAGTATTGGTACATGTCACAGCATGCCCAGCCAGACTTTGAGATCAAGGACACAGAGTGGCACTGGGACAAAGATCACTGGGACCTGTGCAAAACTGTCAGGGAGGGGCCAGATGGAATCATAGTGCTCAATTGTATTCCTGCCCCCCCTCCCAAAAACGACATTGAGATGGGGCAGGATCTGTCTCAGGTAAGCCATGTTTGCCAACTGTTTGCTATTTCATATTCACTCCTGTGCTCCATCAGCTCTGGAGTATTAACTGTTGTGTCTTTGAATACATGACACCAAATAAGACAATTTGAACTCATCTATATGCAAGAGCGTGAGTGAGTGGCATGAGCTTCTGACATTATGCTCATTCTGTAAAGTCCTTGGGAACCTGGCATGACAGAAGCCAAACTCCAATCTGTTTGGTGCTTGTGCTACAAACAAGAGCAACAAAATGGGTCAACCAAAAACCATGAGCATGAGGACTTCTATTTTCAACATGATGATGAAGACAACAATTTTGAGGTTCTCATCATCTGAGGACACCTCTGGGACAAGGAGTTGCAGGTAAAACTATGGGACTGCACTCTGTTCAAAGTGACTTATGCATCCCTAGCAAATCATGTATGCCCTGCAATGGAAAGATGAGGAACTAGAGGAGGAGGTGGTTGACTTGCTGGATGGTGCCCAAGGCTATTCCTGTCCCTGGAGGGATCAGGGAGGAGAGGAGGCTGCCAGCATATTCCAATTCCTGTGGAGAAAGCCTCATTCCACCCTCATGTGAGTAGTCTCAAAATCTACACCTGTGTCCATGATTTAATGGTGTAACAGTGACACTGCATGTGCAGCACTGTACATCTATTGGAAGGGAGTCCCTACCTTGGAACCCATGCTTCAGCAACCAGAAATTTAAGAACTGCTTGCAAGCAATGAAGCCCAGTTGGTCACAAGGAATGCCCACAATATTTTCAGTGGCCATATATCTATGCAAAGTGTTTATGTCTGTGCAGTCTCCACTTGGGGGTACCTGCACACTTATACTGTTTTTAGGACACCCTGGGCTGCCCAGACAGAATCAAGCACTTGGACCATGAGGTGAGCACAATACCCCAGGTGACACCTGTCATGTTTATGATCTATACTCAGATTTGCAATATCTGCTGGATGAGGTGCCCACCCATAGCTCTCATCAAGTGTTCAGCATGCACCTAAACATTCTGCATCGATTTTCCTATTGGTCTTGGCTGTGCACATATCACCAGTCAAGACATTCAGAAATTTGATTCACCAATCAAGTGCATACAGTGCTACTGGGGCAAAACAGGGGTTATATGCACACTGGTATGCTTGCTTGCCTGCCTTTGGACATGCACTGATGAGCACAGTACACCTACACAGGAACATTGGCCAAGTGGCACAGCAAGCTGGTGCAGAACCTCCTGTGCTTGTTCCTTATTGTGCACATCAGCGAAGAAGGCATGGATCCCTCCATGCATGACAGTGTACACACAGCTGCCATCACCTTTGCATTTAAACATCTGCCTGTGAATGTGGTGGTAAGTCATCAGATGTGTCTGATTCATGTTGCTGACACTAGTCCCCTCTCTAGGATCTATGCTACCTTTGCCTCAACTTGTACAAAGATGTTGGCCCTACCTTTAGGCAGGGTGGATCCACCAGTCCAATCTCATTGGATGATGATGGGTGGGCCTTGAAGGAAGCCATGCAAGCTAGAGTTGAGATGATGAAGAAGGAGTATGTATGAGATTATGCATTGAAACCCAACTCACATGCATTCAGTTATGGCAGTGCATTCCACATCATCATGATTGTTGCAACCCACTGCGACATGAGAACAGGTGATTTGCTGTTGCCCCTCCAGTATTCCAGCAAGAAGATGTTTCACCCTTTGAGTGATGTATGTGTGCCCTTGTCAGGGCACCAGCTCATTGCTTGGTCAAGAGACATGACTAAGCCTTTATGACATGGAAGTAGCTGGTATACCTTGGCATGTGCTGGAACCTGCTGGAAGGATTGGATGGTCAGGTGACCTGCTGTGCATGGCTGTGCATGACCTCATATGACCTCATCCTTGGTCATATGACCTGATCACCTGACTAGGCTGAGTAAGCAAGATGTTCTAGCAG